>NC_079190.1:383836389-384152551 GCF_029499605.1 Hyla sarda | reverse complement strand
CAGTGCGCAACATTACCAAGAAGTTTGCAACCCATGGCACTTTTTTCCTCCCTTTTTTTGTTTAGTTCCAATTCACACAAAGGGAATAAACGTGTTTAGCAAAACATGTGTTACTGCAATCATTTTCTGTGAGAAATACTTCATTCTTTAGAAAAATTTCAGGGGTGCCAACATTTACGGCCATGACTGTACATAGGGGAAAAAAAGACCATCTTTTAGGCGCTGCAAGCCCAGGAACTAGTCAAGAGGATAAAGTCATGAATTCAGAAGAACTTTATTCCAAAGAAGGCTAATAAGTCAGGTTCTTCTGAATTGATTCTTCTTATTGCTCCTATTCTCCACTGCAGACCTGTCTGCTATCCTATGGCTGAACAGCATCCCAAGTCATCCATTCTGATCTCTACCCTTATGATTGGGTTATAGGAGTATGTATTATACCCATCCTGATACCCCGAAGGTGGCCTTTTGTGATCTTTTTTTTAATGTTACTATCATAAACATTAAAATAGATTTTATTGGAGGCTAATTAGCCATCGGTGAGTTGTTTACCAGTTTATGTAAAATGTACATTTAATACAAGTGCTTATGTGAAATATTTCATAATCATTTACAAAGCTCAGATGCTCCATAGAAAACTAATAGAGCACCTGCTGCACATGCGTGCTGCCGCTCCATTCATTCGTGGGGTCCAAGCAGTCCGACCCCCACCGGTCTAATAGTCATCTCCTGTACTGTGGATATGGGATAAATTTTGATGAGAATACCCCTTTAATTAAAATAAGGCCTATTGTAGGAGTGACTTCCATAACCCCACCATCCAGCACAGTATAGGCAGCCCTACCATTCACTTGAATGGGATAACCTACAGGCACTTGTACTGATGAATGGCTGTGCCTATGTAAACACTGAAGGGGGGCTTCACTATGGTCTCTTTATTGTGCTCGTTGGCAGGGGCCCCTAAGAAGGGACACCCATCAATGAAACACTAATAGCCCAGGCCGTCATTGGTAAAAAGGATTCTCCAAGTGTGAACACTTGTACCTGTATCTGTGACTTTTTCTTCCCAGGAGCAGGTTCATTTATTGGCATCTTTATAGTCTCCTCGTAGTTTGTCACCACAATGGAGCGCAGGGCACTGTACTCTGTATGAATCTGTTTGTCATCTACAGACCAGAATCTGTGGAAGAGCAGGCACTTTTGATACCTAAAGGATTACAGACAAAATTAAATGTGTGTTATTTATTTATCATAAATATGTTATTACTTTAATGGGGGAGATTTACTTTCAGCAAATGAGGTTTATTCATTATATAAAAAAAGTTATGCTATTTTTTAATGTACTTTTACATTATTCTGGTTCTTAAGATCTTTCTTTGCAGTCATTGAATGGGAACCTTTATTGTTTACTTCCAGTGGAAGAAAATTAGAAGAGCAAACTTACAGTAAATTCGATTCGTCACGAACTTCTCGGCTCGGCAGTTGATGACTTTTCCTGCATAAATTAGTTCAGCTTTCCGGTGCTCCGGTGGGCTGGAAAAGGTGGATACAGTCCTAGGAGACTCTTTCCTAGGAATGTATCCACCTTTTCCAGCCCACCGGAGCACCTGAAAGCTGAACTAATTTACGCAGGAAAAATCAGCAACCGCCGAGCCGAGAAGTTCGTGACGAATCGAATTTACTGTAAGTTCGCTCATCTCTAATGAAAATCTGTCCCGGACATGTGATGATCACACAAGTGGCTTGTTAAAGTTACAGTACGGATGTGTCATGTTTAGGCAGGACATAGTTTCATCCCTGGATGTAAACAATAAAAATAATTTTCATGGTCAGCATACAAATTTCCTTCAATCCTCAATGAGACGTCACCGTCAATGCGCACAGTGACAACTTAGGACGGAAGCCAGAAGTAACGCGGACCCCGGGAACAGGTAATTATAAAACCGGGGATAGGGGAGGCAATGGGGCAGCGGCGGTGGGGAGGCGTGCGGTGCGGTGTGGGGGTAGGTGGGGGATGGCTGGGGGGCAGCGGCGGTGGTTGGGAGGACCCCCGGACAGGCAGGGAGAGAGAAAAGGGTGGGGGGTGGTCTCTGATTCAGCCAAAGCCGCTGCATTTAAATCATTTAAATCAATGATCTGCAGCGGCTTCTTCGGGGCGGGGGGAGGGGGGTTGGGTGGAGAAATAGCCGATAACTTATACCGGAATATCGGTATAAGTTATCGGCATCGGCCCTAAAAAAACTATATCGGTCGATCCCAACAATAAGCCCCACTCTTCCTCTGTGTAGGTCTTGACAAATCTCCCCCATGGTTTACCACAGGATTCATGGACATAGGCAACAATGGACAAGACCTGTCACATTTACATGAATGGGAAACCTTACTGGACATACTCTGCAACCTTTTTAGATGTCATTGTACAGGAAGGGGGATGCGGACATCTATCGTGTGTACCTCTATATAATGGTGTCACCTTTTTACTGTACTCCTGTCTGTAATGATAAGGAGGGCACTGCTGGGAAGTGATCTCTACAGAACAGGAAGTCTGAGCTTAGTTTTAGGCCTAGTGACTAGGACGGAAATGACAAGATTTTAAAATATAGTTAGTAAATTGGAAAATTAGAACATCACCAAAAGTTCTTTAAAATATGTTTAACATTAAAACCTGATATAAATAGGTCATTTTTGGATGCACTGTCTAATAGTCATATGTCAGGCAGAAAAATGTTACTCCTTGTCATCACAATAGATACTGTATTTGAAAATCGTAAGGGCACAAATGCCCCAAGACATCTTTTATTGGATTTATTTTAGTGCAACCCTTTTCTCCACAGGGGATAAGCATTTTAGATCTGGAAAATCTAGTTGTCAGACAAACAATCAGCAGATATTGAATGTGTTTGGGTAACTATATATTAGTTAACCATAGATGTTGAACAACTGCTGGCTGTTATTACCCCACATTCTCCCTTGACATATTTCTTGATTTTCCTGACCCTTCATGCTATTTCTATGGAGTAAGAAAAGGTAAGTGACAGAAGACAACGATAGGGCCACTGATCCTAGGGAAATCAAAGTAAAAAATGAACATGCTGTCTGATGTGTAAATCTCATGTATAAAGTAGGAGGCGCTGAGCAGATTGATACAATATATATATATATATATATATATATATATATATATATATATATATATAGTTTTTTGGGGAAGGCATGAATATGTTATTTAATTCTCTGCTATTTCAAGGCTTAGGAGTCCAGTAGGTCATCCTACTCAGTGACTGACAGCTATCTCTGAATTCAAGCAAGAAAGGCTGTAAGTCACTGGATAGGACCTCCCCCTGGACTCCTAAGCCTATAATGAGCAGGGTATCAAACATCTAAATGACAAAAGTTATTCCTTTCCTTTTTTAATAGGTGGCCTGCAGATTAAACAGCCTTTTTATGGTAACTGGCAATACCCATGGAAAGGGCAATACTTTACACTTACATGCTGTACTCATAACAATAGTAAATATGCTGAGAAGGAGAAAAACGCCCAAAACAATCTTACACTATGAGTGAGCATTATAATACAGTCGTCCCTCAAGTTACATTATTAATTGGTTCCAGGACGACCACTGTATGTTGAAACCATTGTATGTTGAGACCAGAATTCTATGGAAACCTGGTAATTGGTTCTAAAGGCACCAAAATGTGGAAAAAAATTAGGATTAAAGAAAAATAAGTAGATAACTAATACAGATAAAGCAAATCCTTACATATAAAAGTAAGAAAGATCTGCTAGGAGCTGTAATCACTGTCTATGTCAGTGTTTCCCAACCAGGGTGCCTCCAGCTGTTGCAAAACTACAACTCCCAGCATGCCCGGACAGCCAAAGGCTGTCCGGGCATGATGGGAGTTGTAGTTTTGCAACAGCTGGGGGCACCCTGCTTGGGAAACACTGGTCTATGTAGAGGACAGGATCTTCGGGGTCCTGTTCAGTACAGTCAATGTTCTAAAAAAGTAACATGGGGTCGCCCTCACCTGGTGTCCAAAGGAGCAGGTAATCCTGGTACAGGTAAAGTGTACAGAACATGTGATACGTCCCTGTACTGTAGGGGGCGCTACCAGACATCAGTCAGTGCATACGCTTCAGGGGTTTTACCAGTGAATGCCCATTCTGATTGGTCAGTTCTTCCAGCCATTGACATGTTTCACAGATCTGGACTGTCTGTACATTGTAAGTTGAGTCTGGTTTCAACTTACAATGGTTCAGAAAAGACCATTGTATGTTGAAACTATTGTATGTTGAGGCCATTGTAAGTTGAGGGATCACTGTATTTCTCGGTTATTTATGTGCATATAATATGTTGAGCAGACCTAGGCTAGTGCGTGTTGTGACCATTAGATGTCTCACACATTCTGGTCTTGAGTACTCATAAGAGCACCCTTTAATGTATCTGCCAGGAAAATAACTATTGTTAACGCTCCTCACCTTGTATCATTAATCATTCTCCAATTTGTATGTTAAATGTATATATAATGCAGTAGCTGCTGAGAATACCTAAACACGGGTCACCTCTGCCACAGGCAAACCCCTGTCCAGTAATTTGTTCGTTGCTATTTGCATTACAACAACCTATCATTTTGGACTGGCGCTAGGTGGAACAGATTGTCCTTCCCAGGCTTGGACTTTTGGCTTGTTAATGAATACGTTGCAACTGGTGTTTTCCTTTATCTTTTTTTGTGCTTTTGAATAATGTGATGTTATTGATCTATGCCCATGTGCAGGGGTACGGGAGCAAGCAGTGACAGGTCCTGTATGTTACATAAGTAGGCCTAAGGTAAAAGTCCAGATTAAATAAACTAGTTAACTCTACCTTCTTCTAAGAGAATAGTCGCAAGCTTACATATCTGAAAAAGACCTGACAAGCTTTGACACAGTTATTAATATGTTCTCTTAGTTATTCAAAATGTGTCTGAAAAATGTATCAGACATGCTTAAAGGTGTACTCCACTGCCCGAGCGTTCGGAACATTTTGTTCCGAATGCTGGGTGCGGGCGTCGTGACGCCACATAGACTTGCATTGAGGGGGTGTGGTGTAACATCACAAGGGGCATGGCCTTGACGTCATGGTACCCGCAGCCCACACCCAGCATACGGAACAAAATGTTCCAAAAGCTGGGGCAGTGGAGTTCCCCTTTAGGGTAAGTGCACACATACAGGATCCTGTGCAGATTTGATGTGCAGGATTTGTAACTGCATATTAGAAGCTGTACGCAGTCATTTAGTTTACATTGAAATCTACAGCAGAAAATCCCGTGCATCAAATCCTGCGATCCAAATCTGCTTACCTGTGAACGTACCATTAAAGGGGTACTCCCACCCTAGACATCTTATCTCCTATCCAAAGGATAGGAGATAAGATGTCTGATCGCAGTGGTCCCGCTGCTGGGGATCTCCGCAATGTTGTATACGACACCCACCTGTTTCTTGTCCGGAAGCCCTGGAGGGTCTGGGTCGCGACCACGGGAACGGAAGTCCGTGACGTAAGGACTCCGCCCCCGTGTGACGTCCCACCCCGTCCCCTAAATGCAAGTCTATGGGAGGGGGCGTGGCGGCCGGATAGCACAATAAGCAGCTGATTTTGCTACACATAGACTTTAATAGGTAAGGAAATATGCAGCAAAAATATGGCACGTGTGACCCTACTTTTAGGGTACGTTCTCACTTGCATATTATGTTGCACATTTTAAGTCAATGGGTAGCAAAATTACGAGAAGAAAATACACAGCAAAAATCTGCACATGTGAAGTACCCTTAGGCCATGTTCACATGGTGTAAAGTGTGTGAAATGTCAAACACATTTGAATAATCTGGTGGTGCTAGTACCTCTTGGGAATGCGCTGGCAATGCATCTCAGAGCGAAATACACAAAAGGGATAGACAAAGATAGGCCATCAATTGAAAATTCCCAGAAAACTCCTTTAAAGGGGTACTCCCACCCTAGACATCTTGACGGCCGTCACGCCCCCTCCCATAGACTTGCATTGAGGGGACGGGGCGTGACGTCACACGGGGGCGGAGTCCTGACATCACAGACTTCCGTTCCCGTGGTCGCGACTCAGACCCTCCAGCGCTTCCGGACAAGAAACAGGTGGGTGCCGCATGCAACATTGCGGGGGTCCCCAGTGGCGGGACCACAGCGATCAGACATCTTATCCCCTATCCTTTGGATAGGGGATAAGATGTCTAGGGTGTCAAGGATGTCTATCCCTTTTGTGTATTTCGCTCTGAGATGCATTGCCAGCGCATTTCCAAGAGGTACTAGCACCACCAGATTATTCAAATGTGTTAGACATTTCACACATTTTACACCATGTGAACATGGCCTAAGGGTACTTCACATGTGCAGATTTTGCTGTGTATTTTCTTCTCGTAATTTTGCTACCCATTGACTTAAATGGGCAGCAAAATCCAATGCAGAAAATGTGCAACATAATATGCAAGTGAGAACGTACCCTAAAAGTAGGGTCACACGTGCCATTTTTGCTGCATATTTTCTTACCTATTAAAGTCTATGTGTAGCAAAATCAGCTGCTTATTGTGCTATCCATTGACTTCAATGGGTAGGAAAATACACAGCAGCAAATACGCAGCAAAATACAGCACGTGTGACCCTACCCTTAGGGTCATTTAACATGTGCGTATTATCTGCTGCAGATTTGCTTCAGCAGATTTTGCTGACCATTGACATCAACGGGTGAGCAAATATGCTGTGGAAAATCTGCAAAAAATGCGCCCGTGTGAAGGGACCCTTAACACTATTGCTCGCGAATTTTTTTTATTTGTTATCTCTCAATTCACACTAGTGTATGAATTTCGTTTTTACAGGTTTCATACTTGCTCTATTGTGATCAGTTTATCTCTATGAAAATAAAAATGTTCTATTGCAGTGTTTCTACTACTGCAATTCCACAGTATATGGTCTAGATACGTAACATTAAAGATAGCATTTTAGGAGATATCCAGAGAAAACATGGGCTGCTTACTTCCCAAAACAATCCCAAACCTGTGTGCTAACCCAGCTCAACCCTGTTCACTTCAATGAATGGGAGCTGCAATACCAGACATGTGGACAGGTGTGACATGGATTTTGGGAAAAAAAACAGCAATGTTTTTGTAAACTTGAAACCCCCTTAAAGAGACATTAGATAAATAAGCAATGTCATTATGTTACACAATTAGTGGGTGGCAGAAAGACCCATGTAGTTTGTCTATACTTGTAAGTTACCAGTTCACAGTGGGCTCCATATCATTATCAGGCTGGTTTCCTACAATGTGATCAATGAAGTTGAGGCACCCGGACGGCCTGTGAAAATGATAAAGAAGTATTATTTTTTTATGTAATACACATTGTAAGACGCGTAGATATATTTAGAGGAATTTATCATTAATGCCTTTTCAGTCTACTTTAATAGTTTTCCCTCATGCCAATATCAAATGTATCATATTATTGTGTGATTTATGCTGAACCTCTCAAATCATTTTTTTGCCTTAAAGGGGTATTCCAGGCAAAAACTTTTTTATATATATATCCACTGGCTCCAGAAAGTTAAACAGATTTGTAAATTACTTCTATTAAAAAATCTTAATCCTTCCAATAGTTATTAGCTTCTGAAATTTTCCGTCTAACTGCTCTGATGATGATGTCACGTCCCGGGAGCTGTGCATGATGGGAAAATTTCCCCATAGGAACTGCACAGCTCCCGGGACGTGAGTCATCATTGAGCAGTTAGACAGAAAACAACAACTCAACTTCAGAAGCTAATAACTATTGGAAGGATTACAATTTTTTTAATAGAAGTAATTTACAAATCTGTTTAACTTTCCGGAGCCAGTTGATATATATAAAAAAAAGTTTTTGCCTGGAATACCCCTTTCTACACCAATAAATGAAGTAAATTCAATAATGATGAATAATAACTATGAATAAGAAAATGTAAGAATCTTACTCTAAAAAAGCCATGGCTCTAACTTAAAGGGGTACTCCACTGCTCAACGTTTGGAACAAAATGTTCCGAACGCTGAGAGCAGGGGGCTCGTGATGTCATAGCCCCGCCCCCTCGATGCAAGTCTATGGGAGGGGGCGTCACGCCCCCTCCCATAGACTTGCATTGAGGGGGCAGGCGTGACATCATGAGGGGGAGGGGCTATGAGGTCACAAGCTCCCGGCGCCGGCTCTAAGCATTTGGAACATTTTGTTCCAAACACTGAGCAGCGGAGTACCCCTTTAAAGTACAAGTGCACCCAAAAATGGTGCAAATGCATAGTATATATGCTGAAAGAAGATAGCCATGGAAAAATTGTGCAATTTACCCCAACATATAGGTGAACAAGCAGTTATAAATTCATCCCATTAACTTATTATCTAAGTGCGGTGGTTTTATTACTTGATGTGACTGTCAAAAGACAATTTCCTGTCACCTGTCATGACAACTCCATGCAATCCATGATTAAAGCTGATCATACACTTTAGTTAGCTTGATCAGCTGACTGCTATCATTCCCGACCCTCCATACACATGGAATAGAGACGTGCATGCATTTGTTTTTAATAGGGAGAGGGGGATATCTGGTGCCAAACATGTCTGTCTGCGCTTTATCTTCCATGTGAACAAGAGTTTGTACATGATAAAATCAAATGCCTGATCCATCCCATCCGCAATGTCACCTGTCAGCAGAGCATCAGAAGGCCACGATTTGGGTAAGATGGTTGGCTAGTTCTCCCATAAATGGAAGGCATAATTATTTTTGCACCACAAATTTAGAAAGACATGGCCGCACATACACGTTATACATTGGTCATTGCTTCTCTGCACAATTTAAACAACAAACATGAAACACTTCACAGCCACCTGATTCAAATGGGTCCCTAACCTAAATGGTATGGTGCTGGGCAGCAACCATAATCGCCACAAGACAAGGGCCCACTACTGCCAAACGCAGCACTCTGGCTGTGGGCCACACTACCCTCCAAACAGTGCCACAACAATAATGGCCGTTAGATGGCACCACCCCAGTGTAAAGAGATCTCTCAGCCCAGGCCAAATGGGTGGGGGCGTGAATCAAGACAAAAAGTAATGAGGAGACTAATATGAGTCTACCACAAATTTAGAAAAAAGGACGTGGCTGCACATCCATGAAATTATTTTTGTATTGGCTGGCTAAATCGAAAAGTGCTGTCATTTTCTATGCAGAAAAAATACACTTTTTAGAATATATCACGTGCTAAAAATGTATACATGTTATGGTGTAAACAAAGCTCTTTTTATAATAGGATGCAGCCATTTGATAATGTGTCATTACTTTTACTGTGCACATTCCTGCTCACAGTATAAGTAAATGTGCAGAGTGTATGATGAAAGATAACTACCTTAAAGTGTACCTCACATTTACAAAAACTTGATATATCGGAAGTTTTGATCAGGAAAACAAGTAGGGATTAATGCGCAGTAGGGTTCTTCACTCCCCGGCTGGCTCACAACTATCTCTGTCCTGCAGCCTCTTACACGTCTATGAGCTTGCAGAAGAAAGATCTTTTCTCCCTGCATATTCTCCTTTACGGTGGGGGTCTCAGTACTGAGACCCTAACCAGTAAAACATTTGACGTGTCAATTTATTTTTTTTTTTTTATAACAGGGACACTTTAACTTTATCAGAGCTGTTCTGTATATTTTGACCATACAAAATTATTCCTTCTATTATTTGCATTTTAACCATGGACCTTTCTAATAAAATCATTTAGCATTACTTAGTTCATATATATATTTATATATACACATATACATACACACACATATATATATATATATATATATATATATATATATATATATACACATACATACAGTACAGACCAAAAGTTTGAAAACACCTTCTCATTCAGAGTTTTCATTATTTTCATGACTATGAAAATTGTAGATTCACACTGAAGGCATCAAAACTATGAATTAACACGTGGAATTATAGACATAACAAGTAAGTGTGAAAAAACTGAAAATATGTCATATTCTAGGTTTTTCAAAGTAGCCACCTTTTGCTTTGATTACTGCTTTGCACACTCTTGGCATTCTCTTGATGAGCTTCAAGAGGTAGTCACCTGAAATGGTCTTCCAACAGTCTTGAAGGAGTTCCCAGAGATGCTTAGCACTTGTTGGCCCTTTTTGCCTTCACTCTGCGGTCCAGCTCACCCCAAACCATCTCTATTGGGTTCAGGTCCGGTGACTGTGGAGACCAGGTCATCTGGCGCAGCACCCCATCACTCTCCTTCTTGGTCAAATAGCCCTTACACAGCCTGGAGGTGTGTTTGGGGTCATTGTCCTGTTGAAAAATAAATGATGGTCCAACTAAACGCAAACCGGATGGAATAGCATGCCGCTGCAAGATGCTGTGGTAGCCATGCTGGTTCAGAATGCCTTCAATTTTGAATAAATCCCCAACAGTGTCACCAGCAAAGCATTCCCACACCATCACACCTCCTCCTCCACATCAGCACACCTGTGAAGTGAAAACCATTTCAGGTGACTACCTCTTAAATCTCAACAAGAGAATGCAAAGAGTGTGCAATGCAGTAATCAAAGCAAAAGGTGGCTACTTTGAAGAACCTAGAATATGACATATTTTCAGTTGTTTCACACTTTTTTGTTATGTCTATAATTCCACATGTGTTAATTCATAGTTTTGATGCCTTCAATGTGAAGCTACAATTTTCATAGTCATGAAAATAAAGAAAATTCTGAATGAGAAGGTGTGTCCAAACTTTTGGTCTGTACTGTATAAGGTGGCTGCATGCTAAATCAATTGCATGGACTTTTGGTTATTATTAATGTTATTCAACATAAGAGTTTGGTCAATTATGTACTGAATAGCGAAATGTTTGTTAATGTCTGATCATCTACAGAAAGTATAGCAAATGGGGCATATCCCTGTTTTGTGTATACAGATGCATCTTTTAGTTTTGTATGAACCCTTTTGTGTGTTAGGTTTATTTCAGTAACATTATACATGTTAGTGCAGTCTCACTCACAATGAAGATAACAGTGGGTCACTGTACAGAGGCTTCTTAAAACCTGGGAGGAAGACACCTTGATATGGCCCCAGGTACTCAACGAGCGTATGTGTAGTATCTCCATACTGCAAAAGGAAAAAAAGTGAAATAGTAGCATGTGTATTCAGCAGCTACCAGTTCTATCATTACTGCTAGAAAGAATTTGCTCCAGGCAAATAGCCTAGGAAGTGAAATGAAGTCCCCCCTCCCAGAGACTGTCAGAAGGGAAAACTGGCTCATCAGAGAGAAGTCAGTGATCAAAGAGAAAGAGTTTAATCACTGGACAAAGCAGAGCCTGAGGGAGAAGAGAAACAAATAGTAGATCTCAATAATATCTGGTGTCAGAAAAGAAACAGATAATTCACTCAACCCTAAAGAGAGTCAGAACTTACCGTCTGTAGGACTGCATATTTCACTCTGCCGCCTTCATCCTCTTCAATCCAAGGCTCCTTTACAACCACAGCCCCACGTTCCTTGGCTTTCTTTAAATAAAAATAGAAAAAAGGAATTTGGCTCAAGCAGTTAGACAAGAACAGGAATAAATATCTGCATGGATGGTGTAAGATGGATGATTCGGAAATGCAGTTTTCATTTGTACTCAAACGATTGGGCTGGAGACTGAACCTCATATATTTGAGATAACGTGACTTTTTTGTGTTATGCACAGTCCAGCCTGTTGGAGATGGGATTAAGGTGCCACATCAATGCTGCCAGAAATGCTGGAACAGCTGGGTTATACACAGGGACCTTCTCCCCCATGGGGCACCTCAGTAATGAGGACTTGGTGATGGGCTTTGGGATTTTGAGTCTCCAGTTAAAACTTCAGGTATTGGCTGGAAATTGACTTTGATGACACAATACAGTTTTGCGGTATGTAGGAAAAAATAATAAAGCTGTAAACAGCCTAATAGATGACATGAGTTCTTCAATTATTGGCATAGCACCCCTATGCTAATAATCGACATGGGACTGTTTTTTCGGGGGGATAACCCTAGACAGCCTTATTATTTTTTCCTACATACCGCAAAACTGTATTGTGTCATCAAAGTCAATTTCCAGCCAGTACCTGAAGTTTTAACTGGAGACTCAAAATCCCAAAGCCCATCACCAAGTCCTCATTACTGAGGTGCCCCATGGTGGAGAAGGTCCCTGCGTATAACCCAGCTGTTCCAGCATTTCTGGCAGCATTGATGAAACAAAAATTATATACAGCAGCATCAATGGTTCTTTTCCCTTTGTGAAACAGACAAATGAATACATTCTACAGATTTGGACCACAATGGGAGAAATTTATTAATTCTAGTACAAAGGAAATATGTATACATATCCACAAATCCGGTTGTACCTTTCCTTTCCACAATTTCAGTTAAAAGACGTATGCTTAAATCTAATTGGTTGGTAGTTGGTAAAAAGCAACTACTTCCCTTCCTTCTTTCTCTGCTATCTAGCTCTGTGTAACAGTAGCAACTTTATTGCCCAAACTACCATACTCTTTTAATTAATAGGAAACTAGCAGGATTTATAGAAAGCATCATGTTCAGTAGAGAAAAGCAAGCCCAGCTCTTAGAACCTGAGGGTAAAATCGGCTTATACAACCTTTGAACTTTGCCAAGCTTGGCTCACGCAAGCCTGGCATCGAGGCTATTGTTTGCAGAAGGGAACACATGGCGTTTTGGTTCCCGAATGAATGAAGGAAGAACCAGGAACACTGATGGTGTCAGGGTAGCCCAGCATAACTTGCAGCTAGTGGCAAGATCACATGACCCCAAGTTATCCAATCATTGCTTGTATTATTTGATACGCAGCTCCTAGACCAATCAGGAGACAGTATAGGAGTGGATTTAAGAGGCTGATAAAACCCTAGGCACTGCATTGAGGCAATTATTGTGTAAAAGAGGCCATGTGCAACAAATGAGCAAAAAAAAAAAAATCGCACTTGATAAATCAGTAACCACTGCAAAAACTCTTCTAAAGCAGTCCACAATGTGGTTATGAATCTGAAATACTTTAAATTTGAAAAGTCGAAGAAAAAACTCACACATGGACTGACTGCGAGAGTTTACGCGACAAAAAAAAAAAAAATGAAAAATGGTGAACTGTTCGATTTATTCCCCCACAGTGTTTAAATGTTTTCCATCAGTATTTAGGTGTAGAAAGTGAAAGTTGACTGGCAGTATCTTTGAGATGTGACTACCTACTTGGTAAGTACCAAATCACCCCAAAAACCATAACGATAACCTCCAAATCTGCCATGTCCTCTGCCAATAAAAGTGTTTGTGTCAGTACTAGTTCAGGTAGCAGCAGCCTGGTAGTAGTAGCACATGCATCAGCAAGCAAAGGTTCTCACTGTCTTCTGGGGGATAATTTTTGTTTGGATAGGGGATGAGTTTTTCTGCATGATAGCTCTCCTTTAAAGAGACACATGCCAGATATGAAAACAGTTTTTACAATGAGGTAAAAACAGGCGTCGTCCTTAACCCCTTAAGGACGCAGGACGTAAATGTACGTCCTGGTGCGGTGGTACTTAACGCACCAGGACGTACATTTACGTCCTAAGCATAACCGGAGCGATGCCCGTGTCATGCGCGGCTGATCCCGGCTGCTGATCGCAGCCAGGGACCCGCCGGCAATGGCCGACGCCCGCGATCTCGCGGGCGTCCGCCATTAACCCCTCAGGTGCCGGGATCAATACAGATCCCGGCATCTGCGGCAGTTCGCGATTTAAATGAACGATCGGATCGCCCGCAGCGCTGCTGCGGGGATCTGATCATTCATAACGCCGCACGGAGGTCCCCTCTCCTTCCTCCGTGCGGCTCCCGGCATCTCCTGCTCTGGTCTGTGATCGAGCAGACCAGAGCAGGAGATGACCGATAATACTGATCTGTTCTATGTCCTATACATAGAACAGATCAGTATTAGCAATCATGGTATTGCTATGAATAGTCCCCTATGGGGACTATTCAAGTGTAAAAAAATTTTTTTTTAAATGTAAAAGTAAAAGTAAAAAAAAAGTGAAAAATCCCCTCCCCCAATAAAAAAGAAAAACGTCAGTTTTTTCCTATTTTACCCCCAAAAAGCGTAAAAATTTTTTTTATAGACATATTTGGTATCGCCGCGTGCGTAAAGTTCCGAACTATTAAAATAAAATGTTAATGATCCCGTACGGTTAACAGCGTGAACGAAAAAAAATAAAAAAGTCCAAAATTCCTACTTTTTTAATACATTTTATTAAAAAAAAAAAATTATAAAAAATGTATTAAAAGTTTTTTATATGCAAATGTGGTATCAAAAAAAAGTACAGATCATGGCACAAAAAATGAGCCCCCATACCGCCGCTTATACGGAAAAATAAAAAAGTTATAGGTCATCAAAATAAAGGGATTATAAACGTACTAATTTGGTTAAAAAGTTTGTGATTTTTTTTAAGCGCAACAATATTATAAAAGTATATAATAATGGGTATCATTTTAATCGTATTGACCCTCAGAATAAAGAACACACGTCATTTTTACCATAAATTGTACGGCGTGAAAACGAAACCTTCCAAAATTAGCAAAATTGCGTTTTTCGTTTTAATTTCCCCACAAAAATAGTGTTTTTTGGTTGCGCCATACATTTTATGATATAATGAGTGATGTCATTACAAAGGACAACTGGTCGCGCAAAAAACAAGTCCTCATACTAGTCTGTGGATGAAAATATAAAAGAGTTATGATTTTTAGAAGGCGAGGAGGAAAAAATGAAAACGTAAAAATTAAATTGTCTGAGTCCTTAAGGCCAAAATGGGCTGAGTCCTTAAGGGGTTAAAGGGGTACTCCCGTTGAAAACGATTTTTTTTTTTTAAATCAACTGGTGCCAGAAAGTTAAACAGATTTGTAAATTACTGAAATGATTAAGATTTTTTTTTAATAGAAGTACTTATTAGGGGCTGTATACTACAGAGGAAATGTTTATCTTTTTGGATTTCATTGATGTCACGACCACAGGGCTCTCTGCTGAGCTCTGCTGTCCATTTTTGGAACTGTCCAGAGCAGGAGAAAATCCCCATAGCAAACATATGCTGCTCTGGACAGTTCCTAAAATGGACAGCAGAGGTCAGCAGAGAGCACATCGTGACACCAGAGAAATCCAAAAAGAAAAGCATTTCCTCTGTAGTATACAGCCCATAAAATGTATTGGAAGGATTAAGATTTTTTAATAGAAGTAATTTACAAATCTGTTTAACTTTCTGGCACCAGTTGATATAAAAATAAATAAAAAAGAATTTTCCACAGGAGTACCCCTTCAAGGGATTAAACTATGTATCAAATCAAAATCACTGGAGAAGACGATGTTTTATTGCTCTAACCTTGTGTATGTGTTATGCAAGACTGTCTGTCTCTAATCATTATGTCATGGTAAGGGCTCACCTCCCATGTCTGACCTCTCCTTATGAATATATCATTTTTCCATCCACATATGTATATAGGAATATTTAGTGGAAACATTTTTTCTGATAGTATGTCACCCTTCTATATTTACAGGTTTTCAAGGTCCCTTTAACCTGTTGCTATATTACTCATTGCTGTTGTAATGAAATCCTAGACGTCACCGGAGCATTGGAGAAAAGATTTACCGTAGTAATAAGGGAATAAATAGGTAAAAGCAGTATCCCTAAGCACAGTGTTTTCCAATCAGGGTGCCTCCAGCTGTTTGGTACCCTGGTTGGGTACCCCTGCCTAAGTGGTTTGGTAGTGGACGACTAAGAAAGGTAAATTCGTACATACTCATCATAGAACATAAAACAAACTCCAGGCACTTTCTTTGCTCCTGAAAAACAATATTGTAATGGCTGATAAATGATGATAATCACATGTTTTTTCCTAAACTGTCTGTCTCTCTTTCACATGTACAGTTCGGAAAGTATTCATACCCTTTCACTTTAGTCCACACTTGTTATGTTGTGGCTTTGTGCTACTGAGAGAGAGGCGAGTATGGAATAGTTTGTTACTTTACAGCCCTCGGTGCCTGCTGCTTACTGATTAACCCTTTGGCAGCCCATGTCATATGGTTAGGTCGTGTGTGCTTTCTGGGCCTATGAAGCAAGCTCAATATCTGCGCTCTCTTTCTAGACTGC
The DNA here is from genome assembly GCF_029499605.1 of Hyla sarda. Taxonomy (NCBI): domain Eukaryota; kingdom Metazoa; phylum Chordata; class Amphibia; order Anura; family Hylidae; genus Hyla; species Hyla sarda. The sequence goes on along the minus strand of NC_079190.1, from coordinate 384,136,346 downwards.
AGTTTTCAAGCTGCAATTAGCAGCTAACGCTCACCGTTCATGACATCAGTGACACTTATTCCAGTCATTTAACCCCTAAAATGCCACGATTAATAGGGATTGTGGCATTTAAATGGCTAAATAAAGTGTGCCATGGGAGTCGAGTGTGATCGGAACCCCTGGAACCCGATTGCAGGGTGTCGATTAGTTACTATGGCAGCTGCAGGCCTTCTGAAGGCTTCTGTGACACCATCTTAGCTTAGCCACAGGCAGGCCTTACTAGTAGAGTACTGACTGTGATAGCATTGCATTGATCAGTATAAGCAATCTAAAGAGTGTTTTTAAAAAGACTTAACAAAAGCAAGAAAAGTTTTTAAAATGCTTTTTTAAAGAGCCCCATTCCTAATAAAAATGTTAATCTTTTAATTTTCTGTTTACATTTTTTATTTGAAAAATAGGAAATGGACCCCCCCTTTTCCTATTTTTACATAAATAATGTAAACAATAAAATAAACATATTTTTTTTTTATCATCTATTAAATTTTCCCACTGATCCCACACTGTAAAAAGTATAAACAAAACAAAAAAAAACAAAAACAAATGTCAGAATTGCTGATTGATATGTCAGGAAAAAATATATAAAAAGCAATAAAAAAAAAATCCAATCTACACCAATATTATAGATATATAGCCCCATAAGCAAACAAATAAAAAAGCTTTAGGGATTAGATTAGGGCAATATTAAGCATATTTATTTTTAAATTTTGTTTTAAAAAGTAGCCTTAAAGGGTACTCCGGTGGAAATTTTTTATTTTTTTTTAAATCAACTGGTGCCAGAAAGTTAAACAGATTTGTAAATTACTTCTATTAAAAACTCTTAATCCTTCCAGTACTTATTAGCTGCTGAATACTACAGAGGAAATTATTTTCTTTTTGGAACACAGTGCTCTTTGCTGACATCATGACCACAGTGCTCCCTGCTGACATCTCTGTCCATTTTAGGAACTGTTCAGAGCAGCATATGTTTGCTATGGGGATTTTCTCCTACTCAGGACAGTTCTTAAAATGGACAGAGATGTCAGCAGAGAGCACTGTGTTCCAAAAAGGGAAGAATTTCCTCTGTAGTATTCAGTAGCTAATAAGTACAGGAAGGATTAAGATTTTTTAATAGAAGTCATTTACAAATCTGTTTAACTTTCTGGCACCAGTTGATTTAAAGAAAGAAAAAAAAAAAAAAAGAAAAAAAAAAAAAGGTTTCCACCGGTGTACCCCTTTATGATACCTGATTTATATAGATTTTATTAATCACACTGACCCAAAAATAGAGATAACAGGTGTCACTTTAACCACAGAGTGCAACGTGCAAGGGGGTTTATGCAATAGACAATAAACAGAGAGTGTCCCGATTCTGAAATCAGCTATATTTGGGGGAATCTAGCAACTATTTATAATATCTTACTTGCACCACTTTAGCTCAGTTGGTTTGCTGTTGGGATAAACTAGTACTCTTTCCTGTCCGACACACAGTGAATCCTCCAGTACAGTACAAGCTGTTCATCCATTCATGCACAACATTGTATGCAGCTGGTTATTTTACACTCCCATTTCATCTGATAACTTTGCAAAACATAGTAGAACGCCTCTCCTACATGCTGCCTAGTGAAGTGTGCAAAACCCATTAATGGCTGATACATTACAGCATCCTGCCATCTGGTGGACACTCTAGTGAAAATCATCTAGTGCAACAGTACTTCTATCCATGACTATATTTATAGAGACAAGGCGGAGATATATCATTAGGTGTATATTGTAGACACAGATCTACCCCTTTACACTGCTGTCTAATTTACACTCTTGCTCAAGATTTAATAAAGTTGTGCACGTCCTTTGATAAATTTTGTGCAAATATAGAAGCTCTACCGTGCACTCCTTCTCTACCTCACAGGTACACTCCTCACATAGCTAGAAGTGCTGGAGCAGCAGGGTGCGCCGAACAAAACTCTGCACAATAGTAAAATCATAAATCTTTACAAAGTCCACAGAGGGGGAGATTCTCAAAGAATTTTGCACACACAAAAAAAAAAAATAATAATTTTGCCGCGAAAAGTATCGACCACATTTTCAAAGAGCTTTGTGCCGCAGTTTACATTGTTCACGTCAGTTTTGTAGAAGTGGGCGTGTCCACATATATTGTCTGCTTTACATGATATTTTTAAAGGGGTGAGAGTCCAGTTTGCATCATGTCACACCAGCTTTTTGATTTGTGTAGAAATCACAGAAATGATTGTAGTTTTATTGTTCTTGTTTTCTTCTCATTTTAGATACATGAAGGCGGAGGACAGCGTTATTTTAAATGTGTCAATAAAAGGGTTAACGAGGCCCTTTTTTTTTAAATAAACAATTTTTTCAATGTGTTGTGTTTTATATAAATGAATTTTCAGGCTTCGTAGTGGAAGCAGTCTTGTAGACAGAATCCATTACTAAGCCGGGGCTTAGCGTTAGTCCCAAAATAGCTTGCGCTAACCACAAAAATGGTTCTCCTGGGCCTAGGCGGTAACAGGCTGGCGTTATTTTACGATGTTAGATGTTCCTCGCCCATCCTGGTAAAGTTAGGCTGTTGCTGCTTGGTTGGTATCTGGCTGAGCATTAAAATCAGGGGAACTACACACATTTTTTGCATAAATAATTATATAATAATAATTAAAAAAAATGGATAGGGTTCCCCATATTTTAATTCTTAGCACAATACCAACCAAGCAGCAACAGCCTGATGTTACCAGGGTGGGCGAGGACCATTGTTACTGACCCTCCCCAGCCTAAATAATGCCAGCCTGTTGCCGTCTAGGCCCAGGAGCGCCATTTTTGACACTCCGGGCCTGTTGGTATCGGCTCTTCCCGGCACCCCTGTGGCGGTGGGTACCAGGGTAATAATTGGGGGTTAGCACTAGCTGTTTTTGTTGCTAACGCTAAGCCCGGCCTAGTAATGGTTTCATCTATTAGACAGCTTCCACTACTAATCTTGTTAAGAAAACAAAAAATAACAAAAAAAAACACGTTTAAAATTTTTTTATTGCAAAAAACACTCCCCTACAAGCTCTCGTTAACCGTTTTATTAATATTAAACAAAAAAAAAATGCTGGTCATCGATGTAATCCACCGAATCCAAAGAGGTCCTCTGAATGCAGGGATCTCAAATGAGAAGAAAAAAAAACACGGAAAATATGTTAATACATTTACGGTGCCTCCAGCAGTTGCTAAACTACAACCCCCATCCCATGATGGGAGTTGTAATTTAGCAACAGGGAGCCTCCAGTTTAGGAACAGGGTGCCTCCAGCTGTTGTTAAACTACAACTCCCATGCTAAAGTACAACTCCCATCATGGAAGTTATAGTTTAGCAACAGCCAGGGAGGCCCGCTTATCTCCCATCATCTGGCCACATGACTACAGCTCCCAGCATGTCCTCACTGTAAAGACATGCTGGGAGTTGTAGTTGTGAGGCACGGGCTGGTGGGAAATGTGCTGGCGGTGACAGGGAAGGTTGTCATCCACTCGCACATCTCCCACCCGCCTGTGCTACATGACTACAACTCCCAGCATGCCCTTACAGCAAGGACATGCTGGCAGTTGTTGCGTGGTGTGCGGGCAGGTGATAGATGCGGGTGGGCGGTGGGTAGCGGAGCCTGCCAGTCGGGAACCTTGAATATAAATCTACGGCATTGTTATTTCAGATTCCCAGCCCGGAGCTGTGATTATCCGAGGGGTCTCGGCCAATCACAGCTTTAGGAGGGAAAAATGAAACTACAGTGCCGTAGTGTCATATTCCTGTGAGCTGGCCAGGGAGTGGAGCGCTTGTCACCTGCGCGCACCACACAACTACAACTCCCAGCATGCTCTTAACAGCTCAGCCAATCACAGCTTTAGGAGGGAAAAATGAAACTACAGTGCCGTAGTGTCATATTCATGGTAGCCGGCCGGGGAGCGGAGCGCTTGTCACCCGCCCGCACCATACAAATACAATTTGTAGTGACAAGCTCTCCGCTCCCCGGCCGGCTACCATGAATATGAAACTACAATGTTGTAGCATTATATTAATGGTTCCCGCCCCGCATCTATCACTTGCTGCCACCACGTCGCCCCCCACCCCATATACCACCCTCTGCCCGGCCGCATTTTACACCCGCCAGCTCGCAAGACTGCAACTCCCAGCATGTCTTCACTGTAAGGGCATGCTGGGAGTTGTAGTCTTACAACAGCGGGTGGTATATGCGGTTCTGCATTTGCATTTATTAACTTTAAAAGCCAGCGGCACATGCGGCTATACTGTGCTGGCCGCCGGCTCCTGTATACACCACTCATAATTCATAATCCCTGCTCCCATCTCCCAGCGGCGGCAATTATGAGAGATGTATACAGGAGCCGGCGTCCAGCGCAGTGTAGCCACATGTGCCGCCGGCTTGTTAACTTAATAAATGCGGATTGCAGGGGGTCTCTGGAGAATGACCTGGTGCGATCTGCACCTCAGCCCCTGGACTATAACTCCCATTATGGACAGAGTCTGTTCGTGATAGAAGTAGTAATCCTAAAAGTCCTGCAGCAGGGGGATGTGCAAGTGCCATCCCTCAGCGTTGCGGTACTACAACTACTCCCATCATGGACAGACTCTGCCCATGATGGGAGTTATAGTCCAGGGGCTGAGGTGAAGATCGCAGCCGGTCATTCTCCAGAAACCCGCTGCGATCTGAATTTATTAACTGAAAGCCGGCGGCACATGCGGCTACACTGCGCTGTCTGCTGGCTCCTGTATACACTGTCACATTTCATAATCCCTGCCCTTCGGGGGAATCTGGAACCCTTGCATCTTCGGGAGCCCTTGGAGCCTCTGAAGCTGCAGCTTACTCTTCCTCGACAAATTCAAGAGCGGGTTTTTGTCCAGGGCTGGTGGGACCCAGAGTTGCTGGCATCTGCACTGGAGAGGCTGGAGACTGAGTTGGTACTCTAGAGACTGGCATATAGGCCGGAGCCAATGGTGACAAGACTGGGACTGGTGTGGAGACTAGTGTTGGTTGAACTGGCCCGGGGTTAGTGCGACACAGAAGATCGCAGGCTGAGTTGGAGAAAACATGGAGAAGTCCATGGATGGATTCCCTCGCCTGGGACATATTCTCTCACAGGTCTGACAGCTGGAGGAGGTGGTGCTGGGAGCACTGGTAGATCTTCTTTCAGACACAACTTGATTCGGTTTTGATGAACAACTTGTGGCTCATACCCAGACTTTTGTACTTTGTATACATCAGAGTCCGGATAGGCTATGGCCATCACCGTGTACGGTTCTGTCTCCCAGATAGAGTCTAACATGTTGGTCCTTAGAAACTTTTGCAGCCAGACTTTATCGCCCAACTGAAGTGGTTTAACAGAAGCATGACTGTTATAATCCTCCTGTTGTCTCTGCTGGGCCTTTCCCATCTTCTTGCTGGTAATTTCTCTGGCCTCTTGGGTTCTTCTCTGGTGGTCAGAGACCCACTCCAGGGAAGCTTGCGGAGAGTTGTTGAACGGAGCTTGGAGCCCAAATGATCAGTCTTTAGGCAGCTGTCCATGGAGCCCCATCATTAAGTAGAAACCCTGTAGAACAGTGAACTGTTTTATTATAGATCTCCTATAATTCGGGCAGCAGTCGGGCCACTCTTCTTGTCTTGACACAGAGGCGGCTCGCAACATGTGGATAAAGACTTGGTTGCTGTGCTCATAGAGCCTGTTCCACTGGGGGTGATAAGCAGTAGTCCAGAGTTTCTTGCAGGCATGGAACTGACACAGCTCTTGGAAGAGTTGGGCCTCGAAGGCCATTCCCCGATCCATTAGGACAGACTGCAGACACACATGAGTTTGCACCGAATTGGAGTAGAACATCTGGGCTGCTGTCTTGGCTGTAAGATCTTTGACAGGGACAAGGTCAACCCATTTAGAGTAGTGATCCACCATGGTGAGAGCATAAGTGTACCCGGACTGGGTAGGAGACAACTTGACATGGTCCAGCGAAACCAACTGGTAAGGCCTTTCACTCTGGATGTAATGGAGGAGATGCTCTTGCATCCTTGCGCACGTTTTTGGTGACATTACTGACAGCACATTCACTGCACCAATTCCCAATGTCGCTCTGCATTCCGATCCAATAGAATCTTTGCCTGACAGTAGCTTCAGTCTTGTGGACTCCAAAGTGTCCAGACTGATCATGGTATGCGTTGAGGACCATCGCGGCATCTCTTCAGGGAAACAGAATCTGATGAAGTCGATCACCAGAAACCGGGTGCAAAGAATTTCGTCACAACAGCCCTTTGTGCACAGACAGACGCTTCCTCTGTCGCCCCAGACTTAGACGGGTTGGTACCTTTTTCGCCAGAAGGTAGTCCAACAGATCCCCCATGACTCGACTTTCATCTTGAAGAGTCTTCCAGGTGTACAGGTCTTTAACCTTTTCGGACCTGGGTTCATTGTCCATCAGGGCAGTCACAACATTCTGGTTCACGAACAGTTGATAAAATGAGGGCATCTCCACGTCCTCCCACATGTCTTCAACAGGTAGTTCTTCAACGGGGGTCATCCGAGACAGTACATCGGCATGACTGTAATTGGCTAATCTTGAAGCCCAACGTTGTTCAATGGCACCCAACTGGCCAGTGTTCAGGTGGGCCAATGGGTTAATATCCCTATAGACAGTAAATGGCATGGCAGCTAAGTAGTCTGAACTTTTTGGTCACGGCCCATACCAGGGCAAGAAGTTCTAACTTGAATGAGCTGTAGTTTGCATCATTCTTCTCTGCTCCCTGCAGGTATGACTGGCAAGGGCAAGTACTCGCTCTTGCCCTTTCTGGACTTGGGACAGGACAGCTCCCAGACCTTCGAAACTGGCATTGGTATATAACCGGAACGGCTGACTGTAGTCTGGGTACGCCAGGATGGGTGGTTCTGGCAGCAGACGTTTAAGAGATCGAAACACTGTCTCTTGCTCTTCGGCCCATTCTACAGGTAGTTTCCCATTGTAGTTCTCCTTCGTCATACCCTGTAAGAGAGCTGTGAAGGGTTCTGCATTCTGTGCAAAGTGGGAATGAAGCGGCGGTAGTAGCCGACAAATAACAGGAAGAGCCTGACACCTTTCACTGTGCATGGGGTAGGCCAGTTCTTGACAACTTCCAAGCATGTGACACTTTGACTGCTTGATCTTCAGCCCATGCTTGATCAGGACTTGGAAGACATCAGACAGATGACTGAGGTATTCCTGTAGGACTTAGAATACACAATGATATCGTCCAGGTACAATAGGACACTTTGAAAATTTAGATGGCCCAGGCACCATTCCATCAAACGCTGAAATGTAGCAAGGGCATTACATAGCCCAAACTGCATACTTATAGACTCGAACAGTCCCATGGGTGTCACGGAAGCGGTCTTCTCCCGGTCTTCCACAGCCATGGGCACTTGCTAATATCTGCTAGTTAAGTCCAAGGTGGAGAAGTAAGCAGCAGACCCGAGGGCTGTGAGTGACTCCTTGATTCTTGGCAGAGGATAAGAGTCCTTATGTGCGACATTGTTCAGTTTCTTCGAAACAGAAGCGGATGGTTCCGTCTTATTCTGACAGGTAAGTTAAGGTCTTTGGGTTTGGAAATTTTAGTTTGTAACTGGATTGAACACTGGCTCATGGATCGTACCCAGAGAGTGGTGGTCAATGATTCGTACTCTGATTGGTCCCCGGTTATTAGTGGTGTACCCCAAGGTTCAGTACTGGGACTGTTTAATTTATTTATCAATGATATAGAGGATGGTATTAACAGCTCTGTTTCTATCTTTGCAGATGACACCAAGCTTTGTAGCACAGTACAGTCTATAGAGGATGTGCATAAGTTACAAGATGACTTGGATAGACTAAGTGTCTGGGCATCCACTTGGCAAATGAGGTTCAATGTGGATAAATGTAAAGTTATGCATCTGGGTACTAATAACCTGCATGCATTGTATGTCTTAGGGGGGATTAAACTGGCAGAGTCACTGGTAGAGAAGGATCTGGGTGTACTTGTAGATCACAGACTACAGAATAGCATGCAATGTCAGGCTGCTGCTTCCAAAGCCGGCAGGATATTGTCATGTATCAAAAGAGGCATGGACTCAAGGGACAGGGACATAATACTCCCCCTTTATAAATCATTGGTACGGCCTTACCTGGAATATGCTGTTCAGTTTTGGGCACCTGTCCATAAAAGGGACACTGCGGAGTTGGAAAGGGTGCAGAGACGCGCGACTAAACTAATATGGGGCATGGAACATCTTAGCTATGAGGAGCGATTAAAGGAGTTACAATTGTTTAGTCTTGAGAAGAGACGTTTAAGGGGGGATATGATAAACGTATATAAGTATATTAATGGCCCATACAAAAAATATGGAGAAAAACTGTTCCAGGTTAAACCCCCCCCAAAGGACGAGGGGGCACTCCCTCCGTCTGGAGAAGAAAAAGTTTAGTCTCAAGGGGCGACACGCCTTCTTTACCGTGAGGACTGTGAATTTATGGAACGGTCTACCTCAGGAACTGGTCACAGCAGGAACAATTAACAGCTTTAAAACAGGATTAGATACATTCCTGGAACAAAATAAGATTAATGCTTATGAAGAAATATAAAATCTCATCCCTTCCCCAATATCGCGCCACACCCCTACCCCTTAATTCCCTGGTTGAACTTGATGGACATATGTCTTTTTTCGACCGTACTAACTATGTAACTATGTAAGTGGCGCCGCCCAGGGACTCTGACTTTCTTGGATGACGTCCGCCTCTTTCATGTCGGCCAGCATCTTCTTGACAGTCTGATACATGCCTGGCGCGACCGGGTGGTGTCTTTCCTTCATAGGTGGGCTGTCGCCTGTGAGGATTTGGTGTTGGATCATGGACGTATGCCCGAAATCTGTGGGGTGTTTGCTAAAAGCTTCATGGTACCTTTTGGTGACATTGATTACTCCCTTGACTTGGTCCATGCCTTGACTTGGTCCAGGCATGCAAGGCACCTACTATTTCAACAAAACAGTTTTTCATAATGTTCATCCCCAGTATAAATTCAGCAGACCGCTAATCTGTCACATTAGTTACAACCACTCCCTGCTCGCTAAGTACATGCTCTCCCAACTGAATGGTTGACTCCTAGTATCCATGTCTGGAGACTGGTTGCCCATTACCCGCAACTACTCTGAAGTTAACATCCTCCGGTTCACAGAATAAACTAGCATCCCAATGCTGAAAACATTTTTCGGTATAGTAGACACTTGTGACCCTGTATCTATCAACGCCTCCAACGTTACACCTTCTACAATAATTTTGAGATAGGGGCAGAAGGCGACAAAGTGAGAGTCCTGACTGAGGTCATTCAGGGATTGGACCTGATGCCTGTTTTCCTGAGGGCCAGTCCGCGACTTCAAGGGAAATCAGTTTAAAATCCCAGCACTGCATTTTCCAATGTCCTGGTTTATTACAATAGGTACAAAAGGGTCTTTCAGTCCATGAGGGTCTATTAGGCAGAGGGTTGCATGGGTTAAAATTGCGGGGAGCAGTGGCGGGTTTTCTGGGTTGGGGTGGATCACGGTCAGGTGGGGCAGACCGGGTGGCAAGATCCTTCACAGCCTTAGTCAGTTGTTCACTGTCCTGCCTAACACTCTGTAAATCTAAGGCTGCAGTGACTGGCAAAGCAAGTGACACTGGGGTGGGGGCTGGTGATGGTTGTGGTATAGGTCTGGCTACCACCCCTAATGGCTCTTGGACAGGTGGACAAGCTTCCTCTAACTCAGTCCCAAACTCAATCATTTGGATAGCCAGTCTTTTGAAAGCGGGGAATGACAAGTTTGAGGTTTTGGACTGGTAACATTCACAGCTGGGCTTTGTCCCACCTATTAGCCCCATCAATAAATCTGTCCATTAACACCTTGTTTCCCTGCTAGGGAGTTATACCTTCTAATTTTTGGTATATATTTCTGTAGGGTTATGGCATATGCTCTCAAGGTCTCACCTGTCTTCCTTCTCCTTTCATACAGCCGGAGACGTACCTCTGATTGAGAATGGGACTTAAATACCTGGTACAGTCCTTCAAAGATCTGCTCTACAATCGCCTTCTTGGAGGCTGGCCAGGTGCGGACTTCCTCTAATGCTGGTCCATGTAGTTGCCCTGTGAGCAATTGTACCTGTTGATTAAGAGGGAAAGAGGAAAGACAAACTCTAGATCCTTTCTTTGAAATCCCTCAGGGTGAAGGGGACTCCATTGTAGGTAGGGAGGACATGGTTCCCCATAAATACTGGTGCAGACGCTGGAACACCAGGGTTGTTGATGTGGACTGCAGGCAGGACTGGCAACATTCCTGCCACTGGGGCAAGAGATGATCCCGCTGCTGAAGATGGAGGGGAACTGTCACCTGGTTGATTTGGAGAGCTGGGTTCTGACATCTTGTTGAATTTTGAGTGTGCTGTCGCATTAAGAATAAAGTGCTTTTCCCTTTAAGATAATTGCTGAAGTGCTGCAGTGGCTTAGACTCGGCTAGTGGAAGTAATATAATGAATGCTCCCTCTCTATTTTGCTGGTACCCAGTAGTAATTTGTCTTGCGACCAGACATGCGGACACTAGTGAGTTAATGCTGATAGTGACTGTCACCGGAGACTTGATACTGGTAATCGTTGTCGATTGCAGAGTCTGCACTGCAGTGGGTGCTTGATAGAAGACAGAGGAGCCGGACACAGCCGTCAGAACCTCCAATATGGCTGCGCCCAGGGGACTTCCTGTTTTGGTCAGGTCGGCAAAGTCTTCCCCTGTGTGACACAGGGCGGCTCTTTGGTTCCTCCTCACTGTGCTGGAGAGGAGTCACCGCTGGGGACTGGCAGGGCGGAGCTGCGACCGCGGGAAACACCGGACCCAATTAACCCTTTCAGGTACCGACTCTCTACAGTCCATGATGGAAAATAACAGTTTTTTCTTCACCTCCCCCTCTGTTTCACAGGCGCCACAAGTAAAACACTTTTCACTTGCAAAGTCCCATACACTTTATGGCGCAGAATTAAATTGCATCGGCATGCGGTTTTTGTAAACAATATTGGACACAGTTCAGACTAGGCGGGGAGCACTTGTGGCATAAGGCGCATACCTGTATGCTGTTTGTGACACCAGAAGTTGTGGTGGCAGGGTGTGTGGTGCAGGGAAGATGTTGTTACCCTAGGGACAGCTGGCATTAACCCCTTGTATTCCTGATGCCAGGGTGTGGTTTAGCCTATAACTACCCGAAGGTATATCGCACGATCCTGGGCTAGGCACGGGGGCAATAAAGACTTCAATGCCAAGTTATGGACAACAGTAGCATTACTGAGGGTAGACAGTTATTAAAGTCTATACAGTTCAGCCAGGGCCCAAGGAGGTGACCAGTGACACAGAGACCTTAAGAGCTTGCTGGGACTTGTAGTAGGACTGGACAATTGAATGCAGACCACGCTAACTTGACAGATTACAGGAATTGACTTGCTTGACTCATAAAGCTGTGACTTTAGCTTACTTGACTTGATGGTGGCTGCAGGACTTGACTTTGAGGTCTTCAACACTCTGGACACACACACTAGGCGACTGCACTGGACCTCAGCTTTGCAGAAGAGCAGAGCTCAGAGAGAGAGAAAAGCTCCACCCAGAGCTTATATGGGGGAGACTAGCAGGGAGCCCATAGGTCACTCTTGGGATCACCTGATCACTGGTACCTCCTGGGTAACAATCACATGACATATCACATGGTAAAACTCAAAGCAACATAACATTTTATAACACTTTACATGGTAAAACATATTTACAATGGGGAAACAAGTGCAGGGGGCCTTGGGGACACTGAAGGAGGCTGCCTGACAGGACAGCAGGAGCACGGGGTAACAGTAGACAATAGAAAGCGTCCAGCACCAAGAGGCAGGTAAAATCGTGCTTTATTGGAGGTACAAAAGTAACAAACAGCATACATGGAGCGTAGTGCCTACGCGTTTCGGGCTGGTGGGCACTACGCTCCATGTATGCTGTTTGTTACTTTTGTACCTCCAATAAAGGACAATTTTACCTGCCTCTTGGTGCTGGACGCTTTCTATTGTCTACTGTCTACACGTGGAAGGGAACGCCACCCTACCGGTTTACAGCACAGAGGTTAGGACACAAGGATCGAGCGGTATCCTTACCCTATTGAGCACGGGGTAACCTCCTGTACTAGGCAACCACAATATTGCCATACCATACCTGTTGATGTTCCAAATGCTGAGCAGCGGAGTACTCCTTTAAATTGCTTCTCTATTTCTGGATTAATGTCTAGTTGTGGTATAGAGGAGGTTAAAGGGGTACTCCACCCATAGACATCTTATCCCCTAGCCAAAAGATAGGGGATAATATGTCTGATTGCGAGGGTCCCGCCGCTGGGGACCCCTGCGATCTTGTCTGTGGCACCCCAGACATCTGGGGCATGGAGCGAACTTCGCTCCGTGCCAGAGGACTGGCGATGCGGAGGCTCGTGACATAGCCACATATCCTCAATGCAAGTCTATGATAGGGGGCGTGACGGATGTCACGTCCCCTCCCATAGACTTGCATTGAGGAGTCTCGACCGTGACGTCACAAGCCTCTGGCGCTGAACCCGACGCTCTAAACAAACTGCGGGTACAGAATGAAGATTGCGGGGGTCCTCAGTGGCGGGACCCCCAGGATCAGACATCTTATCCAGTACCCTTTGGATAGGGGATAAGATGTCTAGGGGCGGTGTACCCCTTTAAACAATGGAGATTTTATCTTTGTGGTTAGATCAGCAATGCAGCTTTGATCCAAGCACTGTATTTCTCTGGGAAGAATTTAATCCCAAACAGTAACACTGTTATGGCGCTGTGCATAAACAGTCTAAAGGACATACACCTTTTACAGAGGAGCGGCTAGGGAGGCAAAGAGATTACAATGAGCAGAGAAAAGAGAAAATAAGCCCAGGATCACTGGAATATTACTGACAAATGTGAACTGAGTGGAATGTGTTGAAAAGTTATAAAAAATTCAAACCTAGAGAAAGTACTAGTAAATCATTGTAGAGTCACAGGAGGCCAGACAAGAAGCAGGAGACACTTGACACTTGGGCCGCTATCCTTTCTCCAGGTGATGTCCGGCATGGAGATGTTGCCTGAGGCCCCTTCGTTGCAGCACGTCATCACTGTTTTATCATTGCATTGTGATAGTTGTCTGTCACAATGATGTAGGCACAAGTCCTTTACCACCCCTGGCAATCTCAAGATCTCATATGAACAGATACAATTACAGAGTGCATTAAAATGTCAATGTGAAGCCTAGAGACCAAAACAGACAGTAATTCATTCTGAAGGAACAATACTTGTATGGCTCCCAGGAGCTGAAATTAGATGGTAAATAATAAATAACTTAATAGATATATGTGCCATTTTCTACGTGTGCCCCCCCCCCCGCCAACTTTAGAGGGCAGGCATAAAATTTAAGGGTACGTTCACACATGTCAGGTTTGTTACAGAAATTTCTGCAACTGCAAAGTTTAGTATATATACACTGAGCAGTTCTGTATCCAAAAACAATATCCCCTGTCTGCAGTATAGGGGATCCATTTTAGATTGCGGGGGATCCAACTGCTGGGACCCCCGCGATCTACCACCCAGCGCCCGATTCTCTGTGTAACATAGTGTGTCCACCATGAAGCCTAGAGACCTAAACAGATGGTAATATATTCTGGAGGAACAGTACTTGTATGGCTGTCAGGAGCTGAAATCAGATGTAAAGTAATAAATAACCCCCTGCGATTTCCCACCCGACACCCCGACTCTCTGCCTGAATGGAGTGTGTCACCCACGGCACGAAGCTGTGCACGACACACCCCCTCCATGTATATACCTGAACACTGTATCTCCAGCTCTCCCGTAGAGATACATGGAGGGGGCATGTCAGTCACAGGTTTGTGCAGTGGTTGACACGACTCCATTTATGAGGAGAGCGGGATGCCATACAGGAGATCGTGGGGCCTCCCAAGCCCAAGATAGGGGATACATTTTATAATACTGGATAGGCTTTTTAAGGAAACTCATGATTGATTCAGGCTTAAAATCTTTACTGATATAAAAACCGTATTAAGGATAAAATAATGTGTGAACAGTCAATGGAAACCAAAATCATCAACCAGGGGCTGGATTTCACATCACGCTAAAATTCTGGAAAAAAATATATAATCACTGCAACATCTAATGCGACATGTTTTATGTATGGACCCTATGTGCCGGTATGTACAACCGTGGCCAAAAGCTTTGAGACTGACACAGATTTTGATTTTTACAAATTTTGCTACTTTAGTGTTTTTAGATCTTTTAGGCTGCATTCACATCGCGTTTTTGCAATACGCTTCCTGTATCCGGTTTCAGTGAAAAAAACCTATGGAACCATATAGCAAACCGTATGTATAGTCATTTCATAGAAAACTGTATGCCAACCTTAGCATCCGGTTGTGTATGTTTTGCATCAATTACGTTTTTTTCCCCACTACGATTTTACGTCCGGGTGAAAAACCGGATACAACCCGTATTTTTTAAATGCTGGTCTATGGGAACTGTACCAAGTGCGTATGGTTCCATCTGGTTTGCACATGCGCAGTGCATGCCGAAAGTTCTTCCCACAACTAGAACAAGAAGAACTTTAATTAAAGGACAAATATAAAACCGTATCTGTTTTTTTTTTTTTTTAATTGAGGGGCGTGATCAACCCCTGTAGCGTGAACACAGCGTTCGAAACTAAATATTCTAAACGCTGTCCAGTGGAGTACCCCTTTAATGCTTTAGTCATTAAACAACTACCTACACACTTTGGCCACATAAGGTTGGGCAGAGTCCTGCACCAGAAAAAACCCAGGGCTCACTGCATCAGCATAGGGTCTGACAGCGGCTCTGAGGATATAATTCCAGTACCACACAGCAGTCATGGTACGGTTAACTTTCATGCAGAGGTTTGTGTGACCCTCCGTGGTCATCTCTTCACAGACAATCACTGACCCACTGTCAAAGCAGTCATGCTAGATGATGTTTCAGGCAACAATCGTATCTCTGAACCATTTCAAGTCTTTCACATATGCTTAGTGTAAACCTCCTCTCATCTGAAAAGAATAGACCACCAAAGGCGCACCTGACAATTTAGGTGTGCCCTGGCCAATGCCAATCGGGCTGCGTGGTGCTGGACTCTGAGCACATGCCACTCTCATGGAGTCAGCAAACCGTGTATTTTAAGAATGATCAAGATGGTAGGAGTTCAAGACCCCTAGAGAGGGTAAAATATTAAGTAAATTTGTTTTTTAAATGTTGCAAAATAATACAAAAGGAAAAAAGACAAATCTTTTTCACTTAAAAAATTATGTGAAAAAATAAAAAGAAATGAAAGTGCATATTCTTGGCATTGCCTGATCTGTAAGGACCCAATATTATTCAACCTGCACAGTACATGTACGAGGGAGATGACACCCCAACGATGGCTAGAAAGATCTGGGAAAAGCCATCAGCTCACTACTTGTCTCACTCCTTGCTGGAAGTGACTGGATCCATAGACTTTTTAATAGAATCTGTCTTCCGCTGCGAGGAGATAGAAATGAGACAAAATGCTCAGCTCATCGCGTCTCCCTTTTATAAATTGGTAGGGGTCTCAGCACCCAGGCCTCAATCAAAACTTTTGACGTGTCTCTATGACATTTCAAGCTTATTTTAAAAGACCCTATAATTTGTTCAGCCATCACAAAACTCAAAGACTTTGGATTGTATCGTTGGTATTGTATTTTAAAGTTTGCACTTAAAAGTCTGTGTTGTATTTGTATTATTTTATAGACTTTCTTACCGGTTCCACATTTAGCAGCATAGCATTCCTGCTTGGGGTTTTGCCATATGAACATTTCATTTTTCTTCTCTGTGCACGTCGCCTCCTCCTCATTCCATTAGCTTATTTGATTTGGCCTGTGATGTCATTGATCTCAGCACTTTGCTCACTCTTTTGCAAACAGTCTTTTTTCAGATTAAACAAGCCAGCCTTTCAAAGCGCCGTCATGTTTGTTCTTACATTAAAAACTAACTACGGTTCATGTGTCTCACGTTACAGCTGCCACATATTTACGTTGAAATAGATATTGGCAGCAAATAGCCTGTAACAGCAAGACCAACTATATCTTCAAAAAATTCACTGCGATATGTGAATAAACCCTTTTATGTTATGGATCTACAGTTTAAGTGTGTTGTGCAAACCAACAAATCACAAGTATAGTTAGGGTCTAGTCACACAGCAGAATTTCCACCTCAAATTAAATCTCATAGACTTTTATGGGATGCCACACTCCCATTCACACTTCATGCGGAAATTCCAAAATGTGAATGGGAGTGCGGAATCCCATAGAAGTCTGTGTGCTTTAATTTGAGGCGGAATTCCGCAAGTGGAAATTCTGCTGTGTGAATAGACCCTTATACTACAGTGCTTGAGTTCGGAGCTCCAACATTGGAGTGACTTAGAATATTAGGAAAATAAAATTAGTTATTCACTAAAATGTTTCTCAGGTTTGCTTGCTATAGCAGTGTGGCTGTTATAGCTACCTACAAAATACGCAGAGAACTTCAGTGAGATGTCCCCTAAAAACTGGTTGTATACCCTCTATGTTTTGGTCAGATTGTCAATGGTTATTGGTTCTATCAATTATTTATTTACATATGATTATTTATTATTAATATTTACATATAATTATTTACATATAGTTCCCAAAATAATGTGGTTTTGAGTTTGATAGTTGTAGTAAGGAATGTAGTTAGGATCGTAACAAGATACCAGTATACAGTGACCCACCGACCTACGATGGCCCCGACATACGATCATTTCAACATACGATGGCCTCTCAGAGGCCATCGCATATTGAAGGCAGCATCAACATACAATGCTTTTTTATGTCGGGGCCATTGCATAAATGGCTATCCGGCAGCGCAGACTGCTTCAGCTGCCACCGGATAGCCGTTTACGGTACCCCGTGTGGTCCGCTGAGTGTCACTCACCTGTCCCTGCCATCCTCTTCGGGATCCTCTGCATCACCGGCGCTCTCCATTGTCGTCATCACGTCACAGCGCACGCCGTCCCGTCATCCAATAGGAGCGGCGTGCGCATTGACGGGATGACGGCGATGAAGAGACGCAGCAGAGACGGTCCAGGGACGCGGCGACAGCGATGGAGGGCGACATCCAGGGCAGCGGTGAGCGGCGGGCACAGGTGAGTAATAACCTCCTATACCAGTGGTCTTCAACCTGCGGACCTCCAGATGTTGCAAAACTACAACTCCCAGCATGCCCGGACAGCCATCGGCTGTCCTATACTTTACATTGCACGGATCCCTCAACATACGATGGTTTCAACTAACGATGGTCCGTTTGGAACGAATTACCATCGTATGTTGAGGGACCACTGTATTTGTCGGCCCATACACAGAAGAAACTGATGTACAGTAGTTCATAGCAATGCAAGAGCAGGATCAGCTCTAAGTTTTCACTGGCCTGTTACAAAGCACACTACAATGGAAGATGGAGACAGATATTAACAAGTTTGCATTTATGGCAGCGTGTCATTTGCCAATGGGCTACAGATTACAGACTGTTGTAAATGTGCCATGTATCTGCTGACAGAGCATTCATTTCTACGACATTGACAGAATACGGTCATAGATAAGTGGGAGCTTGTGTGCAGCTTACGAGTCCTTATAGGTTAGAATCCAATCACACCAATTACTAAAGAGAGTGACCTCAATAACGTATTGGGGTTCTGTTAGTTTTGCCATTTTAGGGGTTTCTATAAAAAGAAAAGGATTGCTTAATCTCAAAGATTTGTCCAATATGAGTAATTCTGGCAACCATAGGTTCTTAAAAGGACAAGTCCCATGCCGATAAATATAGCAAAACTTATCCCCTATTCGCAGGATAGGGGAAAAGCTTTAGATCGCGGGGGTCAGAGCACTTTGGCCCCCCGCGATTGTCTGTACGGATGCCATAGCTCTCCTACAGAGGGCGCTTCATGACCCCTCTCCGAAGTGGGGGCCGCCAAGTCCCCTCCATATATCTTTATGGGAGAGACGAAGATATCTGAACGGCTCTCCCATAGAGATATATGGAGGAGGTGTGGTGGCTCCTGCTTCAGGTGGGGGTCGTGATGCGCTACTCTGTGGGAGAGCGGGGGCTCCATACAGACAATCGCGGGGGCCCACAGCGCTCGGACCCCCCCCCCCCCCCCCATTTAGAACTTAGGGGATAAGTTTTTCTGTACTTATCAGCATTGGGACTTTTTCTTTAAGGGAATATTCTGGTTTCAACAAATAAATTTTCATTGTGAAATAAAAAGATGCTGAAACTTTTAATATACTTTGTGTCTCAATTTCTCACTCAGTTTTTATTTCTATCAATTTCTAACTCTGTTTCCTGTCACTGAACATGAACCTCTAATGTCTACAGATTAAGAGGCTGAAAATCTCTTGTGGTCATGTGATTGACACACAGGATACTACGACAATACAGTCATCAGAGGTACTGATATTTCTATTCAGTCATTACGGTCTACATAGTTTTAAAAACAGCCATATCATAAAAATACATTTACCTGAAACAAAAAGTCACAGTCTGCCACCTGAAAAGCTATGTCCTTTACTCCATCGCCATGTTGTATTAGATGCTCACCCATCTCTGAGGAAAAACAAAGATAGGAATCTAGTGAGACATTTCATGGCCATCGGTATGTATTACAATAGTGGGTTGTTTATATAGGGTTTCATCTTCAGAAGAACTGAGCAGGATCATACACATAGAACACGTCTGTACGTGACCCGCTCACATACCTAGTGTGGTCAGTTATCATCTTCAGAGTAGAAGTGTCATCCGGACCATGACTAGATGTTTACAGCCTACACAAAGAGAGACTACAGTGGTCCCTCAAGTTACAATATTAATCGGTTCCAGGACGACCATTGTATGTTGAATCCATTGTATGTTGAGACCAGAACTCTATGGAAACCTGGTGATTGGTTCTGAAGCCACAAAAATGTCGTCCAAAAAATAGGAAAAAGTGAGGATTAAGGATAAATAAGTAGATAACTAATATAGATAAAGCAAATCCTTACATGTAAATGTAAGAAAGACCTGCTGGGAGCAGTCACTGTCTATTTCAGTGTTTAACAAACAAGGGTGCCTCCAGCTGTTGCAAAACTACAACTCCCAGCATGCCCGGACAGCCAAAGGCTGTCCGGGCATGCTGGGAATTGTAGTTTTGCAACAGCTGGAGGCACCCTCATTGGGAAACACTGGTTT
This sequence comes from Hyla sarda, assembly GCF_029499605.1. NCBI lineage: Eukaryota > Metazoa > Chordata > Amphibia > Anura > Hylidae > Hyla > Hyla sarda. The sequence continues at coordinate 384,116,980 of NC_079190.1, read as the reverse complement.
ATGTAGAGGACAGAAGCTTCTTCAGGGTCCTGTACAGAACACGCAATGTCCTAAAAAAAAAAAAAAAAAAGTAAAATGGAGCCGCCCTCAACTGATGTCCAAAGGAGCAACTAACCCTGGCACAGGTAAAGAGTACAGAACATGTAATACCTCCCTGTACTGTAGGGGGCGCTACCAGACACCAATCAGTGCATGCACTTCAGTAATACAGGTAAAGAGTACAGAACATGTAATACCTCCCTGTACTGTAGGGGGCGCTCCCAGAAACCAGTCAGTGCATACGCTTCAGTAATACAGGTAAAGAGTACAGAACATGTAATACCTCCCTGTACTGTAGGGGGCGCTACCAGACACCAGTCAATGCATGCACTTCAGTAATACAGGCAAAGAGTACAGAACATGTAATACCTCCCTGTACTGTAGGGGGCGCTCCCAGAAACCAGTCAGTGCATACGCTTCAGTAATACAGGTAAAGAGTACAGAACATGTAATACCTCCCTGTACTGTAGGGGGCACTACCAGACACCAGTCAGTGCATGCACTTCAGTAACACCGGTAAAGAATACAGAACATGTAATATCTCCCTTTACTGTAGAGGGTGCTACCAGACACCAGTCAGTGCATACGCTTCAGTAATACAGGGTTTTACCAGTGAATGTCCATTCTGATTGGTCGGTTCTTCCAGCCCTTGACACGTTTCGCAGATTCCATAGCATTGTATGTTGAGTCTGGTTTCAAGTTACAATGGTCCAGAAAAGATCATTGTATGTTGAAACTATTGTATGCTGAGGCCATTGTAAGTTGAGGGATCACTGTACTTAGGAGAGAGATGTCTAGTGGATGGATTTCTAATAATAAACATCCATTCATTTTCTTCTGTTTAATCCCATAAATTATGATTTTCTTCTTACTCAGACATTTGCCAAATTTTTGGTATTATGCCAAATTTTTTTTCTGCAGACCTAATTAAAACTGAAATTCTCATGATGTCATGTTACAATATTAGGCTGCTTTCAGAATGCATGCAACATGGAAGTATGTATCTGGAAAACTCTGGGCCCATATGTTAAACATATCTATAGATCCTCATTGGGGTTATTCATATTCACCCCCCATTTAGAATGTTCTCATCTGCTGTATGGAACAGCACAGCCTGCACGGACATTCAGCTGCAGTAGACCCCTATTGATTTCAATGGGATTCTGCTGCACTGTTCACATAATGGAATTTCCACAGCAGATGTTTCTGCCACAGAAATCCCAATTCCAGAATCTGCAGAAATAGACAAGTCTATTCTTTCTGCGGAATCCGCACAGAAATGCATTGCTGTTTATGGACGGTCCTAGCGCCGACATGTTCTGTCGGCACTCCACTGTTGGTGGAATGTCTGCCTGGAAATTTTCAGTGCAGACATTCTACCATATGAACATAGTCGTAGGACTCGTTCACAGGCGGATCCATATCGTATTTTACGCTGCGGATCCACCGATGATGGACCCCTAAAGTGTGCCTCCAGATGTGCCTGCTCGGAGCGGCAATCCGACACTACGAGCAGACAAACTGATGCGATGCACGGTGTACTCGCACACATCACGACCACTCCCCCTGCTCCCTGAGCTAGACCAAGAGAAGATGCGATGTGTGCGCGTAAAACTGCGCATGCGCACGGCAACCCGCACATTGCAGTGTGTCTGCTTGTAGTGGCGCATTGCTGCTCCGATCAGGCAGGGCCGGATTAACGTGGGGGCTGATGGAGCTGCAGCTCCAGGCCCCTATAGTAAAATAGGCCCAGCCAGCCGCCAAAAAGGCCACCAATGAGCGGCCCCCCTCCCTGCCACTACACTATGCTACATGCTGCAGCAACAGGCAGGGACCTCGGGTGCGGCCCGGGCCTGCCGCTGCCAGCACTATTACCTGCAAATGGCACAGGCTCTTTAAAAATAATTTCCGGTTTGGATTGACAGGCTGCTCTTGTCACTCTCGCGTTGCAGGGGTCAGAGGCTGCGACACGTCATACAGAGGCTTGGCGCAGACGTGCGTGCCTACGCGGTGCACGTCTACTCCCATGAGCCCCTGGCCTGTCAATCCAACCCGGAAATGATTTTTAAAGAGCCCGTGCTGTTTGCACGTAATAGTGCTGGCAGCGGCGGGCCCTTTAAAAATAATTTCCGGGTTGGATTGACAGGCCAGGGGCTCGTGGGAGTAGACGTGCACCGCGTAGGCACGCACATCTGCGCCAAGCCTCTGTATGACGTGTCGCAGCCTCTGACCCCTGCAACGCAAGAGTGACACGAGCAGCAGCCTTCCCCGCATCCTCACACTGCAGCACCGCCGATCTCCAGGAAGGTAAGGAGATCGAGGATCGGGTGCTGGGGTGATGTAATATTAATGAGCAGGAGAATGAGGACAGGGAACGGGGAGATTGCATTGATGATGAGGTGGAGGGGTGTGCTGGGGGGGGGGGGCAGTTGCAATGATGAGGAGACTGAGGATGGGGCTGGGGTGCGGTTGCAATGATGAGGAGACTGAGGATGGGGCTGGGGGGCGGTTGCAATGATGAGGAGACTGAGGATGGGGGGGAAATGCGATGATGAGGAGGAGGGGATGCTGTGGGGTGCAATGATGAGGAGGAGGGTTTAATGATGAGGAGACTGAGGATGGGGTGTTGAGGGGGGGATGGAATGATAATGAGGAGGAGGAGGGGAAGCTGGGGGGCGTGCAATGATGAGAAGACTGAGGATGGGGTGTGTGGGGGGGTGCAAAGATGAGGAGGAGGAGGGTGGAATGATGAGACTGAGGATGGGGTGTGTGTGGGGGGGTGCAATGATGATCATGAGGAGGAGGAGGAGGGTGGAATGATGAGGAGACTGAGGATGGGGTGTTGGGGGATGGAATGATAATGAAGAGGAGGAGGGGAAGCTGGGGGGCGTGCAATAATGAGACTGAGGATGGGGTGTGGGTGGGGGTTCAATGATGATGATGATGAGGGTGGAATGATGAGGAGACTGAGGATGGGGGTGCAATGATGATGATGATGATGATGAGGAGGAGGAGGAGGAGGAGGAGGAGGGTGGAATGATGAGGAGGAGACTGAGGATGGGGTGTGGGGGGGGGGTGCAATGATGATGATGAGGAGGAGGAGGGTGGAATGATGAGGAGGAGACTGAGGATGGGGTGTGGGGGGGGGGTGCAATGATGATGATGATGATGATGAGGGTGGAATGATGAGGAGTCTGAGGATGAGGTGCGGGGGGGGGGGGGTTTGCAATGATGAGACTGAGGATGGGGGGGGGAATAATATGGAGTCCGGGAGTGAAGAGCCAAGGATGGGTGGGGTGTATGGAGTGATGAGAATAGCGAGGATGTGGCGGAGGGGAGGGGGCATTGGGGTGATAAGCTAACCAAGCATGGGGTGGGGTGTTGATAAGACAGAGGATGGGATGAAGGGTATGCAGTGTACGGCAGTATTATATTCGGGGGGTAAAGTGTGTGGCAGTATTATATTCAGAGGGTACAGTGTGTGGCAGTATTATATTCAGAGGGTACAGTGTGTGGCAGTATTATATGCAGGGGGTACAGTGTGTGTCAGTATTATATTCAGAGGGTACAGTGTGTGGCAGTATTATATTCAGAGGGTACAGTGTGTGGCAGTATTATATGCAGGGGGTACAGTGTGTGGCAGCATTATATTCAGAGGGTACAATGTGTGGCAGTATTATGTTCAGACGTACAGTGTGTGGCAGTATTATATTCAGGGGTACAGTGTGTGGCAGTATTATATTCAGGGGTACAGTGTGTGGCATGAATATATTTAGAGGGTACAGTGTGCGGCAGTATTATATTCGGGGGGTAAAGTGTGTGGCAGTATTATATTCAGAGGGTACAGTGTGTGGCAGTATTATATTCAGAGGGTACAGTGTGTGGCAGTATTATATGCAGGGGGTACAGTGTGTGGCAGCATTATATTCAGAGGGTACAGTGTGTGTCAGTATTATATTCAGAGGGTACAGTGTGTGGCAGTATTATATTCAGAGGGTACAGTGTGTGGCAGTATTATATGCAGGGGGTACAGTGTGTGGCAGCATTATATTCAGAGGGTACAATGTGTGGCAGTATTATGTTCAGACGTACAGTGTGTGGCAGTATTATATTCAGGGGTACAGTGTGTGGCAGTATTATATTCAGGGGTACAGTGTGTGGCATGAATATATTTAGAGGGTACAGTGTGTGGCAGTATTATATTCAGGAGGTACAGTGTATGGCAGTATTATATTAAGGGGGTACAGTATGTGGCAATAATATATTTAGAGGGTACAGTGTGTGGCAGTATTATATTCAGGGGTACAGTGTGGGGCAGTATTATATTCAGGGGGTACAGTGTGTGGCAATAATATATTTAGAGGGTACAGTGTATGGCAGTATTATATTCAGGGGGTACAGTGTGTGGAAATAATATATTTAGAGGGTACAGTGGTAGGCAGTATTATATTCAGGGGGTACAGTGTGTTGCAATAATATATTTAGAGGGTACAGTGCGTGGCAGTATTATATTCAGGTGCTACAGTATTTGGCAGAATTATAATGTGTTATTATGAATATTGTCTTTATATTGAGGATGAGGATCTGCTGACAATGTGAGGAGCCTATGATGTCCGGGCATCAGACTCTGCAGAGAAGATGGAGCTGGAAGAAGTCCTGACGTCTGGACCAGATAAAGAAGGAAAGGAAAGACAACAGAGAAGACATCACTCAGGTCACTGATATAATTGTGTGTTCTCCTGACTGTCCCATCAGCTCTGGAGTCACTTGTAAGTTCCGTAGTGATGATGGGTGACAATTTACCCCATTCTGTGGCTCTGCAGCTGTTTCAAAACGGAAACTTCCTTAAGTCCTGAGTCTCTTCAGACATGATGGGAGTTGCAGCTTAGCAACAGCTGGAGAGCCACTTGAACCGAGGGGATTGGTGGAGGTCCCAGCAGTCTGACCCCACCATAAAAATGGGCTGCTTATTTTAAAATGCCCAGGCCTATTTTTGGTCCCAGTCCAGCCCTGCCTGTCAGTCACTTAAATCACTGTGTATTCTCCTGACTGTGTCCCATCAGTGCTGTAGTCACTGATATCTTTGTGCGGCCGAGTAATAAAATTGCTTTGCGTTTTCATTTTATATATTATGTAAATATTTTCATAAAAAGGCCCAGAAAAATTCTCAGCACCAGGCCCATGATGCTCTTAATCTGGCCCTGCGAACAGGCACATCTGAGTCACATTGTAGGGTCCATTGTACGTGGATGATCCGTTGAGTAAAATCCGCTGTGGATCCACACGAGTGAACGAGCCCTAAGGCTGTGTTTACACACAGTAATTGATCTGTATTTTTAACTAAAACCAGGAGTGAAACAGACACAGAAAAAACTACAAATATTTTCATTATAGTCTTTCTTTGTATCAGTTCCACTGCTTGTTTTGGTTAAAAGTACTTTGCAAAAACCTGACCAAAATATGTCAACATAGCCACGAAGAGTATGGTATGGTATACAATGCAGTTTACTTCTTCTTTAACCTGAAACGTATAAGGCACCATAACATTTATTGCGGTTTGTCTGGGGTGATTGACCTTGGTCTGAATACTTTAGGGATTTTCCTCTGCTTAAAAAGGTTTAAATTTTGACCGAGCACTATTGGAATGTCTTTCTCTAGGACAGTTTCTGGCATGTCTCTGATCCACAGAGGATTTCTCCTTGTTCTTTAGAAACTTTATAAATCTTCTAGTTACAACTAGAAAAGGAAAACCTTTTTGTTGTTTTTGTATGTGTAACTCTTTACGCATGTGTTATTTCTATATTGTGATCTTTGGAATCTTGTCTATGTTGGTTGTTATTTTTAAGATCAGCTATTTTGTCTATTTAGATTGTTCCTATAGTAGTAAAAAAAAAAAAAAAAAAAGGTTTTATAAACCTGTATGGCGTTGCTAGATTAACCCTTCAAACTTCTAACAAGGTGATTTGATTGCTCCCACTATTGTTTATGAACTCCTGCGAGTCCCCTATATAGTGCTAAGATATTTCTAATTCTCTCCATTTTAGGGGCAGGAGCAGAGCTGGGCCATTTACCATTAGTACACACATGGGAACTTTCTCCATTAGTTGTCTAGCCAGTCACAGCAAAGCATAGCTTAGTTTGCAGGTACACAGCCCAGGCTTTCTCAGGCTCCCACTCTCTATCCTGCAGATGGCACATGCTAAACCCCACCTGATGTAGCTGTTATAAGAGACAGACTTATTGTAACAACAGGCAGTGGACAGCAGATTGCAGAGAGGTGAGATACCTATTGGCCAAGACCTTAAAGCGTACCCGTCCGATACAACAAAAAAAAAAAATTTTTTAAACTATATCACTCAGTACCTAATCCTGACCTATATTTTTTTTTATCTGTCTAGCACCTTTATTTATTTTATTACACTTTTAATTTAGCTCACTAGTCTGAATTCCTCTCAAAGTTAGGGGGCGTGGCCTCACTGTCTCCGCCCCCTCCCTCAGTATGCCGTCTGCTCACATCTCCCCTAGCATTAGCAAAACTACAACTCCCAGCTTGTCCTCACTGACAGTAGCGGGACACAAGCTGACAGTGGGAGGATTTTTCCTCCAGTTGTGAGCCCTGCGCTCACAGCTGTCAATCAAGGAAGTGTGTCCATGACATGGTGATGACGCATGGATACAGCAGGACTAGTATGTGTCCAAGCAGGCAGGGGGGCAGTTGTTTGACTGGCTTTTTCAGTATGAAATACTGAAACTTTTCTAATAAAAGCAATTGCAAAACCTATTGGTTATACATGCCTTACAACGTATCAAAAGTTTTTGTATCTGACAGTGCCTATTTAAAGTGGTTTTTCATGGGTAGGTAGTCATTTTGGGTCAATTAACTAATGTACAAATATGTTGGAAGTACATCCAGCACTGTAGATGTTTTGGACTATATTTCTCATGATGCCCTTGAAGCTAAAATGCTGCCAAAGCATCATAGAGATGTAGTCCAAAACATCTGAGGTGCTAAAGGTGGCCTATGCCTGACATAGGTTACAAATGGAGGAAAGTTGCTTGAAACAACAGTGCCCATGTAACACTCCGTTCTTATTGTCATATTGCCATCTTTCTCATCTCTGTTGGTCCAAGTAGATTTTATATTTTTTGTGTTTCTTTTACAATTGTATCCACTTTTCAATTAGTTTGAGGTTTTCAATAAACCAGCATTGCATTTTTGTGTGTGTTGTATGTTCTATATGTACAACACAGAATTTTTACAGCATTTTTTTTTTTTTTACACATTTTTACTGCATTTAAGCAGTTTTAGCTGCAATTTTCCTAAATCATGGTAACAATTACATGTGTTTTTTTTTCTGGGATTCACACAATAAAGAAAGCAGCAGCAACATGCAGATAGAAGTGGGAAGGGAGGATTCTGGGAGCTAGCAAGAGGGATCTGATAGGTACGGAGGTCATCCTGTAGTTTACATCAAGTCAGCTGACCTACAACTGACCCCTTCCTCTGACTGGTGATCACACGACCCATTTACAGCAATTAACTGCATGAGTGCAGCTGTGCTGGAATAAAACAGATAGACATGTAGGACTAGTAATAGTGAGTATGCATGATATGGGCCACACAAAAAAAAAAAAGAAAAACTGCTTTTTATCTAAAAATACACATTTCATACTAATTAAAGTAACTTTATTTAAGCTTACCATTGTTTCCTGGATTTAGTGGCGATTGAAAAATAAAAAATATCTGTAGAGAGAAAGCACAATAAAAATATAAATGAAAATGATGAGCGTTGACAATTACAAGCATACTGTATATATGCAAGCTGTACAGCTGCATAGGGGTCCTTCAGCCAAGAATCAAAAAAATTTATATGTTGTAGATCTTGGCAAAACATTAACCTTTCTAATATACTTCATTAAAAAAAAAAGTGAACTTTTTTATTTATTTTATTTTTTAAAGAAATCATGGCTTATAAAACCCTGTATCTCTGCCTGTCACTGTGGGTCTATACACTGCAGCAAGAAGAGGTTACATTTCATAAAACACAAGTGAAATAAAGTGCACGCAAAAAACATCATTTGCAAAAAAAAAAAAATATAAACAAACTATTTTATTTATTTTTTTTTGCAATGGCCTACTTACCTTGTTCTGCTTGATAACATGAGAAACAACATCTCGACTGCCTGTCTCAAGTCCTTTGTAGGCAAAAGGTTCAAATCCCATCTTATCACAATAGAATGATGCGGCCTGCAAAATGTCCACAGTCATGCGCAAAATGAATTGTATTGTATTTCATTTTATTTAATTTACTGTACAAAAATTCCACTGTAGGTACTTATATTAAGGAGTTATGCGTTTTAGGTATGAGCACTAGAAAACTCTAGAACAAGATATCCAATTGCTACATCAAGAAGTGGGATTTAGGTTGTGTTGCAATTTTATGTCCATAAACATACCTGCTTTGCATTTCCAACCCAAAAGGTAAGGTGATGAAAGCTTAGAAATTGACCTCGTTCATGCTTGAAAAACAAATACAAAAAAATAAATGTAAATAAAATAAAAAACATTTTTTACTATTCAATACTTTCAGAATATTTTCAGATCCTTTCACTTATTTTTACATTTTGTTATATTGCAGCCTTGTGCTAAAAAGAAAAAAAAAATCTATTTTTCCCATCCCATGTAGCTCTGGCTCCTCCCATTTCTCTTGGTAATCTCCGAGATGTTTTTACACCTTGATAGGAGTCACCTGTGGTAAATTCAGTTGATTGGACAGGATTTGGAAAGACGCAGCCCTGTCTATATATAAAATCTTACCACTAGCAATGCATATCAGACCAAAAACCAAGCCATGAGTGGGAAAAAACTGCCTGTGGAGCTCAGAGACAGGATTGTGTACAGCCACAGATCTGGAGAAGGTAGCTTCTGCACTGAAAGTTCCCATGAGCACAGTGGCCTCCATAATTGTTAAAGTAAAGAAATTTGTATCAACCAGGGCTCTTCCTAGACCTGGCCACCCCACCAAACCTAAGTATTTGGGGGAAAAGGCCCTTTGTAAAAGTAGTGACCACTCTCTCTGTTCTCCAAAGATCCTGTAAACAGAGGAGAGAATATTCCAGGTGGTCAACCATCACTGCTGCACACAACCATTCTGCGCTTTATGGCAGAGTGACCATAAAGAAGCCTCTACTCAGTAAAAGACACATAAAAGCCCACCTGAAGTTTGCAAAAAAAAAAAAAGCACCTATAGGACTCTGTGAGAACAAGTGGAGGCATTTATCATTGTCCTTAGAGCTGTTTTTGTGTGTAGATTTGTCTCTATTTTGGTGCAACGCTGCACCTCAGGCTATTATTTGCGACTTTTAAAAAGAGAGTGTACAGACCAATTGTTAAAGAGGCACTATCATTATTGAAAAACCCTTTGATATATTGCAGGATTCATAATATGCCATTTCACAATATACAACTGTAAAAAACATTTTTTTTTACATTTTCACCCGAAATGAAAGCTTAATATAGCCAGCGCTAGGGGTCGCCTGTCTTTTAGCCAGACAGACTAGTCTAGATTTTTCAACTTCCTGGATACAGCCGTAAAGCATGCCGGTATCCAGTATAGGCGATCCCTGCAGTATCATGTAGAGTGTATGCGCAGGCACGCACTGCCTGTGAACAAGCACAGGGAACGCGCGCACACAGGCAGTGTGGAAAACACGGACGGGCCCTACTGGAGTTTTTGTCTAAACCTCCCACGCTGCCTCTGGGACACGCACCAAGCGGAGATTCAGCCGAGCTCTGTGCTGTCTGTCCCTTGTGCTGCAGCAGCATAGAGCTCTGTACTAGAGGGCTGCATTGGGATTGTGCCCCTCCTATGTCTCCTCACCCTGCCATTGCCATCCCACCCTTGCCATTTTGTGGAGCCCGGGTAGCCTGCCCTGGATTGGCTGACAGCTCAGGCTCGCTCCCTAGACTCAGAGCAGATGAGTAATCATTGTGAGATAGACAGTCACGACCCCTCCAGCCAGCAAGATGAAGGGTACGTTCTGACCTGGCGTATTTTGCTGCGTATTTGCTGCTACGTATTTTCCTACCCATTGACTGCAATGGGAAATAAGATACGCAGCAGCAAATACGCAGCAAAATACGCCAGGTGGGAACGTACCCAGAAAAGTAACAGCAGCAGATAAATGTCTGAAAACATTTTGAATACTCTGTAAAATAGAATGAATTATAACACAAAATATAAAAATTGAACGCTTTTTGTTTAACTGCTTAAAAGAAACCCGTCATGTTGAATATGCAGTCCACACTGTAGGCATCATGTTATAGAGCAGGGGGAGCTGGGCAGATTTATATGTAGTTATGCTGATAAATATTCTGTCTAGAAAAGATCCTGTATATTGGACTTTCCCAATTCCTGACATTTAATCCTAGTACACATTCATTGTCTTAGCAAAAACATACCATTGCATCACCACTCCATTGCAGACACGCTTTTTCTATTCGAAACATTAGTATGAATACCCGCAGGTGCATCCAAGAAGCGAGCTATAAGGCCAGTTAAGATCACTACTATATGTTAAAGGGGTACTCTGCCCCTAGACAAGGTAAGATGTCTGATCGCAGAGGTCTCGCCGCTGGGGACCTCAGCGATCTCCCTGCTGCACCCGGCGTTCGTTTAGAGCTTTGTGTGCAGCGCCGGAAGCTTGTGACGTCATGGTCACGCCCCCTTGATGCAAATCTATGGGAGTGGGCGTGACAGTAGTCATGCCCCATCCCATAGACTTTCATTGAGGTGGCATGGCCGTGACAGCACGATCGGGGCGTGACTATGACGTCACGAGCCCCACATTGCCAGTCATCCGGCATGGAGCAAAGTTCACTTCGTGCACCGGATACCTGGGGACCCCCGCAATCAGACATCTTATCCCCTATCCTTTGGATGGTAACTTAAGCACTAGTGACAGCATTAGTAGGTAAGGTCTACCATATTAAAGATTTAAACTGTATTCTTATAAATTATATTACCTTTTCTCCTTTGTCAGTGTAAGAAGTCTGAAAGACAAAGCAATAAAATAAATATTTCGTTTTTACCTTGAATACAACTGACTGCTCACAATGAAGAAACGTATGCTTATACTATGGAACAATTCATTATTCTATTAATACAGTGAAGTGGTCAGTCCAAAACAGTGGACAATGTTGACATGCACTGGCATATTATACTGCATTATAATATAATTACACTAATTGTGATCCTATACAAACATATGTAATTGTGATAGCCTGGGGGAGTAGGGTATGGGGAGTGTAGCTGTGCAGTGATTAAAGGGTGCTTGTTAACCCTTGCTATTTGTGACGCCAGGGTGAGGGCTCCTCAGTAATGCTTGTCTTCCCGCCACCCTTCCCAAGAGCGATAGGGAGGTAGATAATAATAGAATGTCAACAACCGGAGAGTTTTCTGAAACAGGTATAACTTTTACTGAAGATTTTTTGCAAGCTTCATAAACGGAACAGTCTCTATTCATACAACTGCTTTCTTTGGAGATTGACAAAGGTTGGGACTTTAGCAATTTAGAGTCTTTAAGGTATTATGCGCTGTCCCACTGGATTTAGGGGATTTAGCTGCGGTCCAGTAGTCACGCTAGCTTTAGCAGGGGTAGTTTAGAACTCACGGTTTTAGTTCAGCTGAGGCCAGTAGGTTTTCAGGCCTAGCGTGTCTTTGCAAGCTGTGCAGATCAGTCCTGCTAGTCCGGCATCCACAAAAGCGATAATTGGCTACAGCTCCCTTATATGGGCAGGGGCTGAACTAGTGCTAATTGGTCCATACTGATGTCAATCACCATTACAAAGGATTGTGGGTAACAAGTGACCCAAGGACCTCCAAAGGTCCTCTAACATACCATAGAGAATATTAACATAGTCACATGACCGAAGGTCCTGCAACGCTAAACAAGGTAAGTACTATACATTATATTAGATATACATTATTATTAAATATATACATGTATTAACATTAGAGAATTAGAATGGAGGAGAGGCGACTAGGGGCTGTCCCACCTGAGGGACCCTACCTGAGCGTAGTTACTTTGACTTTGGGGACCTCTACACTAGGTACGGTATGCAATACGGTATCGGGACACCACATAATAATATATGGTGGTGTGCAGTGAGTGTCTTGGTTTGGTAGTGGCGCACCAAGAGCCTAGTGCTTTGTGTATTTTCACTGCTTCTCTGGCAACAATATAGTTAAAAATTCCTCAGCCTGCAGACAGGTAAATCGGTTATTGGGCTCATTGACCTCAGTAGAATTTGTTTTTTTAACTCCTGTCTGTCCTGCTCAGGGAAATCTCTCATCACAAATTACAGTGAACTTTGAAGATCTTTTTGTGACCAGTATTTTAAGCCCGTTTTCTTCTCATCTGTGGACAGTTATGGATCACTTTCTACTGCCAGACTCTAATGACTTCACACATTTGTCTTCATTGCTGTTTCTGTTTTGGGAAGTTGTCTATAACTTCAAGTCATCTTATTTTATTCCATACTAATATTAGGATGTCAACTCTATGGACTTAATTCATCAGGGCAAACAGTAATAATGCGCTGTCTAGATGACCATTGAAATGAACATCCATGCATTGCCATCGGTAGGGGATACTGTAACATACTGTATGCTTTTTGGCATTAAAAATAAGAGCCTCCATTTTTTGACCAAGAGTGCTGCTGCAACCTTCTTTTTTGTATACTTAGTATTTGCCACAGCAGCGTGCACCCGTGTATTAGGTAGTTGTGCTGGCTATTTTTACTGTGCAATTCTAGGGGGAGTGGCATCCTCTGTAGCCGTGCACCCCTCCCTGTGCACAGGAGGTTTTTTAAATTACTAGTGGATCCAGAGGCTATATGCCCAGCAGAGGTGAGTTAGTGTTAGGGTCCCATCCGAAATGAGGCCACCTTCGCGTGGTGGATGGGGGACACATTTCGACAGACATTCCTGGGAAACCCTTGCTGTGTGTGGGCGAGCATTATCCTGCTGACAGAAGGCAGTTAGAGGCCCTGCCATGAGAGGCCACACATGTGTCCACAGGACTTCCTGCACATACAGTCATGGCCATAAATGTTGGCACCCCTGAAATTTTTCAAGAAGATTAAGTATTTCTCACAGAAAAGGATTGCAGTAACACATGTTTTGCTATACACATGTTTATTCCCTTTGTGTGCATTGGAACTAAACCAAAAAAGGGAGGAAAAAAAGCAAATTGGACATAATGTCCCACCAACATCCAAAAATGGTCTGGACACAATTATTGGCACCCTTATCTTAATATTTGGTTGCACACCCTTTGGAAAAAAAATAACTGAAAATCAGTCGCTACAGGACAGGCAAACCGAGCAATTGCTTGGGGCCCGGAGCTGGCCAGGGGCCCCGAGCAGAGTCGGTGCTTGTCCGTCCTGTAGTGACGGGGCAATTCCCCCCATCACTATTAAGGACATCCCTGTGTCCCGAAAGATGTTTTCGGGACACAGGGATGTCCCCGTTAACTCTCTGCGGGCGGGCCACCATCAGCAGGGTACAATCCATACACCTGTATGGGGCCCGGACGTCCCTGGACCTTTTTTTTTTTTTTTTTAATTGGCCGGTCAGTGAGTGACTGCGACTGTCACTCAATGACCGCTGGGTGCCCCCTGGACTATGACCGGGGGGGCCCCTTAAAATTACCTTTTTGTGGGGCGCGGGCCCCTTAAGAAACAGGTCAGGGGCCGGTCAGGTTAGGGGCTGATTGGAGTAGAGACGTCACGTGCCCCGCACAGGCACGCATGTGATGTCTACTTCAGTCACCTGACCTGTCCCTGCCTACGTCCCCACGCGATCTCCAGCATCCAGTGACAGGACTAGGAGCAGCAGCCTCACCCCGTTGCATCCAATCCCCAGCAGGGTAAGTAAACTGGCGCAGGGGGCCCGGGGTGTATGGTGGTTAGGGGACTACAAGGGTGATGAGAGGTGCAGGGGAGGGGTGTTATGTGGGTCATAAGAGATGCAGGGGGGGGTGTTATTGGGTGATAAGAGATGCAGGGGGGACATGGGGATGATAAGAGGTCCTGGGGGGGGGGTGATGAGAGGTGCCGTGGGGGGTTGGGGGGGGGGTGATGATAGGTGCAGGGGGGGGGTTATGGAGGGTGATGAGGAGAGGTGCCCCCCGCACCTCTCCTCATCACCCCCCATAACTCCCCCTGGTTATAGTAGTGATGAGGAGAGGTTTGGTGGGGGGTTATGGGGGGTGATAAGGACACAGAGGATAAGAGGGGGTGTATATGTATATATGATGTGTATGCATGTGCGGCAGTATTATATTCAGTGGATACAGTATGGAGCAGCATTATATTCAGGGTACAGTGTGTGGCAGAATTATATTCAGTGGGTACAGTGCATAGCAGTATTATATTCGGTGAATACAGTGTGGGACAGCATTATATTCAGGGTACAGTGTGGGGCAGCATTATATTCACGGTACAGTGTGGGGCAGTATTATATTTAGGGGGTACAGTGTATGGCAGTATTATATTTAGTGGGTACACTGTGTGGTAGTATTATATTCAGTGGGTACAGTGTGTGGCAGTATTATATTCAGTGAATACAGTGTGTGGCAGGATTATATTCAGTGGATACAGTGTGTGGCAGCATTATATTCAGTGGATACAGTGTGTGGCAGCATTATATTCAGTGGATACAGTGTGGAGCAGCATTATATTCAGGATAGAACATATGGCAGGATTATATTTAGTGGGTACAGTGCATAGCAGTATTATATTCAGTGGATACAGTGTGGGATAGTATTATATTCAGTGGATACAGTGTGGGGCAGCATTAAATTCAGGGTACAGTGTGTGGCAGTATTATATTCAGAGGATACAGTGTGGGGTACTATTATATTCAGTGGAAACAGTGTGGGGCAGCATTATATTCAGGGTACAGTGTGTGGCAGTATTATATTTAGTGGGTACATTGTATGGCAGTATTATATTTAGTGGGTACAGTGTGCGGCAGCATTATATTTAATGGGTACAGTGTATGGCAGTATTCTATTCATGGTACAGCGTGTTGCAGGATTATATTTAGTGGGTACAGTGTATGACAGTATTATATTCAGGGTACAGTGTATGGCAGTATTCTATTCATGGTACAGTGTGTGGCAGTATTCTATTCATGGTACAGTGTGTTGCAGGATTATATTTAGTGGGTACAGTGTATGGCAGTATTATATTCAGGGTACAGTGTGTGGCAGGATTATATTCAGTGGATACAATGTGGGGCAGCATTATATTCAGGGTACAGTGTGTGGCAGGATTATATTCAGGGTACAGTGTATAGCAGTATTATATTCAGGGTACAGTGTGGGGCAGTATTATATTCAGGGTACAGTGTGTGGCAGTATTATATTTAGTGGGTACAGTGTATAGCAGTATTATATTTAGTGGGTACAGTGTATAGCAGTATTATATTCAGGGTACAGTGTATAGCAGTATTATATTCAGGGTACAGTGTGGGGCAGTATTTTATTTAGGGTACACTTTCTCGCATGGTTATAATGATTACTGTCTTCATGCAAAGGATGAGGATCTGCTGACAAAGTGAGGAGCCAATGATGTCTGGATGTCAGACTCTGCAGAGAAGATGAAGCTGGAGGAAGACCTGGTCTCTGGACCCGATGAAGAAGAAAAGATAACACAGAAGATATCACTCAGGCATTGAGCTGTGTGAGGGGCCCTGAAATTTCTGATGGCAGCTCCGCCTTAAGTTTAAAAACGCAGGGGCTGCCACTGACGTCCCGTGCATGCGCCCATAGCAACGGAGGTGCAGAAGACCGGAACATCAAGGAGGAAGACGTGCGTTGGCCAGCTTGGTAAGTGGCCAGCGGCACGTTATCTTCGGTTTTCCGACCACCGCTTCTTCGGTCCCGGGAACTAATGCTATGGCCAAACCGGAGGAGCGGTGGTCGGAGCACTGAAGTGGGGCAGTACACAGGCATACAGCCTCCAGCCATACACTGTATATGGATGGAGGCTGTATGTCTGTGGGGGAACACTGCCTACCTAATGTGGGGGGGAACACTGCCTACCAAATGTTGGGGGGGACACTGCCTACCTAATGTGGGGGGGGGGACACTGCTGCGCCTAATGTGGGGGGAACACTGCTAACCTAATGTGGGGGAACACTGCCAACCTAATGTGGAGGGGAACACTGCCAACCTAATGTGGAGGGGAACACTGCCAACCTAATGTGGGGGGAACACTGCCAACCTAATGTGGGGGGAACTATTCTGCACCTAATATGGGGGGGGTGGAACACTGCCAGCCTAATGTGGGGAGAACTATGCCAGCCTAATTTGTGGGGAACACTGCCAGCCTAATGTGGGGGGAACCATGCCAGCCTAATGTGGGGGGAACCATGCCAGTCTAATGTGGGGGGAACACTGCCAACTTAAAGTGGGGGGAACACTGCCAACCTAATGTGGGGAGAACTATGCAGCACCTAATGTGGAGGAACATTGCCAGCCTAATGTGGAGGAACACTGCCAGCCTAATGTGGGGGAACACTGCCTGCCTAATGTGGGGGAACACTGCCTACCTAATGTGGGGGAACACTGCCTACCTAATGTGGGGGAACACTGCCTACCTAATGTGGGGGGGACACTGCCAGCCTAATGTGGGGGGGGGGGGACACTGCCAGCCTAATGTGGGGGGGAAACACTGCCAAGCTAATGTGGGGGGGGAACACTGCCAACCGAATGTGGGGGGGGGGGGACACTGCCAACTTAATGTGGGGGGGGGGAACACTGCCAGCCTAATGTGGGGGAACACTGCCAGCCTAATGTGGGGGAACACTGCCAGCCTTATGTGGGGGAACACTGCCAGCCTTATGTGGGGGGGGGGGGGTAAGACTGCCAGCCTAATGTGGGGAGAACACTGCCAGCCTAATGTGGTGAGAACACTGCCAGCCTAATGTGGGGAGAACTATGCTGCACTCAATGTGGGGGGAACTCTGCTGCACCTAATGTGGGGGGAACTCTGCTGCACCTAATGTGGGGGGAACTCTGCTGCACCTAATGTGGGGGGAACTCTGCTGCACCTAATGTGGGGGCCTCGTATTGATGTTCGCTCACGTCGCACTCCCAGAATTCAATGGCCGGCGTTACTACGTCCTGACGCCGGCCCTAGAGCGTGACATGCGTGAACGAAAAGGGGGCCATGTCCATTTTGCTTGGGGCCCCCAAATTCCTTCAAATGGCCCTGATAACCATCAATAAGCTTCTTACACCTCTCCAGGTCTCTTTTATTGGAAGGGCGTGTCAGGCCCAAGGCCTGATTATAAGAATCCTATATGTGTATTATAAATTATAACTGTGTGTGACGGATTATCCAAGACATGGGTGAGAGGTCATTCAGACGGTGTATCCTTTTGTGTATTGCATTTTATTGAGGGTCTGGCTGTTTGTTTGTATCTCCTTTGAAGTCAGAGGCCCTTTGAAGCAGCAGGATGTAAGGGGCACTCTGGTCCCATCATATAATCAACCAGATAAGAGAGCCAGGAACAGAGATGCCCCCCTGCTGGGATCAGAGGGGAGGGGGGAATGGAGTCTCCCTCCAAAAAGGCAGATATATAATATTTAACAATGCTAGACTCCGTGTGTTCAAGGCTTTGCCACAAGCTGACAAGACCATCCTAAGAACAGCACTCTCATGGACTGCTATATCATCATGCTGTAAGAACTTCATATTTTGTTTCTCAAATTGTCTTGCAAAACTCTTATATATATTCTTATAACTGTATGTCATTTGTTTCTGTATTTTTATGCATAGCACTGTGATACCTTTTATCAGATTAACTGTTTAATTTATCAGCTCTGGTCTTTGATCTCTAAATATATGAGCTCACCTTTCTGAAGGCAGCTCTGGTGGAAACATGTTTATCTAAGGGTTAATTTGGTGACTTGCTGGGACTAGTAGTGTATACCCAAAGGTCTGGTGGCCTTAACCCTTGCACCATCACACTCTCTTTAATGTCTTGGCTGGACTGATAGGGTGTGATCGTGACAGGGCGCCTTTTCCCAACAGCAAGATCTCTCCACAGGTGTTCAATGGGATTTAGATCTGGACTCATTGGTCTCATCTGTCCACAAGACATTTTCCCAGAAGGATTTTGGCTCACTCAAGTTCATTTTGGCAAAATATAGTCTTGCTTTTTTATGTCTCTGTGTCAGCAGTGGGGTCCTCCTGGGTCTCCTACCATAGCGTTTCATTACATTTAAATGATGACGGATAGTTTGTAATTTTGTCCAGCCCATTTTTGGAGTTTGGTGTGACATTATGTCCAATTTGCTTTTTTTCTCCCTTTTTTTGTTTAGTTCCAATACACACAAATGGAATAAACATGTGTATAGAAAAACATGAATTAGTGCAATCCTTTTCTGTGAGAAATACTTCATTTTCTTGAAAAATTTCAGGGGGTGCCAACATTTATGGCCATGACTGTATGGCTGAGCTGTTAGGCTATGTTGACACGATGGAAATTCCAGATAGATTTCTGCATTTAATCCTGCATTCAATTTCTGCATAAATTTAGAGCCAATACACTTCATAGGGATTCCGCTTTCCCATTCACACAGTAGAATTTCCGCATCGGTCTTTCCGCTGCGGAAATTCTGCTTTCTTCATTCCGCATAGAGAAGGGTTGTGCCCTAAATTTGTGCGCAATTCTGATGCAGAATCCCATTAAAGATAATTACGCTTTTTTTCTCCACCCAATTGCAGAATTTATGCAGATTTTATGCGGAATTCCCAACAAATTTGCCAGGATTCTGCACAAAATGTAACCAAAGCAATGAAAGAACAGCCCCATTTTCCGTACATGAAGAATTCATGTGGAATTCCGCTTATATGCAGAAAGATGCGGAATCTCGCGTCCACATCATTTGGCCAGAATTCAGACGGGTGAACATAGCCTTAGTGTCCCTCATATCCCTCTTAGTGGTGAATGATTGTTGTATGTAAAGACTTTCCAGATCATCATACAAGCAAGTGGGGCAGCGTGCTGATAAACAGCTAAGGCAGGATTGGACAGCTCTCCACAAGTCCTCTATACTAGAACCCAACCGTCGTTGCATACATGTGGTGACGTGTGTCTGGGAGGTGGTAAGGGAAACTGTGAGAGCCGCTTCTACTTGTTGCTGAGTCATACATTCATCTCTCCTGGTGGTCTGTGTGGCTGTCCGGAGCGGAACCTGTTTGTCATGTGAGTATGTGCCCTCTGGTAACCACTTCTCCCAACACACCCTAGCAGTGTGGCCAGAATGGGCTAATTGGTGGGCAGGATTCATTGACCTTCCTGGTTCTCTCAACCCAATGTCTTTTGGTGTGTTGTAGAGGCATGTCTAGCAGTAACACTCTCGCAGCAAGAGGTACACTACCCAAAAGTAGCCTCTAAGACCCTTTTTATAGGGCAGCAGAGGAAAAATTTTTATGCCTTCTTGTGGCCTGACCTATTGTCTCATCAGATTGCACCAGTAATTATTTACATATCTGAGACATTACAACTATCTGACATTTCTATGGGGTGCAATATTTTTTTTGTCAATTACTGCAATTTTAAAATTGTATCAAATGCAAGAAACAGCTAAATTTGTGCTTTTTTTCAGGATCCCTCTGTGCCTACAAGCATTGTAGTGTTTTTTGGTGGAACAAATTGAAAGACTTCAGCCAGCAACTTAAAGTTAATCACACGGGCCCCCGATAATGGTATTCCTTTCCAATGAATGCTGCTCAGGGGATTATTTTCCTTACTGAATTATGATGTGATGCACACGTGTTTTAGGCAAAGTGTAAGTTTTTTACTCATAGCTATGTGCATATACAGCAGGATCTCAAGCAGGAATAGTTGGGACTCTTCAACTGGGCCAATTGAGGATTAGGCTGGCCTTACATGGGCGCATTACGACCGGCCTTACCGTGCCTGACTTGATGACCCTGACTGACACCTATCAGTTTGAGTCATCATACCTGCAGTCAGGCCAGGACTTGTAGCCATTATACAGACTTGTATATGCATCCATAATATGCCCGTGTGAAGCCAGCCCTAGGCAGAGAAGGAAGTTAGCTAGGGTACCACTTGGGAACAGGATGCAACAAATCTTCAAAATGTTTATTTTGATAGGTTGGCCAAAATGGACTAACACCCTTCTGAAGAAGCTTTTTAGTTAAGAATAAGAGGGGGGGAAAAAATCTTGAGATTGCAATTTAAATTACACTGAAAGTCTTTCAAATAAATCAGCCTGGACTGTCAGCAACCTTCTGACTATCCTTCAGGATGTCATCATGAGCAGATTTACTGCAGCTAAATAAAGGGGCACTGACCTTTCCAAAATGTTTGGAATTCCCTTTACAGTTATTGCATTTGCTTGTTTTAAAAGGTACTGTGAACCTAATATTTCCATAATAAGATAAGATATTTTACAGGATCAAATTTATTTGGTCAAGGAGCTGGGACCACCAATGGAGTGGTGCATTTCCAGTTGAGACTGTGGGGCATAGAAGATCCATACCCAAGTTCTGATGTAAAATCTTTAACTGCCCCCTCCCCAAATATCAAATGCTATGCAGAGTACTTATACTCTTTCTTAGGGTACCTGTCTCCTCCTTAGGGTATCTGTTCAAGCCATCACATTGGTTGTTATGTGCTGCATTGGCTGGAAATCAAATTTATCAACCCATGGAGGTCTGGATATGGAGTCACACTCAAAATCAAAGTGGAAAACCACACTACAGGCTGATCCAACGCTGATGTAATGTCCTTAAAACAAGTCAAAATGAGGCTCAGTAGTGTGTGTTGCCACTGCGTGCCTGCATGACCTCCCTACAATGCCTGGGCATGCTCCGGATGACTCCCGGACAGTCTGTGGTGAAACGTGTCGTTGGTGGACAGAGCGAGACATGATGTCCCTGATGTGATCAATTGGATTCAGGGCTGGGGAATGGGCGGCCCAGTCCATAACATCAGTGCCTTCCTCTTGCAGGAATTACTGACACACTCCAGCCCCATGAGGTCTAGCATTGTCTTTCATTAGGAGGAAACCCAGGGCCAACTGCACCAGCATATGGTCTCACAAGGGGTCTGAGGATCTCACCTCGGTACCTAATGGCAGTCAGGCAACCTCTGGCAAGCACATGGAGGGCTGTGCAGCCCCCTAAAGAAATGCCACCCACACAATTACTTACCCACCACCAAATCAGTCATGCGGGGATGTTGCAGGCAGCAGAACGTTCTCCACGGCGTCTCCATGATCCTATCATAGAAACAGCATGTGTCGGCAGATAAGAACCATTTGGCCCATCTTGTCTGCCCAATAATCTGAATCCTATCAATAGTCCCTGGCCTCATCTTATATGAAGGATAGCCTTATGCTTATCCCATACATGTTTAATCTCCTTCACTGTATTTGCAGCGACCACTTCTGCAGGAAGGATATTCCATGCATCCACTAATCTCTCAATAAAGTAATACTTCCTGATATTACTTTTAAACCTTTGCCCCTCTAATTTAAAACTATGTCCTCTTGTGGTAGTTTTTCTTCTTTTAAATATGCTCTCCTCCTTTACCGTGTTGATTCCCTTTATGTATATAAAAGTCTCTATCATATCCCCTCTGTCTCTTCTTTCTTCTAAGCTATACATGTTAAGGTCCTTTAACCGTTCCTGGTAAGTTTTATCCTGCAATCCATGTACTAGTTTAGTAGCTCTTCTCTGAACTCTCTCTAGAGTATCTATATCCTTTTGGAGATACGGCCTCCAGTACTGCGCACAATACTCCAAGTGAGGTCTCACCAGTTTTCTGTACAGTGGCATGAGCACTTCTCTCTTTCTACTGCTTATACCTCTCCCTATACATCCAAGCATTCTGCTAGCGTTTCCTGCTGCTCTATTACATTGTCTTCCTACCTTTAAGTCTTCTGAAATAATTACTCCTAAATCCCTTTCCTCAGATACTGAGGTCAGGACTGTGTCAAATATTCTATATTCACGCCCCAGGTGCATTATCTTGCACTTATCCACATTAAAATTTCAGTTGCCAGAGTTCTGACTATTCTTCTAGTTTTCATAAATCCTTTTCCATTTGGCGTATCCCTCCAGGAACACCAACCCTGTTAAATATCTTTGTCATCAGCAAAAAGACTTACCTTACCATTGAGACCTTCTGTAATATCGCTAATGAAGATATTAAACACTATTGGTCCCAGTACAGATCCCTGAGGTACGCCACTGGCAAGAAGACCTTACTCTGAATATTCTCCATTGACTACAACCTTCTGTTGTCTGTCACTCAGCCACTGCCTAATCCATTCAACAATATGGAAGCTCAATGACTGCAGTTTATTGATAAGTCTTCTATGTGGGACAGTGTAAAAAGCCTTACTAAAATCTAGATATGCGATGTCTACTGCCCCTCCGCCATCTATTATTTTAGTCACCCAGTCAAAAAATTCTATAAGATTTGTTTGACATGATCTCCCTGAAGTAAACGCATGTTGTTTTTCATCTTGCAATCCATGAGATTTTAGATGTTCCACAATCCTATCCTTTAGTAGGGTTTCCATTAATTTCCTCACTATTGATGTCAGATTTACTGGTCTATAGTTGATTGATTCCTCCCTACTACCATTCTTGTGAATGCACGACATTTGCTAATTTACAATCTTCCGGGACGACTCCTGTTACCAGTGATTGGTTAAATAAATCTGTTAATGGTTTTGCTAGCTCACCACTAAGCTCTTTTAATAAATTTTGGGTGTATCCCATCAGGCCCCTCTGACTTATTTCTCTTCACTTTGAACAGCAAACATAGAACCTCTTCCTCTGTAAAGGCACATGCATCAAACGGTTCCTTAGTTTTCCTCTCTAATGGAGGTCCTTTTCCTTCTTTTTCTTCTGTAAAAACTGAACAGAAGTATTCATTAAAGGAGTAGTCCAGTGGTGAGCAACTTATCCCCTATCCTAAGGATAGGGGATAAGTTGCAGATCGCGGGGGGTCCGACCGTTGGGGCCCCCCGAGATCTCCTGTATGGAGCCCCGACAGCCGGCGGGAAGGGGGCGTGTCGACCTCCGCACGAGGCGGCGGCCGACACGCCCCCTCAATACAACTCTATGGCAGAGCCGAAGCGCTGCCTTCGGCAATCTCCGGCTCTGCCATAGAGATGTATTGAGGGGGCGTGTCGGCCGCCGCTTCGTGCGGGGGTCGACACCCGCTATCTCGGCGGAGAGCCGGGGCCCCGTACAGAGAGATCGCAGGGGGCCCCAGCGGTCGGACCCCCCGCGATCTCAAACTTATCCCCTATCCTTAGGATAGGGGATAAGTTTTTCACCACTGGACTACCCCTTTAAGGCAGTCGGCTAGCCCCTTATTTTCTTCTACATACCTTCCTTCATTTTTAATTTAGTTATTTCTTGTTTTAATTTCCTTTTTTCATTTATATATCTGAAGAATGTCTTACACCCTTTTTTCACAGACTGAGCTATTTTTTCTTCTGCCTGCACCTTAGAAGTTCTTATAACTTGTTTGGTCTCTGCCTGTTCTTGTAGATTTCCCTATCTTCATTGCTCTGGGTTGTTTTATAATTACTAAATGCTAGCTTCTTGTTTATGATTTTGAACAAGATTTTGACCACTTGTACCACAGTCTCTTCCTTTTCCTGCTTTTACTGACAAGTCTAATGCAGTTTTCTGTTGCCTTCAATAATGCGTGTTTTAAGTAGTCCCATTTCTCCTGGACTCCATGTAATTTGTTCCAGTCTGATAGGGACTCATTTATGACTAATCTCATTTTTGAAAAGTCTGTTTTTCAAAAATCTAAAACCTTTGGTTTTTGTGTGGTGTGACTCCTTCACTGTTCTTATATTAAACCACACTGACTAGTGATCACTAGCTTTCGCCTCCAACAACATCATATACGAAATCCCCATTTGTGAATACCAAATCCAAAATGGCCTCCCTCCGGGTTGGCTCCTCATCCACTTGTTGTAGAGATAATCCCAGTAGGGAATTTAGAATATCTGAACTCCTGGCAGAACTGGCTATTTTGGTTTTCCAGTTTATATCCGGAAGATCGAAGTACCCCATAATGATAACTTCTCCTTTCATTGTCATTTTAGCTATTTATTCAACTAGTAGATCATCTAATTCTTTAACTTGGCCTGGTGGTCTATATATCACACCTACACAAGTTACTGTCTGATTACCAAACTGCAACGTAACCAAAACTGACTGTTTGCCTCACTAACCTGTATTAGGTTAGATTTTATGCTGTCTTTCACATATAGGGCCACTCCTCCTCCTTTATTGCCTTCTCTGTCTCTTCTGTGTAAAAAGAGTACCCTGGTATGGATATGTCCCAGTCATTACTTTTAGAGATGAGCGAACTTACAGTAAATTCGATTCGTCACGAACTTCTCGGCTCGGCAGTTTTTTCCTGCATAAATTAGTTCAGCTTTCCGGTGCTCCGGTGGGCTGGAAAAGGTGGATACAGTCCTAGGAGACTCTTTCCTAGGAATGTATCCACCTTTTCCAGCCCACCGGAGCACCTGAAGGCTGAACTAATTTATGCAGGAAAAGACATCAACTGCCGAGCCGAGAAGTTTGTGACAAATCGAATTTACTGTAAGTTCGCTCATCTCTAATTACTTTCATTAAACCATGCCTCAGTAACAGCCACTAAATCTACATTCTCAGATGCCATTATTGACCCAAGTTCATTGATACCTAAACTGCGGGCATTTGTAGACAGGACTCTGAGTTTGTCATTTCTTAAAGGGGTATTCCAGGCCAAAACTTTTTTTTATATATCAACTGGCTCCAGAAAGTTAAACAGATTTGTAAATTACTTCTATTAAAAAATCTTAATCCTTCCAATAGTTATTAGCTTCTGAAGTTGAGTTGTTGTTTTCTGTCTAACTGCTCTCTGATGACTCACGTCCCGGGAGCTGTGCAGTTCCTATGGGGATATTCTCCCATCATGCACAGCTCTCGGGACATGACATCATCATTGAGCAGTTAGACAGAAAACTTCAGAAGCTAATATCTATTGGAAGGATTAAGATTTTTTTAATAGAAGTAATTTACAAATCTGTTTAACTTTCCGGAGCCAGTTGATGTATATAAAAAAGGTTTTGCCTGGAGTACCCCTTTAACTTCTGTGCTACTGACATGTTCTGGCATTGTTTCGGGGGGCAATTGGACTCATGGATTTTCACTCTTTTGCCCACCCCCCCTTCCTAGTTGAAATACTCCTTAGCAAATTCTTGGAATTGTTCACTGAGTACATTTGTTCCTTTGAGAGAAAGATGCAAACCATCTTTTTTGTACAGTTCCTTTCTATTCCAAGTAGAGCTATCATGAGACACAAAGCCAAATCCTTGCTCTTGACACCATTTACTAAGCCATAAGTTGAACTCTTTAATGCACCTCTGCCTACCATTCTGAACATTATGCACAGGCAGAACTTCAAAAAATGAAAACAGTGGATGCAAAATCCTGTACATCATTACCAAGTGTGATAAAAGATTCCTTCATCTCTGAAACGTCATTGCAAGCCAAGTCAACCTGTTTTCATCTGTGAAGAGCACAGGGCGCCAGTGGTGAATTTGCCAATCTTGGTGTTCTCTGGCAAATGCCAAATGTCCTGCACTGTGTTGGGCTGTATACACAACCCCCACATGTGGACGTTGGCCCTCATAGAGTCTGTATCTGACCGTTTGAGTGGACACATGCACATTTGTGGCCTGCTGGAGGTCATTTTGCAGGGCTCTGGCAGTGCTCCTCCTGCTCCTCCTTGCACAAAGGTGGCAGTAGTGGTCCTGCTGCTGGGTTGTTTCCCTCCTACGGTCTCCTCCACATCTCCTGATGTACTGGCCTGTCTCCTGCCTCCATGCTCTGGACACTACGCTGACAGACACAGCAAACCTTCTTGCACAGCTCGCATTGATGTGCCATCCTGGATGAGCTGCACTACATGAGCCACTTGTGTGGGTTGTAGACTCCATCTCATGCTACCACTAGAGGGAAAGCACCGCCAGCATTTAAAAGTGAATAAAACATCAGCCAGGAGACCTAGGAACTGAGAAGTGGCCTGTGGTCACAACCTGCAGAACCACTCCTTTATTGGGGGGTGTCTTGCTAATTACCTATAATGTCCACCTGTTGTCTGTTCCATTTGTACAACAGCATGTGAAATTGATTGTGGACAGTGTGATTTCACAGAAGTGTGTTTGACTTGGAGTTACATTGTGTTATTTAAGTGTTCCCTTTACTTTTTTAGCAGTGTACATTTATTGAAAATAAATAAATAAATAAATAAAAAATAAAAAGTGTGTTGGTATCCAGAATAGGATATCACCATTGCACCACTACAGCCTTCAGCTGTTCCTAAACTACAACTCCTATGATGGGAGTTGTAGTTTTGCAACAACTGGGGGTACAATCTTTGAAAAACTCTGTTTTAGAGCTGTGTATTCTCCAGCTGTGTGCCTCCAGCTCTTGCAAAATTACAGAAAAAGAATGTGTGGGCATGCTGAGAGTTGTAGTTTTGCAACAGCTAAAGGCAACACTGCTCTAACACAGTGCTTTACAAACACTAAAGCTTGAGCTGTTGCAAAACTACAACTCCCAGGATGCTTGAATAGCCAAATCTTTCTTTGACTTCTGAATGACAAAGAAGCTGATCAGACATTCAGGAGTCTGTGAAAGCTGAATGATACACATAATGACAGCTATGCATAAAAACTACGGTGCAGTGATTTGCAGACTGCCCAGAGAAGAAAGGGTTACAGAGTGCAGTAATTTGCAGACTGCCAGGTTGCTCGCAGATGAGTCATCCACAATGAGGGAGAGAGACGGCCACGCCCCCTCCAGAAGGTAAGAACACAAAGCAAGTGAGCAACATATAAATGCTATTAGTTAGGGATATATAGGTCCTTTTTTGTACTGACAGGTACATGTTAACCTCCTGAGCGGTATTCCCGAGCGTGACTCGGGGTTAATTTTCCCTGCCAGGATCGGTAACCCCGAGTCACGCTCGGGGTAGAATTACAGAATTCCCGGCCGGGCTGCACGATATATCGCAAAAGCAATGCGATATAGCGATGCGGCCCCCGGGAAAACTTGCGATTATCTGCTCTGGTCGGCTCCCGTGGCGGGGGCCAGCCAGAGCAGGTAAAGAAAAATACTAAAAGTCAGTGTTTCCCTACCAGGGGGCCTCCAGCTGTTGCAAAACTACAACTCTCAGCATGCCCGAACAGCCAAAGGCTGTCCGGGCATGCTGGGAGTAGTAGTTTCACAACAGCTGGAGGCGCCCTGTCAGAAAAACACTGAGCTAAATGTAAAAGGAAAAAGTAGTAAAATAAAAAAACCTTTTGCTCACCTAGTCCCGGTCCCTGCAGATGTCGTTCCCCTCCGTGCGCTCTGGTCACTGCTCTATTCATCTTACAGGACCTTTCACTTTTCAGCCAATCACAGGCCGCAGTGGTGTAAAGCCTGTGATTGGCTGAAGGGGAAAGGACTTGTTCTGCAGCAAATACACTAGGTTTGAAATCTGCCCGGCAAACCCAGTGTATTCTGCTGCAGAACAAGGTGAGAAGGGGGGAATGTGACAGGGGGGGGGGGGGGGGATGTGACAAGGGGGGAATGTGATAAGGGGGAGGGGGGAATGTGACAGGGGGGAATGTGCCAAGGGGGGGGGGATGTAACAAGAGGGGGGAATGTGACAGGGGAGGGGGAATGTGACATGAAGGGGGGGATGTGACAAAGGGGGGATTTGACAGGGGGAGGGGAATGTAACATGAAGGGGGAGAATGTGACAAGGGGGGGAATGTGACAGGGGGGGAATGTGACAAGGGGGGAAGAATGTGACAAGGAGGGGGGAGAATGTGACGGGGGGATGTGACAAGGGAGAGGGGGAATGTGATAAGGGAGGGGGAATGTGATGGGGGAGATGTGAAATGGGCGGGGGGGGGAGATGTGAGATTCAGTGCAAAAAATTGTACCGCTTTTGGTACAAATTTCCAGAAAGAATCGTACCGCCAGGGAGGTTAAAGGATTTGGCTTGTTTGAAAATATTTGCTTTATGTCTGACAAATTATGTGACACAGTCCTAAGTTGTCTTCATAAGTTTTACTTCCTCTACAATACTTGTATCATGTATCAGGAATATAGAGATTGTGAACAATTGTACAGGACCAGATGAGCAAGCAAAGTACTTGTACGGCACTTGTATACGTTGGCACTTGCATGGGATGTTTTGGATGTAGTGGTCATGTGATTTGTTATGTCACTGCTGCTTCCATCACTGCACCATAATTGTTTACATGTGCCTCCATCTCACACTGCATGGTAGAGATCTAGTAGGGAAAGGACAACTGATAAATATATGAATAAATTTGGCCTTACACTTGAGAAAGCTAATACTTATTTGTCTGATAGGTATTCCTCTCTGGTGTTTAAAGGGATACTCCCGTGCCCCAGCGGAGTTCCCCCTTGGAGTGGGCAGCCGTGATTGAGACATCATGCCCCTCGTGCCGTCACACATGTCAGCCATCACACCCCCTCCCATAGACATAAATAGAGGGGGTATGGAGTGACATCACAATGGGGCGTGGCCATGATGTCGCGACCACTGCTGCCGGAACCCAGTGTTTAAGACATTGGGTGCAGTGGGAGATCGCTGGAGCCCCAGCGGCGAGACTCTCGTGATCAGACATCTTATCCCCAATCCTATGGATAGGGGATAAGATGTCTAGCAGCGGAGTACCCATTAAAATGGAGAAGGGAATAAGCTGCATTTAGCCCCTCTGACCAAAGATCGTCTTGATAAAATCCAGCATGACCGATCCGGCTTTACTCCGACATCTTTCACCAGAGTAGATTCAGGTGGCCACTATACACAATGAATATAGATATATTGCCAAAATCAACCTGTTTTGTTTACTTTTGTTTGGTTATTGTCAGTGTAAAGCGTTACATTCATTTCCAAAAACTGTTGTAAAAGTTTTGATTGATTCGTATGACAGTGCTGGGACCCCAATTGATCTTTAGTCATAGCCAATTAAAGAGTACAGCAGCACACCTTACTTGGCGTTCACTGACTCGCTGCAGGAGACATTATAGTCTATGGAACCAGTCTTCTCTGCATTGTGCTCCTGACAGCTATAGCTAAAGATCTGTGGCAGTCTCAGTAATGAGACTGTAACCGGTCATAACTTTTCACATCTGTATGATATGTCAAAAGTTTGAAAGGGGTATTCCAGGATTTTTTTTTATTTGACTATGCTACAGGGGCTGTAAAGTTAGTGTAGTTCATAACATAGTGTCTGTACCTGTCTGTGACAGTTTTCTCACAATTCTTCTGTGATTTTCACTCCAATATTTATATTTACCAGCATACAAAATGACTGTTGTCACAGATTTTTCCCAGCTTGCAATGCGGCTGAGACCTGACTCACTAGTCAGCTGATGACAGGGAGGCTGTCTGCTTCAATGGGTGGAGGGATCGCTTGGTGGGAGAGAGATCAATCAGAAACAGCTGTAGGTACCCTGATTGAAAACCACAGGTCTTTTGATGGACGCTGCTCATTTATGTTTCAATGGGTGGGGTGGCTGATGTGTGGGAGGGAGGAAAATGGAATTGTGGGATTTGTAGTCGAAAAAAGAAAGGTCAAACAGGAAATACAAGTTCACAAAAAGCTATCCAGTGTTATGGTAATCTCATGACATAGCCATTTAGCCCCAAGACAAGCGCAGATCCTTCCTAAGCATGTCCATTACTGTCTGCCAGGTACGTACTAAAATCACTTTATGGTGGATAACCCCTTTAAGGAATAACAGTAATGCTTTAAGTAATATAACTTTTGAAAAACATTGAACATATCAAGAATATTGAGAAAGGGGTCAAGTCTTTGAAATACTTTTACATCAGTAATGCTGACTGTTTCTTATGATAAAAATCACATTTGTTTTTTATGGCTTGAAAAGTTGGTTTTATGGCAAACAAATAAAACATGGATGTTATCATTAGGAGTTGTGTGAAACAGATTAAGTTATTATGCTTTGATACATGCGTGGTGTCACGGCACCGTATTTCATGCGGTGCCTTGGTAATTAGTCCAAAGTTAGTCCCTAGGACTGTCGGGGTTCGCTTTCCTCATTTAAACCCTAGTCACTTAATATTTGTAAATATTATCTATCTAAATAAATGTATATGGTATTACTCACTGTTTTAGCGTCGCAGGACCTGCGGGTCATGTGACCGGGTTGCAGAATTCTATGGTTTTTGCTAAAGGACCTTTGGTGGTTTTGGACATGTGATCACCCACAATCCATTGTAACGGTGAGTGACAGCTGATTGGCCCAATCCAAAACGGCCAGTCCCTGCCAATATAAGGGAGCTGCACCATATTGTCGCTCTCTTGGGTTGCTGACTTTGGACGAGGTAGGACCTCCGCAGCTTACAAGACAAATTACTAGGCCCAAAGCCTTTCGGCTTAGGCCTGCGCTAGAGACGGATAGTTCACACAATTCCCCGCTATCTCAGCAAGACCTCTGGACCTAATCTAACCCCTAAATCCAGCGGATCTATGCAAATACAATCCTCAAAATCTTAAAGGAACTTTCCGGTCCTAAGCATCTGTCAATCACTGCTGTGCTGTTTGTAAAGACTCTGTTATCTGGACTGTTATCGTTACTGCATATACAGAAAATCTTCAGTAAAGATTCCTGCAAGTTTTAAGTTCAGCACTGCTGTGGACAATTTATTCTACACTCACCTATCGCTCTTGGGAAGGGTGGAGATAGGCCCAGCATCACTACAGAGTTTAACCCTCACCCTGGCGTCACAAGTGACAATGGTTAACAGCACCCTTTTTTATATTGAAGAGCAACACCCCAACTACCCTACACCCCCACAAGGCTTTCCACATAGTGCTTCACCACAAAGCGATCAAAAGCAATGCAATATGTAAACAATTCAATAATCTAAAACCTTTTTATAAACAAAAATAAAATAAAAAGCATCTTAAAAGGGGTATTCCAGGAAAGTTAAACAGATTTGTAAATTACTTCTATAAAAAATCTTAATCCTTCCAATAATTATCAGCTACTGAAGTTGAGTTGTTCTTTTCTGTTTGGCAACAGTGCTCTCTGCTGACATCTCTGCTTGTCTCGGGAACTGCACAGAATAGAAGAGGTTTGCTATGGGGATTTGCTTCTACTCTGGACAGTTCACGAGACAGGTGTCATCAGAGAGCACTTAGACAGAAAAGAACAACTCAAACTCAGCAGCTCATAAGTACTGAAAGGATTACAAATTTTTATAGAAGTAATTTACAAATCTGTTTAACTTTCTGGAGCCAGTTGATATATAAAAAAAAAGTTTTTCCCTGGATAACCCCTTTAATTCTTTTTTCTTCACTTTCTATGTGTTCCTAATTAACTAGGGGAGAGATTTATTAAAACCTGTGCAGAGGAAGAGTGGTGCAGTTGCCCATAGCAACCAATCAGATTGCTTCTTTCATTTTGCAGAGGCCTTGTTAAAAATGAAAGCAGCAAGCTGATTGGTTGCTATAGGTAACTGGGCAACTTTTCCTGTGGACAGGTTTTGATAAATCTCCCCCTAAGATTCTTAAAAAGAAATATGGCTACTGGCTTTGTTGTAAGGATAACCTACATTGGGCATATTATGCTTGCCAGAGGCCATTGGATGTGTGCCCTGGATTACCTCCCATTATTCATTCTTTAAATAGATATGGTAAAGTCTAGTCATTCCATGTTACTTTGCTTTAACCTCTTAAGGACGCAGGGCGTATGGATACGCCCTGCATTCTGAGTCCTTAAGGACGCAGGGCGTATCCATACGCCCGTGGGAATTCCGGTCCCCACCGCTAGCCGGTTGGGGACCGGAGCCGGATGCCTGCTGAAATCGTTCAGCAGGCATCCCGGCATATCGCCCAGGGGGGTCATTATGCCCCCCCATGTCGGCGATTGCCGCAGATCGCTGGACAATTCAGTCCAGCGATCTGCGGTGATTCCGGGTCAATCGGGTCTCCAGTGACCCGGTGACCCGGAATTACTGGCTGTTCGGGGCCGTCTCTGACGGCCCCGAACAGCCAGAGCCTGCAGGGGTGAGGTGGCACTGGTGCCACCTCACGATCACCCTGATTTGTCGGCCGGACTACCGGCCGACCAATCAGGGCGCCTGCTGCGGGTGTCACTCCCGCACCCGCTCCGCCCCTCTTCCGGAGGGCGTGAGTGGGAAGACGACCCCGGGTGCTGGGGACCCCGATCCCCGGAGTCCATGTTGGGATCGGGGCCCGAGGAGCGGCGGCGGCGAGGGACAGCCTGCGATGGAGCAGCAGCAGGAGGTGAGTTACAGCCTCCTGCTGTTGCTTAGCAACAGCTCCCAGCATGCAAAAAGGGCATGCTGGGAGCTGTAGTTATGCAACAGCAGGAGGCAGACCACCACAACTCCCAGCATTCCCTTATGGGCATGCTGGGACTTATGGTTTTGCAACAGCTGGAGGCACATTTTTTTCTATGGAAAAGTGTACCTTCAGCTGTTGTATAACTACAACTCCCAGCTTGCACAAACAGCTAAAGTGCATGCTGGGAGTTGTAGTGGTGCATCTGCTGGTTGCATAACTACAACTCCCAGCATGCCCGTTGGCTGTCGAGAGTTGTAGTTTTGCAACAGCTGAAGGCACACTGGTTGTGAAACTTAGAGTTTTTTTTTTTTTTTACCTAACTCAGTGTTTCATGACCGGTGTGCCTCCAGCTGTTGCAAACTACAACTCCCAGCAGTCACCTTACACCATGCACCGTACATGCTGGGAGTTGTAGTTTTGCAACAGCTGGAGGCACACTGGTTTTGAAACACTGAGTAAGGTCACAAACTCCGTGATACATAACCAGTGTGCCTACAGCTGTTGCAAAACTAAAACTCTCAGCATGTACAGTCTGTCAGCGCATGCTGGGAGTTGTAGTTTTGCAACAGCTGGAGGTCCCCCCCAATGTGAATGTACAGGGTACACTCACATGGGCGGAGGCTTACAGTAGGTATCGGGCTGCAAGTTTGAGCTGCAGCAAATTTTCTGCAACAGCTCAAACTGCCAGCGAGAAACTACTGTGAACCCCCCCCCCGCCCGTGTGACTGTACCCTAAAAACACTACACTAACACAAAAAATAAAATAAAAAGTAAAAAAACACTACATATACACATACCCCTACACAGCCCCCCTCCCCTACCCAATAAAAATGAAAAACGTCTGGTATGCCACGGTTTCCAAAACGGAGCCTCCAGCTGTTGCAAAACAACAACTCCCAGTATTGTCGGACAGCCGTTGACTGTCCAGGCATGCTGGGAGTTTTGCAACAGCTGGAGGCACCCTGTTTGGGAATCACTGGCGTAGAATACCCCTATGTCCACCCCTATGCAATCCCTAATTTAGGCCTCAAATGCGCATGGCGCTCTCACTTTGGAGCCCTGTCGTATTTCAAGGCAACAGTTAAGGGTCACATATGGGGTATCGCCGTACTCGGGAGAAATTGGGCCTCAAATTTTGGGGGTATTTTCTGCTTTTACCCTTTTTACAAATGTAAATTTTTTGGAAAACCAAGCATTTTAGGTAAATTTTTTTATTTTTTTTTTACATATGCAAAAGTCGTGAAACACCTGTAGGGTATTAAGGTTCACTTTACCCCTTGTTACGTTCCCCGAGGGGTATAGTTTCCAAAATGGTATGCCATGTGTTTTTTTTTTGCTATCCTGGCACCATAGAGGCTTCCTAAATGCGGCATGCCCCCAGAGCAAAATTTCCTTCAAAAAAGCCAAATGTGACTGCTTCTCTTCTGAGACCTGTAGTGCGCCAGCAGAGCACTTTTCACCCCCATAGGGGTGTTTTCTGAATCGGGAGAAATTGGGCTTCAAATTTTGGGGGGTATTTTCTGCTATTACCCTTTTTAAAAATGTAAAACTTTAGGGAAACCAAGCATTTTAGGTAAAAATTTTTTTTTTTTTTTTACATATGCAAAAGTCGTGAATCACCTGTGGGGTATTAAGGTTCACATTACCCCTTGTTACGTTCGAGGGGTCTAGTTTCCAAAATGGTATGCCATGTGGGGTTTTTTGCTGTTCTGGCACCATAGGGGCTACCTAAAGGTGACATGCCCCCAGAAACCATTTGACGCTCCTTCCCTTCTGAGCCCTCTACTGCGCCCGCCGAACACTTTACATAGACATATGAGGTATGTGCTTACTCGAGAGAAATTGGGTTTCAAATACAAGTAAAAATTTTCTCCTTTTTACCCCTTGCAAAAATTCAAAAATTGGGTCTACAAGAACATGCGAGTGTAAAAAATGAAGATTGTGAATTTTCTCCTTCACTTTGCTGCTATTCCTGTGAAACCCGTAAAGGGTTAAAACGCGTACTGAATGTCATTTTGAATACTTTCGGGGGTGCAGTTTTTATAATGGGGTCATTTATGGGGTATTTCTAATATGAAGACCCTTCAAATCCACTTCAAACCTGAACTGGTCCCTGAAAAAAAGCGAGTTTCAAAATTTTGTGAAAAATTGGAAAATTGCTGCGGAACTTTGAAGCCCTCTGGTGTCTTCCAAAAGTAAAAACACGTCAATTTTATGATGCAAATATAAAGTAGACATATTGTATATGTGAATAAAAAAAACTAATTATTTGGAATATCCATTTTCCTTACAAACAGAAAGCTTCAAAGTTAGAAAAATGCTAAATTTTCTAATTTTTCATCAAATTTTGGTATTTTTTTTACCAAGAAAGGATGCAAGTTACCAAAAAATTTTACCACTACGTTAAAGTAGAATATGTCACGAAAAAACAATCTCGGAATCAGAATGATAACTAAAAGCATTACAGAGTTATTAATGTTTAAAGTGACAGTGGTCAGATTTGCAAAAAATGGCCGAGTCCTTAAGGTGAAAAAGGGCTCAGTCCTTAAGGGGTTAAGTTACACAAAGAAAGTATTCTACCTAAGTTTAACCTGTTGGGGACTAAGGGCGTACAGGTATGCCCTTGCTCCCTGATTGTTAAGGACCAAGGGCGTGCACGGGGCGGTGATTGGAACAGGATGACTGCTTGTCGGCGATCGCCGTTATTCGCTAGCCAACACTGGTGACCCGATTGCCCAGAAAATAAGGATGATCGGAGCTGTCAGAGACTGCCACCTCGCTCCTATCGTTCAGGATGGTTGGGGCTGAGGTGCCACCTCCTCCTATCCCCTGCCATTGGTCAGTCAGGACTGATCGACCAATGGCAGGAGGGGGTGGGGTCAAATGTCATGATCCCCTGCTCTACCTGTCACTGGAAGTCCGGGCAGAGCGGGGGTTACCTTGGTGATGGCCCGGACACTCTGTGGTGGCAGTGGGTGACCAGCAGTTGACTGTACAATGGTCTCCAAACTGTGGCCCTCCAGATGCTGCAAAGCTACAATTCTCAGCGTGCCCAGACTGTCCTGGCATGCTGGGCGCTGTAGTTCTCCAACATGTGGCATTTCAGATGTTGCCAAACTACAACTCCCAGCATGCCTGGACAGTCTGGGCATGCTGGGATGTGTAGTTTTGAAACATCTGTAGAGCCAGTTTGGAGACCACTACACAGTGGTCTCCTAACTGTGCCCCTCCAGCTGTTGCATAACTACCACTCCCAGCATGCCCTTCAACTGTCAGAGCTTGCTGGGAGTGGTAGTTTTGCAACAGCTGGAGGTACACTGGTACGGAAACACCGAGTTAGGTAACAGACCCAAGCTAGGTGTTTCCCCACCAGTGTGCGTCCAACTGTTGTAAAACTAGAACTCCCAGCATGCATGGTCAGTCGAGGCATGCTGGGAGTTGTAGTTTTGCAACAGCTGGATGTTTGCCCAACCCCATTTGAATGTACAGGGTACATTCATACGGGCGGGGGTTTACAGTGAGTTTCCTGCTGCAAGTTTATACCACGGCAAATTTCCTGCCACAGCTCAAACTCCCAGTGGGAAACTCGCTGTAAACCCCCAACAGTGAATGTACCCTAAAAACACTACACTACACTACCATAAAATAAAGAGTAAAACACTACATATACACATACCCCTTACACAGTCCCCCCTCCACTGTTTCCTAAATAAAGCCTCCAGCTATTGCAAAACAACAACTCCCAGCATTGCCAGACAGCAATTGACTGTCCAGGCATGCTGAGAGTTTTGCAACAGCTGGTGGCACACTGTTTGGGATACACTGCCATAGGGTGTGTATGCAAGCGCCATGCTTGCATCCGGGTCCGCCCCTATGCAAATCCCTAATTTAGGCCTCAAATGCGCATGGCGCTCTCTCACTCTGGAGCCCTGTCAAATTTCAAGGCAACAGTTTAGTGCCACATATGGTGTATTTCTGTACTCAGGAGAAATTGCGCTACAAATTTTGGGGGGCTTTTTCTCCTTTTACCCCTTATGAAAATGTAAAATGTGGGTGTACACCAGCATTTTTTTTTTTTTTTTTAACACCAACATGCTGTTAACCCCATACTTTTCGTTTTCATAAGAGGTAAAAGGAAAAAAACGACAATTTCTCCCACGTTCGGAAATACCCCATATGTGGATGTAAAATTCTCTGTGGGCGCACTACAGGACTCTGGAGTGAAAGCGCACCATGTACATTTGAGGCCTAAACTGGCGATTTGCACAGGGGTGGCTGCTGGTTACAGTGGTTCTGAAAAAGGCAAAAAAAAAAAAAAAAAAAACACCCACATATGACCCAATTTTAAAAACTACATCCCTCACGGAACGTAACAAGGGGTATAGTGAGCCCTAACACCCCACAGGTGTTTGACAAATTTTCATTAAAGTTGGACATGTAAATGAAAAAAAAATTTTTAGTTTTCACTAAAACTCTGGTGTTACCCCAAAGTTTTAATTTTCACAAGGGGTCATAGAAAAAAGCCCCCCAAAATATGTAACCCCATTTCTTTTGAGTAAGGAAATACCTCAAATGTGGATGTAAACTGCTCTGTGGTTGCAATACAGGGCTCAGAAGAGACTTTGGCTGGCATTGAAGGCCAAGTGCATTTACAAAGCCCCCATGGTGCCAGAACAGTGCCCCCCCCCCCCACACACACACATTTGATCCCATTTCGGAAACTACACCCCTCACATAATGTAATAAGGGGTACAGTGAGCAGTTACATTTTTCATTTGCACGGCCCACTGTTCCAAGGATCTGTCAGACACCTGTGGGGTGTAAATGCTCACTGCACCCCTTAATACATTCCGTGAGGAGTGTAGTTTCCAAAATGGGATCACATGTGGGGGGGGGGGGGTCCGCTGTTCTGGCAGCACGGGGGCTTTGTAAACACATATGGTCCCCGACTTCCATTCCAACCATATTCTCTCCCCAAAAGCCCAATGGCGCTCTGTCTCTTCTGAGCCCTGTAGTGTGCCTGCAGAGCACTTTACATCCACATATGGGGTATTTCCTTACTCAAGAAATAGCGTTACAAAGTTTGGGGGGGCTTTTTCTCCTGTTACCCCTAGTAAAAATGAAAAATTTAGGGCAACACCAACGTTTTAGTGAATAAAATTTTTCATTTCCACATTCAACTTTAGTAAACATTTGTCAATTACCTGTGGGGTGTTAAGGTTCACTATACCCCCTGTTACGTTCCTTGAGAGGTCTAGTTTCCCAAATAGTATGCCATGTGTTTTTTTTATTTTTTGTTCTGGCACCATTCTAAAAACACCTTTAAATTCACTTCAAAACTGAACTGGTCCCTGAAAAATTCAGATTTAGAAATTTTCATTAAAAAAAATTAGAGAATTGCTGCTAAACTTTGAAGCCCTCTAATGTCTTCATAAAGGAAAAACATGTCAACTTTATGATGCAAACATTGACAAAAGTAGACATATTGTAAATGTGAATCAATACATAATTTATTTGGAATGTCCATTTTCCTTACAAGCAGAGAGATTCAAAGTAAAAAATGCTAAATTTTCAATATGTTCCAGAAATTTTAGAATTTTTCACCAAGAAATGATGTAAGTATCTACGAAAATTTACTACTAACAAAGTAGAATGTCACGAAAAAAATTCTCGAAATCAAATTCATAAGTAAAAGCATCCCTGAGTTATTAATGCTTAATGCAAAAATGCTCTCGTCCTTAAGGTCATAATGGGCTTTGTCCCCAAGGGGTTAAGAGGTATCAGATTTGTACTGTAACATTTTCAAGACTTCTAGCTACATGTCAAAGGAGCATCCATTGGTCATATATTTGACTGCTTGTTTGTTGTTTCTTATGTATTCTAGTGTAACAGCATATTGCAAAAAGTTGCATACTAGACGTCATCACAAACATATGCATCGACAAAGTTATAGCTAAGTAACAATATCAAACCTATTGGTTAGTACTTACCATTACGTAAAACTGATGTAACTCACTGGACTCTCTCTTACTGATAGTTTGCAGATAACTTAATGGACAACTTGATGACAGCTCAGGTATAAAGCATGGAAAAAAACAGTGATTGGCCAGCTGAAAAACACCCTCTGACCCTCCGCCCCAAATAAATAATTCTTGTGTGTTACTTTAACCTGTCCTGGGTCCCTTACCTTTGCACTCAAAGGACTATTGTACAACTAAATGTAACCTCATTACCACCACCCTTCACCTGGTACTGCTAAAACATGTGACCGACAGACCCATATTAAATATTGTATTATTAGAGAGATGTTAAACACATTCATAATAAAAAAAGGATAATATATATATATATATATATATATATATATATATATATAAACTCAACGTGTGTATGTTCAAAAAAAATTTAAAACAGCTAAAGATATTAATATGAAACTTGACACACGTTACTTATATGTCAACAACAAACATAGGATAGGTAATTTAACCCTTACTCACCCTTATTTGCCAGGGGTGGGGCTTATGTTTAAAGTCCCATGCAAGTCAATGGGAAATATATGTTACTGCATAACTTCCAAACGGCTGGAGATATTTCAATAATACTTGGTCACATGTTACTTATATGTCCAATTAAAATATAGGATAGTTAATTTAACCCTTAACTACCCCTATTTGTGAGGGTCGGGGTTTTTGTTTAAAGTCCCATGCAAATCAATGGGAAATGTATGTTCTCAATTAACTTCCGTACGGCTGGAGATATTTCAATACCTGGTACACATATTGCGGGTCGGGATGGGAGGTCGGGATAGGAGGACGGGAAAGGAGGACGGGATAGGAGGACGGGATAGGAGGTCGGGATAGGAGGTCGGGATAGGAGGTCGGGATAGGAGCTCAAGATTGGAGGACGGGATAGGAGGTCGGGACAGGAGGTCGGGACAGGAGGACGGGATATGACAACAATATATGAGGACGGGATATGAAGTCAAAAGCTTCCTCCTTTGTTTATTTTCCTCCCCAGCAAGGATTAGGAAGGAAAAACTGGGCAACGCCGGGTACTCAGCTAGTATATATATATATTTTTTATTAGGGCAGGGGAAAATGAGAGATTATGAAGGTAAATATTGCGATATTGGTATGCGATTGCGATATAACAAACAAATGGCGAAATTCCCCCATTTCATGTCCAATCTCCATATTCTTGATATAGTAAAGTCTGCACATTCTCTGGCGCTTTGTGTTGCTCTATAGTGCAGCGCAGCCAATTGGGAGGGAACACTGAGAGTAAGTAAATTCTCTTAGAGGGGTACTCCGACAAAAAATATCTTATACCCTATCCGATCTCTGGCGCGGCATCCCGGTCATCCATGCACAGAGCGAACTCCGCTCCGTACCAGTTGACTGGTGACTACAGCCGCCACGCCCCCTTCATGTCTATGGGAGGAGGCGTGATAGCTACGTACTAGCCGTAATGCCCCTTTCCTGAGACATGAATGGAGGAGGCATGGCGTGATGTCACAAACACGGAAACTCCAAGATTCCGTGTTCCTGGCACTGCAGCTGCCGAGCCGGAGATCGCAGGGATATGATGTTTATAGCCAGATTACCCCTTTAACCCCTTATGGACCACGGGCGTACGGGTACACCCTGACGTCCTGGTACTCAAGGACCAAGGGCGTACCTGTACGCCTGTGTGAATTCCGGTCCCCGACACTCTCCGGGTGGGGACTGGACTGGGATGCCTGCTGAAATTATTCCCCCCGTGCAACCCCCCCCCCCCATGTTGGTCGCAAATCGCCAATAAATTCAGATTGGCAATTCTGGGTCAATCGGGTCCCCGGTGACCCTGGGAAAAAAGGGCGATAGGCTGCCGTATAGCAGCAGGAGTGAGGTGACACTGGTGCCACCTCACGATAGTCCTGATTCGTTGTCCGTTACCATCCGATGAATCAGGAGTCCTGCTGTCCCTAACAGCACCCGCTCTTCCGACTCCGGAGGGCGAGAGCGGGTGCTAGGAGTATGTACCTGGAGTGGGGGCCCCCGGGGCGGAAACAGCGGCGGTGGCGGTAGGCAGGATTCGGCAGAGCAGCAGCAGGTGGTAAGGCTGGCCTCCTGCTGTTGCCTAGCAATAACTCCCAGCATGAACAAAAAAAGCATGCTGGGAGTTGTTGTTATGCAACAGCAGAAGGCACTACTACAACTCCTAGCATGCCCTGGAGTCAAATTTTTTCTATGAAAAAGTGTGCCTCCAGCAATTGCATAACTACAACCCCCAGCATAAACAAACTACCAAAGGGCAAGTTGGGAGTTGCAGTACTGTGCCTCCAGCTGTTGCATAACTACAAGTCCCAGCATGCCCTTTGGCTGTCACTGCATGCTGAGAGTTGTAGATTTGCAACAGTGGAAGGCACACTGGTTGCAAAACACTGAGTTTGTTACCTAACTCCGTTTTTTGCAACCAGTGTGCCTCCAGCTGTTGCAAACTACAACTCCCAGCAAGCACTGATAGACCGAAAATGCTGTGAGTTGTAGTTTTGCAACAGCTGGAGGCACACTGGTTGCGAAACACTGAGTTTAGTAACAAACTCTCTGTGTCTTGCAATCAGTGTGCCTCCAGCTGTTGCATAACTACAACCCCAGCATGCACGGACAGTAAAAGGGCATTCTGGGAGTTGTAGTTTTGCAACAGCTGGAGGTTTGCCCCCCATGTGAATGTACAGGGTACATTCACACGGGCAGGGGTTTACAGCGAATTTGAGATGTAGCAAATTTTCCGCTGTAGCTCAAACTCGCTGTAAACCCCCGCCCATGTAAAAACACTACACAAAATAAAAAGTAAAACACTACATATACCCCTACACAGTTACACCCCCCCCCCCAATAAAAATTAAAAACGTCTGGTACAGCACTGTTTCCAAAACGGAGCCTCCAGCTGTTGCAGAAAAACAACTTCCAGTATTGCAGGACAGCCATTGACTGTCCAGGCATGCTGGGAGTTTTGTAACAGCTGGAGGCACCCTGTTTGGGAAACACGATTTGGGAATCGGAGTCAAGTGTAATTCTTGCATCCGGGTCCGTCCCTATGCAAATCCCAAATTTAGGCCTCAAATGCTCATGGCGCTCTCACTTCGGGGCCCTGTCGTATTTCAAGGCAATGGTTTAGGGTAACAAATGGGATATTTCCGTACTCGGGAGAAATGGCCCAACAAGTTTTGGTCAGCTTTTTCTCCTTTCACCCCTTATGAAAAGGTAAAGTTGCGGTCTACTCCAGCA
Source organism: Hyla sarda (assembly GCF_029499605.1). Taxonomy (NCBI): domain Eukaryota; kingdom Metazoa; phylum Chordata; class Amphibia; order Anura; family Hylidae; genus Hyla; species Hyla sarda. Next base: position 384,075,167 of record NC_079190.1, on the reverse strand, counting down.
TGTTATTGTAAAAAAAAAAATATATAAAAAAAATCAAAAAATAATATGTTACACTAACATGCTGGTGTTGCCCCATACTTTTCATTTTCTCAAGAGGTAAAAGGCAAAAAAGTAAAGTGCTCTGCGGGTGCACTACAATGCACAGAAGAGAAGGAGTGCTATTATGCTTTTGGAGAGATAATGTGTCTGGAATTGAAGGCCGTGTGCATTTACAGAGCCCAGTGGACTCACCCCCCCCCCCCCCCTCCATGACCCCATTTTGGAAACTACACCCCTCAAGGAATGTAATAAGGGGTGCATTGAGCATTTACACCCCACTGGTGTCTGACAGATTTTTTGAACAGTGGTCCGTGAAAATGAAACATTACATTTTTTGATGGGTGTTGTTTCCCAAATATGCCATGTGGGGCTTTTTTTGCTGTTCTGGCACCATAAGGGCATCTTAAATGCGACATGCCCCAAAAATAATCTTAGCAAAATTTGCTTTCAAAAAGCCAAATGTGGCTCCTTCTCTTCTGAGCATTGTAGTGTGGCCGCAGAGCACTTTAAGTCCACACATGTGGCATTTCCATACTTAGAAGAGATGGGGTTACAAATTTTGGGGGGCATTTTCTTCTATTACCTCTTGTAAAAATGGTAAATTTGGGGGAAAAACTGCATTTTTGTTAAAAAAGAAATTTTTTTATTTACACATCCGACTTTAACGAAAAGTTGTCAAACACCTGTGGGGTGTTAAGGCTCACTGTACCCTTGTTATGTGCCATGAGGGGTGTAGTTTCCAAAATAGTAATTTTTTTTTGCTGTTATGGCACCATAGGGGCTTCCTAAATGCGACATGCCCCCCAAAATCCATTTCTGCAAAATTCACTCTCCAAAATCCCATTGTCGCTCCTTCCCTTCTGAGCCTTCCAGTGCACCCAGAGAGCACTTTTTGTTCACATATGTGGTAATTCCATATTCGAGAGAAATTGGCTTAAGCATTTTTGGGGGATTTGGAATTTTCTTCTTCACTTTGCTGCTATTCCTGTGAAACACCTAAAGTGTTAAACTTTCTGAATGTCATTTTGTATACTTTGAGGGGTACAGATTTTATAATGGGGTATTTCTAATATGAAGGCCCCTCAAATCCACTTCAAAACTGAACTGGTCCCTTAAAAAATTAAGATTTTGAAAATGTTATGAAAAATGTGAAAATTCCTGCTGAACGTTGAAGACCAAATGTGTAGTTGAAGACTACTAACCTAATGTGGGGGAGCTCTACTGCCAACCTAATGTGGAGGAGCTCTACTGCCAACCTAATGTGGGGGAGCTCTACTGCCAATCTAATGTGGGGGAGCTCTACTGCCAACCTAATGTGGGGGAGCTCTACTGCCAACCTAATGTGGGGGAGCTCTACTGCCAACCTAATGTGGGGGAGCTCTACTGCCAACCTAATGTGGGGGAGCTCTACTGCCAACCTAATGTGGGGGAGCTCTACTGCCAACCTAATGTGGGGGAGCTCTACTGCCAACCTAATGTGGAGGAACTATACAAAAATTTAAAATCATACTATTCTGATCCCTATAACTGTTTTTTTTCTGTATATGGGGATGTATGAGGGTCATTTTTTTGCGCTGTGATTTGTAGTTTTTATTAATACTATTTTTGTTTTGATGGGACTTTTCAATTGCTTTTTAGATATATTTATGGTATTTGAAGTGACCAAAAATTTGCAGATCTGGTTAGTTCACTATTATGACTTTTGGGGACCCTCTTTTGATTTTGCCTAGGGCCACGTTAAGCCTAAAACCGGCCCTGCCTGGCGATTTGCATTTATTTAATGGTGGACACAAACGGCCGGTTGGACTATTTTGTTCTAAAGTATGTTCTATTGTTGTTTCTTACAGCATCCACCAAGATGGATTATAAGGCCCGTGAACAGGCGTGGCTTTCTAAAATTGATGAGATGTTTAATCAATGTTCAGAATTGGTTTTAAATGCAGACGAAGGGAGTGTTAGAGAGGCAACATCACAGTTAAGAGATCTTCTCCACATGAGAACCAAACTTTGGTGGAACAAGAAGTTTCTAGAAAATTATCTTATTAAAGAATATCCAGAGGACTCAGAGTCCAAGTATTTCTCTCATTCCTCATTGAGGATGAGGAGATTAAACATGATTGGGAGGAATTGGCACAAATTGTTCTAGAGGGTTTATGCAATTGTTGATTAAAATGAATACAAACTCTCTCTCTGAAATTGAGAAGGAGGTAGAAAGTTTACAGGGCGAGATAAAGAAAGCCCTTCCTAACGAAGAGTTAGGTAAATTAAATGAGGATTTAGAGGCACAATATGCAAGATGGGAAAAAGGAAGTTATTGAGGTAAACAAAGACATATCGGAGAGACCTACAGGATGAGGCTACAAATCTTGTCTATGAATGGCAGCAAGAGGGGATTAGGTCACGAACTAGATCTAAGTCATCTTCGATTACATCGAGGGCCTCAGTTGATGATTCTCAAAGATTGAGGGATATGAATAATAGGGAGGCTACACCACAATCCTCTCAAAGACAAAAGGAGGAAAAAGATATCCTCCTCAGAATAAAGGGAAAAAGACCCAAAATGAAATGCAGGTAATTCATCTCTCCACACATCACCTCACTAGCCCACAACTTGATGTCCTCAAAATGGGTTTAAAATGTTGCACCTACTAATGGATTTGATTATTGTTTCAGCATTGAAAGACCTCTACCTCTTTGTGCGCAAAGTTTTAATTGAAAAAAAATTGCATTTTAAACCTGACCCTCGACTCACCACCATAGAAGAACTTAACGCAGCTGCCATTTTGGAAGATTTATTGAGAGAACAGGAAGGAGGGGAATTAGGTAGGTTCCCTACCACAGTCTACCCAAAATTTAAGACATTCCCACCTTTGTCCTTGTCTCCCTCCGAGATTTTTACGCGAATGGTGTCCGAAGAATTCAAACAGATACCAGGTGCTATTGTCCATGAAAATCTTACTAGAGCACAGAGAAGGGCCCTTGGCGAGCTACAGGTGCTGGAGGATGTAGTATTTAAACAAGCGGACATAGGTGAGAATGTTGTGGTATGGCCGGCCAAGTCATATGAACGCGAGATATTGAGACAGCTTAGAGATTGGCTTATAACCCTATCTTTCGTAAGAATCCCTATGGTTTCCTTTATACTCCAGACCATCTTGGAACAGGCCCTGGAACAGGGTATCATTACAAAAAAAAAAAAAAAAGTGTATGAGTGACTCCTAGCCCACAGGTACCTACTTTTTATTTTCTCCCCGAGATCCACAAAAATCCACTGGACCCCGCAGGACGTCCTAATGTATCTGGAATTGACAGGTTATGTGACCCAATATGCAAGTTCATAGATTATTATTTAAAACCTTTAGCCGGGACTTTATCTTCATTTGTAAAGGATACGACGGACGTCTTGAGGAGGGTTGACGGGATTTTTGCGGAAGAAAAGATGATTTTAGTAACAGCAGATGTAGAATCCCTTTACACATGTATTAAACGATGATGGATTGAGAGCAATATTTTTCCCTGAGTCCAGTAGATGGGACCGGGACACCTGCCACTTTTTTTTTTTGTGACGTTTTTTTAACCTACAAGAATGTGGGACTGCCATGGGGGTGGCCTGCGCCCCATCATATGCAAACCTTTTCCCCTGGGTTACTGGTAGAGGGAGTTGTTTGTGTGTGGTGGGGCATAGGGCGTGCTGCATGTGCAGGGTTTGATGCGTTATATAGATGACGTGCTGTTCATTTGGCAGGGGTCACCGTCCCAACTGGACTCTTATGACAGATCTGAATGAAAATGTCATTAACGTCAACGCATAATTGTAGCTCTCAGGCCATCAACCTTCTGGATATCAGGCTGGATAGGGACCCAAGTGGTTATCTGACTTATGTTTACAGGAAAAGAACCTCCACAAATGCCCTATTCACGCTGTTAGCACATCCACGCTCCACAATTAAAGCTATTCCTATGGGCCAATTTGTAAGGATGCGCAGAATTCGCTCTATGGAGAATTATTTTGAAGCTCAGAGCGAGGATTTGACTGACTTTTCTACAAAGGGGTTACAGCAGGGAATGCATCAAAAAGGCATATGAAAGAGCGAAGAGAACCCCTAGGGCTGACTTACTAAAAAAAAAAAAAGTCACCCGAAACGTAGAAATACGGACAGCCAGACTTGCTTCATATCAGTGTACAATTGTCAGTGGCAAAGGATGCGAGATCTACAAAAATATTGGCCAATTTTACAGTCAGATCCCCAAATAGCCCCCTTCATGTCAAAGAGGGTTCTAGTGACAGCAAGGAGAGGAAGGAGTATAAAAGACACCTTGGTTAGGAGCCACTATGTCCCTGTGAATGCAAATCCTTTTAGTTCCAGGGGCCCACGTGTAGGATGTTATCCATGTGGCAACTGCAAGTCCTGTGAGAACATCATTATGGTTTCAGACTTTGTGACAGCTGACGGTCAGCAGATGTTCCAGATTAGGCAATATTTGTGGTCAGGGCAACTATCAGAAAGCCTCGAGCCTAACTACCTCTATACTACAATGATGCATAAATCATGACTTGAGGTTGACCAAGCATGATGACTGAGTAACACTTGCCTTATATATACACACACACACACACCCAATAAGCGGCTTGAATTGTGCCCTAGCCGCCAAATGAAAGTACGCCTATAAAGTGGGCAAAAATCTAAACTGTAGGGTAATTAAAGATACACAGAAAAAGTAATATCTGTACCATGAGGATCTTTGATTAATCATATGACCACTGAAGACTACCATACGTGGACAGTGACATAGTACAATATGCTATTCGTAACATAAATAAGTACTTGGAAAGCAGTGACGACGGTTTATATTGTGTATGAAGTACGCACGTGGTAACCCTCATAAATGACAAGCTACTTACTTACCCATACCTGCTCCTAACGTACTGTATGACATTATGCTGAACGAGGATAATCCGAATACCTTCTCTAAAGTGAACGACTGTTGCACCTCAAATAGCTTAAAATCTAAGAGGCAAAATATAACAGAGCAGGTAGGTGACATGAAAGCTTAAATACACCTACAGAAACAGCCTGACATACTACAAGTGATAACAATGACAGAATGAATTTGTGTTAAACATATACACTCCCAATTAATCTCAGCATACCCTGGAAGAAAGTAATACTCACACTACTCGATGAACCAGAATCTGATTCTAAAGCAATCTAGCCGGACTACCTGTATACTTAACCGAACTCAACATGACCAATGGTAGCTATATACATTACATATCTTTGTATAACCATCAAGCCCGTGAAAGTGAAAATCTTAACGTAACCATCATGCCTATTGTTGGGAGATGACAACGCGTAATCATCGTTCCTGTAGTCATGACAGGGCATTACTTACCACGGTGCCTGTGACAGGATATTGAGTACCATGGTGCCTGTGACAGGACATTGCATAACAATCGTGCCTGTAGTCGTAACAGGACACTGCATATGCATCATGCCTGTAGTCGTGACAGGGTATTACTTACCATCGGGCCTCTAGTCGTGACCAGACAATGTGTAACCATCATGACTGTAGTCGCGACAGGACATTGCGTCATCATCGTGCCTGACAAAATAACAGGTTTTGGGAAAAACCATTGCGTCTGTGTACGTGATAGGTCTTTACGTAAACATTGTGCCTGCAGGCGAAACAGACTTGAACAAATGAGACACGCAACAGTAATGACATCCCTGACAATCTAGTCAAGTGAAGACAAGACCTGACCAAAAGCAGTTATGACAGCCTAAAGACCACAGGCCTTGAGTACCGGAACAACCACCATATGCAACAGCCTAAAAATAATCAACCTGAAAACATAAACACAACAGAATTGCTAAAACAACCGCTAAAAACATGGTAAACCTATGAGTATAACATATGCCTTGTAGCGCTAACATGGACAGCCTAAGCCAGTGGACCTGAATGTGAGAAGACAGTAATGATTGTTACGCCGAGCGCTCCGGGTCCCTGCTCCTCCCCGGAGCGCTCGCGGCGTTCCTCTCTCTGCAGCGCCCCGCCCGCTCGCGAATCGCATCCCAAGTCACTCACCTGTCCCAGCCCCCGGCTGTCATGTCCTGGCGTGCGCAGCTCCGCTCCTCAGGGCGCACGCGCGCCAGCTCTCTAAGATTTAAAGGGCCAGTGCACCAATGATTGGTGCCTGGCCCAATCAGCCTAATTAGCTTCCACCTGCTCCCTGGCTATATTACCTCACTTCCCCTGCACTTCCTGGCCGGATCTTGTTGCCTTGTGCCAGTGAAAGCGTTTAGTGTTGTCCAAAGCCTGTGTTCCAGATCTTCTGCTATCCCCATTGACTACGAACCTTGCCGCCTGCCCCGACCTTCTGCTTCGTCTGACCTTGCCTCTGTCTAGTCCTTCTGTCCCACGCCTTCTCAGCAGTCAGCGAGGTTGAGCCGTTGCCGGTGGATACGACCTGGTTGCTACCGCCGCAGCAAGACCATCCTGCTTTTTCGGCGGGCTCTGGTGAAAACCAGTAGCAACTTAGAACCGGTCCACCGACACAGTCCACGCCAATCCCTCGCTGACACAGAGGATCCACATCCAGCCTGCCGAATCGTGACATTAGATCCGACCATGGATCCCGCTGAGGTGCCGCTGCCAAGTCTCGCTGACCTACCCACGGTGGTCGCTCAGCAATCGCAGCAAATTGCCCAACGAGGACAGCAGCTGTCGCAGTTGACCGCCACTTTACAGCAACTTCTGCCACTGCTACAGCAGCAACCATCTCCTCCGCCAGCTCCTGCACCTCCTCCGCAGCGAGTGGCCGCTCCTAGCCTCCGCTTGTCCCTGCCGGACAAATTTGATGGGGACTCTAGACTCTGCCGTGGATTCTTATCTCAATGTTCCCTACATATGGAGATGTTGTCGGACCAATTTCTTACAGAACGGTCTAAGGTGGCGTTCGTAGTGAGTCTTCTTTCTGAAAAGGCCTTGTCTTGGGCCACACCGCTCTGGGACCGCAATGATCCTGCCACAGCCACAGTCCAGTCCTTCTTCGCTGAAGTCCGTAGTGTCTTCGAAGAACCAGCCCGAGCTTCTTCTGCCGAGACTGCCCTGCTGAACCTTGTCCAGGGTAATTCTTCAGTAGGCGAGTACGCCATCCAATTTCGTACTCTCGCTTCCGAATTATCTTGGAATAACGAGGCTCTCTGCGCGACCTTTAAAAAAGGCCTATCCAGTAACATCAAGGATGTGCTGGCCGCACGAGAGATTCCTGCCAACCTGCAAGAACTTATCCATTTGGCCACCCGCATTGACATGCGTTTTTCTGAGAGACACCAGGAGCTCCGCCAGGAAAAAGACCTTGATCTCTGGGCACCTCTCTCACAGTATCCTTTGCAATCTACCCCTGTGCCTCCCGCCGAGGAGGCTATGCAAGTGGATCGGTCTCGCCTGACCCTTGAAGAGAGGACTCGCCGTAGGAATAACAATTTATGTCTGTACTGCGCCAGTACCGAACACTTCTTGCTGGATTGCCCTATTTGCCCTCCACGTCTGGGAAACGCACGCACGCACCCAGCTCACGTGGGTGTGGCGTCTCTTGGTACGAAGTCTGCTTCTCCACGTCTCACTGTGCCCGTGCGGATTTCTCCTTCTGCCAACTCTTCCTTCTCTGCCGCGGCCTTCTTGGACTCTGGTTCTTCTGGAAATTTTATTCTGGCCTCTTTGGTGAATAGGTTCTGCATCCCGGTGACCCATCTCGTCAAGCCGCTCTACATTTCCTCGGTCAACGGAGTTAAATTGGACTGCACCGTGCATTACCGCACAGAACCCATCTTAATGTGCATTGGACCCCATCACAAAAAGATTGAATTGTTCGTCCTTCCCAACTGTACCTCTGAAGTCCTCCTCGGTCTGCCATGGCTCCAGCATCATTCTCCCACCCTTGACTGGACCACCGGGGAGATCAAGAATTGGGGCCCTGCTTGCCGCAAGAAATGCCTCACGTCTCCTCCCAGTCCCGTCAGGCAAGCCTCGGTGCCTCCTCCTACACCTGGTCTCCCCAAAGCCTATCAGGACTATGCTTTGCCTCCTCATAGCCCCTGTCCTGGTAACACTCTGCTCCGTGCCAAGCTTCACCCTCTGCCCTCCCTCCCCATGCCTGCATTTGATGAGGAAACCCTACAATCGCTCCCAGTGTCCTCGTCCCACGTGAAGCAATTGCCGGACAAAAAAAGGGGGAGACCTAAGGGGGGGGGGGGTACTGTTACGCCGAGCGCTCCGGGTCTCTGCTCCTCCCCGGAGCGCTCGCGGCGTTCCTCTCTCTGCAGCGCCCTGGTCAGACCCACTGACCGGGAGCGCTGCACTGACACTGCCGGCGGGGATGAGATTCGCATAGCGGGACGCGCCCGCTCGCGAATCGCATCCCAAGTCACTCACCTGTCCCAGCCCCCGGCTGTCATGTCCTGGCACGCGCGGCTCCGCTCCTTAGGGCGCGCGCGCGCCAGCTCTCTAAGATTTAAAGGGCCAGTGCACCAATGATTGGTGCCTGGCCCAATCAGCCTAATTAGCTTCCACCTGCTCCCTGGCTATATTACCTCACTTCCCCTGCACTTCCTGGCCGGATCTTGTTGCCTTGTGCCAGTGAAAGCGTTTAGTGTTGTCCAAAGCCTGTGTTCCAGATCTTCTGCTATCCACATTGACTACGAACCTTGCCGCCTGCCCTGACCTTCTGCTTCGTCTGACCTTGCCTCTGTCTATTCCTTCTGTCCCACGCCTTCTCAGCAGTCAGCGAGGTTGAGCCGTTGCCGGTGGATACGACCTGGTTGCTACCGCCGCAGCAAGACCATCCCGCTTTGCGGCGGGCTCTGGTGAAAACCAGTAGCAACTTAGAACCGGTCCACCGACACGGTCCACGCCAATCCCTCGCTGACAGAGGATCCACATCCAGCCTGCCGAATCGTGACAATGATGCTATAAAGAGAGCTTAGGAAACGAGCAAGGCCTGAGTGTATCAACCCTGAAAAGTACCGCGAATACCCACATACCTGCACTCACACAGGTACCTACACAGTTTATGTGTTAATTGGTGGCGTGTACTTGATGAATTATGAGTAACGCAGTAACATGCATCCTAAGCACACAGCATAATAGGGAAAGAAACAGTGACAGCTTGAGCTTAGCTTTGTGTCTGTTAAGTTATCTTAGTCTATCGTGATAGCCAAGGCTTGACTGTACTAAGAACATGAGTGTCAGGATCCGGACCGGAGTGCAGGGTATGCAGGGGTAGTGGATACCCTGTGTCAGGGAGGTGATAACGTGGGCCGTACCAAGGGAACGGAGTCTAAGGGGTTACTGGTCTTAGGACTTTGAATGGGCCTAAGAACCGTGGACCCAACATGTAGCTCGGGACCCGGAAACGAATATATTTGGCGGAGAGCCATACTCTGTCACCCGGAGAAAAAAAACGGGAGGAGCCCTTCTGCTCTTGTCAGCATGTTTCTTCATCCGGGAGGAAGCCAATTGGAGAGAATCACGGGTGTCACGCCAGATGGAGGGGAAATCCTGAGTCAGCTCATCCACAGCAGGAACACCAGAACAAGTGGGCAACGGGAGGGGGGGGGGGGGAGAGGGTGACTGCCGTACACCACAAAAAACTGAGATTTAGCGGAGGACTCAGAATTTTTTTAATTATAAGAGAATTCGGCCCAGGGCAGGAGGTCGACCCAATTGTTTTGGCGGGAAGAAACAAAGTGCCGAAGATAATCGCCCAAAATCTGGTTCACTCTTTCCACTTGTCCATTAGATTGTGGATGGTAGGCACATGAAAAATTTTGTTTAATCTTCAACTGGGTGCAGAGAGCCCTCCAGAATTTAGAAACAAATTGCACGCCTCTGTCAGAAACAATATGCGTGGGAAGTCCGTGGAGGCGAAAAATTTGGAGGGAAAAATGTTTAGCCAACTGAGGTGCGGAAGGAAGACCTGGCAGAGGAACAAAGTGGGCCAACTTGGAGAAACGATCAACGACCACCCAAATGACTGTGTTACCATGTGAATCAGGAAGATCTGTAATAAAATCCATGGCAATTTGGGACCATGGTTGCTCGGGGACGGGCAAAGGATGGAGGAGTCCAGCAGGCTTCTGGCGAGGAGTTTTATCCCAGGCACAAACTGTACAAGCCCGAACAAAATCAGTAACATCACTCTCCAGCGTAGGCCACCAATACAGGCGGGAGATTAGCTGAATGGATTTTTTAATGCCAGCATGACCAGCCAGGTGAGAAGAATGCCCCCATTTGAGGATCCTGAGGCGAAGCAGACTTTTAAGCACATGGAACAGATGGAGCTGATTAGACAGATTGGACCAGGCACCAATTAGCGGTGTGCTGGCCCTTTAAATCTGATAGCCCCTAGAGAGCGGGGCCGCGCACATCGGGACCCAGCAGGAGATTAGGACAGGTGAGTGGGATGGGATGCGATCCGCGGACGGGCACGTCCCGCCAGGCGGATCGCATCCCCGCCGGGCACAACAGAGCAGCATCTCCTGTCAGTGCTGCTGACCAGAGCGCTGCAGGGCAGAAGATGCCGCGAGCGCTCCGGAGGAGGAGGGGGACCTGGAGCGCTCGGCGTAACAATGAGAACCGTTAAAAATTAAGCTAACGTAATAGCCTGTGTACATGAGAAACAGTGATACACATATTATAGCCATAAGATGTACTAGACCTGGGGGGCGTGGCTTGGCGGTTGAGATGAGCGGTCGCACGCTGTGAGTGCTCCCGCTTAGAACCTGCATTTAACTTATCCTGAGGTGAATCCTGGAGTCCCTGACCCCACAGACTCGGCTGAGGACCCGCATTATGGCCTCTAAACAAGACCCGACGAGAAACAAGGATCGACCGGCCGTGGAAAAGCTCCGGGACTATGCCCGCGCTGTCAGGCAAGATGGCGCCGCTCAGGCCGGGGCGCGTGTTCCACCAGCGGCTGAGGAGGAAGGAGAGGCTCCACATCGTGAAGAGGGAGCAGATTCTACTGACCTTACCCTTCGAGAGGTGAGCGATACCCTCCTGATGGCGATCCAGACATGCCGCACTTCTCTCACCGGAAAGCTTGAAGAGGTCAGGGTGGACGTGGGCCTCCTACGGCAGGACTTTCAGACCCTGAGGGAGCGGGTGACGGAGACTGAGACGCGCATCTCCACCCTGGAAGACACGGTACAGCCTCTACCCTCTTCACTCCGCGAGGTCCGGGAGCAGCTGGATTTGGCCCGTCAGAAGAATGACGACCTCGAGAACCGGCTGCGCCGGAATAACATTAGAGTGATCGGTCTTCCTGAGCGGGCGGAGGGTCAGAACCCGGGGGCCTATGTGGAGTCCTGGATCAAAGAGCTTTTTTCCGGATGCCCCATTCTCAGCTGCTTACGCCGTGGAGAGAGCACACCGAGTACCATCTAAGCCTTCGATCCCTGGTGCACCTCCTCGTCCTCTATTGGCGAGGTTTCTCAACTGCAATGATCGGGACTTGATCCTCCGCTCTGCCCGGCGGCTGCCGGAGATCATAGTGCAGAACGCAAAGGTGTCCATTTTCCCGGACTTCTCCTCTGATCTTCAACGCAAGAGGGCCTCGTTTACTTCTATCAAGGCGCGGCTGAGAGAGAGAGGGGTACCATATTCCATGGCATACCCTGCCCGGTTGAGGATCGTGGATGGTGACCGGGCGATTTTCTTTACTTCCCCGCAGGATGCGGATGACTGGCTACGGCGCCAACGTTGAACAGGATCCTGTAGGTGACCCCGGATTACGTGGAGAGATGGAGATGCCGGTACAGGACCTCCTGCCATGACCTTTACCCTCCCTCTCCTTACCTCTACCCCCCTGTATGGCCCCGGTCTCCTGGACCCCTCTGCGGAGCTCAAGGTACTGTGCTTCCTCTTCCCCCCTCCCCGGGAGCCTAGTCTCCCCAGATCCTCCACTCTTCCCATGCACCTAATGCCCCCCTGATGATCCCAGGCCTTACCTCTCCCTTCCCTCGCCCCCATCCTGTTGCTTACTTTGGACTGCTGTGTGCCCTGACTCAGGACTGTTCCTCCGGGACTGCATGAGGGCCCTACCCTGACCCTCTGAAGGGATTTACTCTGTCCCTCTTCAGTCTACCTTCCACGTCACCCTGTCCCTTTTTCCTGGGTCGGTCCATTTTTTTACATTTTTTTTCCCCCCCCCCCTTTTTTTTTATTTTTATTTTTGAGTCACGGACTTGGAGGACGTCGGCCACTGGACTACTAGTACGCGATCTTTATATGGTCTCCTTCCCCCCTCCCTGATGTGCCATTTTTCCCCCCCCTTCCCATTCTCCCTTCCTAACCAACAAAACCCCCCCCCCATTTTAGTGCCTTAGGCCTTTTGTTCCTCGACTACCTGGACTGTCCCTTGCTGTGTGACTCCTGTTTGCTGGGGTTATTATTTATTTTATTTTTTTTTCCTTTTTCTTCCCCTATTTTTTTTTATTAATTTTTCCATTTGTGGGGGGGTCGGGGTGGCGGGTGGACAATCTCCTGAGGAGGGGACGGGATTTACTGTTGATCATATGAGTTTCTCATGTTCTATTTCCTCTCTCTCTCTCCTGCTTCCCCTATCCTTCTCTCCTTCGTGGGACCCTCCCTCCACCCCCTGTTCTTCCCCCTCCCGTCCACCCTCTCTCTCCTTCCTCTCTCCTTCCTCTCTCCTTCCTCTTCTCTCCCTCCTTTTCCCCTTCCCCCCCCCCTCGTTTTTTTTCTTCTCTTCTCTTTCTTCCTGTATTCTCCTCCACTTCTTCTCTCGGGTCCCAGTTGGACTAATACTCTCCTACTGATTGATGTACATACTCAGGGTTCTCCACTGTTAGTATGTAAGAGCAGGTTCTCCCCACTAGATGGAGCTGTTGCTCCACTGATGCTTGTGCAACACTGGTATAAATATGTTTACTGTTTGATTTATTTACTGTTCCCCTACTTAGTTTGGGGTTTCATTTTGCCTCCAAGATACCTACCCGCGAGGTCACCTATTAGTAGGGTTTTGGGTCTAACCACTTCAGTACCACGGTCTATATATGGTCCCGCGCATCCCTGTCAGTATTTCTCACCCCGGCTGGGGCATGTATGTCTTCTCTGTCTTTACCTCTCCCCCTGCTGTTTTATGTGTTGTCTCTTCTTATGGCTGATATTAAGATAATGTCATGGAATGTTAGAGGAGCACGCACCCCGCGCAAGCGCACTATGATATTCTTCCATATTAGGAAGTATCAGCCTCATATTGTGGCACTGCAGGAGACACATCTTACTCCAGATAGAGCTGGGCAGCTTTCTAAACCCTGGGTCCAATGGTCCTTGCACTCCTATCACACGTCCTTCTCAAGGGGGGTTTCCCTACTGGTTAGTCGGAGAGTGAGGTGGGACCCGGTTACAGTACGTAAGGATTCACAGGGTCGTTTTATCTTCGTATACGCATTCTTGAATAATGTGCCTTTTGTCTTCTTATTCATATACAACCCTCCCCCCGCCTCTATGGATATACTCCATAAGGCGGATACATTCGCAGCTAGTTATCCCTCTGCCCGTGTCCTCTGTATGGGGGACTTCAACATGGTACCGAATCCGTCCCTAGATCGTCATAGCCCCAGGGGGATCCCGGCGGGAGTCGGGGGTGGCCCTTTATCGCTGTTTTTGGAGGAGGTTGGATGGGTGGACATTTTTAGGGCCAGGTACCCTCAGGCTAGGCAATACTCTTGTCACACTCTGGGCAGAAATGCGCTGTCCAGGATTGACCTTGCATGTGGCAACTCGCTCCTTCTTCCCCAAGTCTCAGCGGTTTCCTATGAACCGCGGGCTATATCAGACCATTCCCCCCTAATGCTTGATGTCTCCATGATAGATCCTGGTTCACCACGGAGGTGGAAAATCCACCCTTTCTGGCTGGAACAGATAGGCCCCTGCGACCGTATTCCAGACCAGCTTCGAGTCTTTCTTGAGGCTAATTCCCCTGGGAGTTCCCCCACCCTGGTATGGGAGACACTGAAAGCGTATTTGAGGGGGTGTTTGCGCTCCACTATCTCCTTTCTCAAAAAGTCAGCGTCTAGGCGGGAGGAGGAGCTGGCTGGACGATGTGCGGAGTTGGAGGCCCGATACGTTGCGGACTCATCCGAGGCTAATAAGGTTGAATGGCTGTGTGCGGGGCGGCAATATATGCTGCACCTCTCAGAGAAGGCCAATAGAAAGCTGTTTTTCACAAAACAATTCTACTTTGAACATGGCAATCAATCTAGTAAGCTGTTAGCACATATAGTCAGGCAGAACTCTTCTGCCCCTGCGATTCTTAAGATAGTGGCCTCGGATGGGTCCGAGCTGTCGGGGGTTGCGGACATTGCGCGTTGCTTTGCCACATACTACTCTAATCTTTATTCTTCACAGGTGCAATATGGTGCTGAGGAGTTGGACACCTACCTGGACGGTATCGACTTTCCGGTACTATCGGATAGTGATCGGATGATGTTGGAGGCCCCCCTCTCCTTACTGGAGATTCAGGATGCCATGGTGGACATGACTAAGGGTAAATCTCCGGGCCCTGATGGCCTTCCACTGGAGATTTACTTGCGGTATTCCGACATGCTCCTTCCTTCCCTGCTTGCAATGTTTGAACGGGCATTTGAGGATGGTATTCTACCAGCCTCCATGTATGAGGCAACCATAGTTGTTCTCCTAAAACCTGATAAAAATCCTGTGGAGTGCGGTTCTTACAGACCCATTTCGCTGCTGAATCTGGATTATAAGGTGCTTACGAAAGTTTTAGCTAACCGATTGAACAAGGTAATCCTATCCATAATTCACCCAGATCAATCCGGCTTTATGCCTGGCAAATCCACATCCGATAACATCCGTAGGGTACAGGCGGCTGTCCAGGTGGGTAACGCTCTGGGGGGAGATTGGGCTTTGGCGTCGCTGGACGCCGCCAAGGCCTTTGATTCCGTGGAATGGGGTTATTTGCAGGCTACCCTTGTTAAATTTGGTTTTGGTCCTAATTTTAGAAAATGGGTGTCCCTCCTGTACAGATGCCCGCAGGCCCAGATCCTGGTGAATGGTGTGTGTTCCTCCCCATTTGCTCTTGGCCGGGGCACACGTCAGGGGTGTCCCTTGTCCCCGCTTCTGTTTGCGGTGGCAGTGGAGCCCCTCGCCCTCCGCATTCGGCAGGATCCTGGCTTCCGAGGTATGTCTACGGGGGGCCGGGAGGAGCGCATAGGCCTATATGCCGATGATATGGTGTTATTCCTCTCTGACCCTACAGTGATGCTACCTTATGTCATGACACTCATGGACCGATTCGGGTATTTCTCTGGTCTACTCATCAACTGGACTAAGTCTGCAGTGATGCCGCTTCTGTCTAGGGATTGGCCCCCGGTAATGAATGGCCTCCCGGTGGTTTCCTCATTTAAGTATTTGGGGGTGCACATTCACAGAGATCCTTTGCTTGACCTGTCCGCCAATATACTCACTCTACTTCCTTATGTTAAAGCGAAGTTCCGGGTGTGGACCACGCTCCCATTGTCGGTCGCTGGCCGTATCAATCTTATTAAACTCATTGTCTTACCTAAGTGCCTTTATGCGCTGGAGCATGCCTCAGTGCCTGTACCTAGACACTTCTTTGATTCTCTTCACTCCCTTCTTTCACCATTTATTTGGGGCCCCAATAGACCTAAAATTCGGCTAACCACGTTACAACGCCCCAAGTTGGCGGCGGGAATGTCACTCCCTGATTTTTATTTATATTATTTGGCCGGTCAACTTCGGTATATCAGGCACTGGATCTCTGGGGATGTGGTGCCGGACTCCGAACAGTCCCTAGCTAGGTCTGTCCCGACAATGTCCCTTAGGATGCTGCTAGATAGTCCTGTTCTGGGTGGTAGAGCTTATCTCCAACTTCATAAGCTGGCTATAAAGGTGTGGCGGGCTGTTAAGGGGATATATGGATATACTGACATCGCTGAGGATACCCCTCTATGGCATAATCCTCAACTTCCTCAAGTGAGCGATGCTCTGGACCCAGTCTTCTGGCAGAACGCGGGGGTGCTCACCTTGGGGCATGTATATCGTGACAATGTGCTCTGTTCATTTGATCAGTTGCAATCCAGTCATGCTCTTCCCAGAAACAGTTTTTTTAAATACCTCCAGCTCCGACACGCCCTGAATGCCCAGTTCCCCATTGGGAGCCCATTGATATCAGCGTTTCCCCTCATCGGGGTTTTGAAGTCACAGGGTCCCAGGGGGCTGGTGTCCATCCTGTACACGCACCTTATTCAGGCCAAGAACTCCCGCAATCCAGTATCGGCGGTCCGGCATTGGGAATCCCATATCCCTAATTTGACTAAGGATGTATGGGAGGACATTTTTTCCTCCCACATGTTAGTGTCCCCGGCGGCGAATAATAAATTGATCCAATTGAACATTATACACTATAGTTATATTACTCCTTTAAGGCTCAATAGAATGGGTCGTTCAGACTCCGATGCCTGTCATCGTTGTAGCGCTGCCAGGGCAGACTTTTGGCATTTGATTTGGGCTTGCCCATATATCGCAGCTTTCTGGCGTGCAGTGCTCACTTTTTTAGCTACTCTGGCTCAACCTTCCCTATCTCTTGATCCTTTGATCTGCCTTTTTGGTATCTTAGATGAAGAGATATGGACACATCACGTACGTACGTTTTTGCGGGAAACTCTGTTCTTGGCCAGGAAGGCTATTGCTCTTAAATGGATGGACCCCGGCTCTCCTACCCTGACTCAATGGAAGGCTTTGGTGAATGCTACATTGCCTTTCTCACACATAGTGTACAAAAATAGGAAGTGCCCGGGTAAATTTTATTCTGTGTGGGGTGGTTGGTGTTCTTCTCCCTTGACTCAATGCTCGTATTCTGTGACCCCCTCTGGGACAGTGTAAGATACATTGATATTATGCTTGCTATCTGTGGTCTCTACTAACCTTCGTTTCTCTTTCTGTGTACGTTTGTCGATTCTTTTTCTACCTCTTTGGATGCGTGGGTGCCTTTCGGGATTATTTATCATGGGTTATTTGATGGTACCACTAACTAGTGATAGTATTGGTGCTCCTCGCGGGATGGTATACGATTGCTAATTTTGGCGAATGTTCGCCTTCTTGTTCTATTTTGTTTTCAGTTTCCCTACCTCAGTTGGGTAGTGTTTTATGACTTTGACGTTTACCATGTGATGTAACCTGGAGTATCCTGTCGCTTACATTCTGTAAATTGATGTATGGTCTCATGACCCTTTTCTATGTACTGTGGATATGCTTCATGTTCACTTTAATGGGCCTGTGGTCTACAGTTATTTACTTTTCAATAAAACGAATTTAAAAAAAAAAAGATGTACTAGACCTAGTTGCTATACCTAGGTGAAAACATGACACCAAATCTATTGTAACAGACAAACAACAAGACGAATGAACAAAATAATCGTACTGAATGTAATGACTGCCTGAATAGAGCGACAGACCTACAAGCTGCCTAAAACCCAACCTTAGTACATGAGAAAATTGGCGGACATACTATCGGGGCAACCTGAAACATGACTAACACTAAACATAGCAAATCTACACACATGATAACGCAATAGAACTAAAATCATAGCCGCCTAAGAAAACAACCAGCACTGAATACAAGAGGAAGCGTGATCGTAAAGTGGAAGTCCATTACTTAGCACACTCGAAACATGTGAAACTTGACAATGCTAACCTGTACTTATTAACAACAACATCATCGATATGCAGCACTGAGTGTACGCCCACTAGACTCTTTGTGCATATGTATAACAAGAAGCAAAGTATAAAACTGTACCCGACCTCTACCAGAGTTGGTGACATACGCATAATATATGTATGTATGTTAGATATATATATATATATATATATATATATATCTCCAAAGAATAAGTTGGCCAGCACTATTGATTCTAAACTATTATATGGACCTGGCTTACAGGTGCAGGCTGCTGGGCTAAATATACAGCAACGGGAGAATACAGCAGCACACTGCTGGCACAAAGATATGAGTATGAGTATATAGATAAAACATGAAAAGCTATACAGCTGTAGTGCAACAAGTGTGAAATTATGAAACAGTGAGGTACTTAGCTTGCAAATTTGGCGGCCAAATAGCTTGGACCGTCCCACCACGGTAAGGTGACCTCATTTTGGGACAGATCCTACACTTTGTGCCAGCAGTGTGCTGCTGTATTCTCCTGTTGCTATATATTTATTTAGATGCTGCATACCAAGCGCATGTGATATGACAACATGTATATGCTATAGTAACAAGTTCATGGAAACTAGCTGTACTAATGTAATATCGACTATAGTAAATGTATGTGGTGAGAAATGCTATAGTGTAGGATGCCTGGAATACACACCAGACATGAAATCAAACATGTCCACGAATGCCCACTATAGAAACACAAACACCTATACTACACTTATGGAAACATGCGCATAAATCCATGATACGAAATACTCAAAATATATACCTATAAAACATATGTCCACAATAACTCATGCAAGGAACTCACAACCTGAAAAACCAAGCCTGAATACACGCTATTGTAACTTCTACTACGTAAAGTGTGCATAGTATTACAACATATTCATAAGGCTAGGACTCCACTGAGATTTTTGCCCTGCGATTTTTGTGGCATAAAAACGCCAGAAAAACTGCCACAGTTTTTCCCTGCGTTTTGGCGTTTTTACCTTTGTGTGGAATTTGCCGTTTTTGGCCCCTTTTGCGTTTTTTTTTACAAAATAGTTGGGTACAAAAAAAAAAAAAAAGGATGCAGTAGGGATGTAAAAATGTATTTAACTAAATGTTTATTTTTTATAACAAAATTTTAATACATTTTTTTTAATAAAGTGTGTGTGTTTAACTTTTTTTCTCACATTTTTATGTAGTACTACTACTCCCAGCAAGGAACAAGACTGTTCCATGCTTGGAGTAGTAGTACCTGTACTATAGACATATCGCCCTGGGTGTCAGTCTGACACCCGATGCGATCGTCCATAATATAGCAGTGATGTGGCTCTATACAGCGCTCACATCTTTGCTCTATTCACATCACTGGCCATTCATATTTTCCGCCCAGAGCTGTGATTGGCCAGATGGTTTCAGCCAATCACAGCTCTAAGGAATAAATGAATGAATGAGCGGCCGGCCCGGAGTACAGTGCAGATCAGGGATGCGAGCGATGTATACAGCCGCTCTGTATCTCTGCTATAGACAGGACGGTCACAGCAGGTGTCAGTAGTGACATCCGCTGTGATGTGTCCTTTAGCAGGCACTACTAGTCCCAACATGAAGCACACTCTGTTCCATGCTGGGAGCTGTAGTATCTGCATTAATAGACAGATCGCAGCGAGTGTAACTTCTGACACCTGCTGTGATCTGTCTATTAATGCATGTACTACAGCTCCCAGCATGGAGCAGAGTGTACTCCATGTTGGAAGTAGTAGTACTTGTAGTTAAGGAAAGATCACTGCGGGTATCACTCCTGACACCCGCTGTGATGCTCCTGTATGATGTATAGATGCAGCGGCCGGCGCTCTCCTATGGTCCCCTGCACGCCGTATATATACACATTCTGATTTCTCACAGAGAGCTGTGATTGGCTGGAACCACCTGGCCAATCACAGCTCTCTGCGGGAAATATGAATATGTGTATATATTCATCAGTGCAGGGGACCAGAGAAGACCGGGTGCCGCATCTATACATTATCCAGGAGGATCGCAATGAACCCTGGCGATCTGTCAATTAGTACAGGTACTACTACTCCCATCATGGAACAGTGTGTTCCATGCTGGGAGTAGTAGTACTACCTAAAAAATGTTTAAAAAAAAGTGAACAAAGTACATTTTTAGCGCTTTACCGGCTCACATAAATTGATCAATGTTTAAAAATTAATAAACATTTCGTAATAAAAGAGATACATTTCGTTAGGTAAAATTTTTTCCATCACTACTGTATCTTTTTTAGTATTTTTTTTTATGGTACCCTACGAAATTTTAATAAAAAAGGCATCTCCATCATTTTTTTGGATCGCTTAAGTCCAAAAAAAGAATAAAAAACCGCCTGCAAAAACGCAAAATTTAAAAACAACATGGCGTTTTTGCTCTCCCATAGACTTCTATGTGAGGAAAATGCCATGATTTCAGGGCAAAAAACGCCAAACTAGGTTTTGGCAGGCGTTTTGAAATCCAGCCTCTGAGCCCGAAATTGCTGAAAAACGCCAAAAGGATTAAAAAACGCCAAACTGAAAATCGCCAATTGAATATGGCATTTTGCAGTTTACGCCGTGCGGGAAAATTTGCGTTTTTGACTGCGTTTTTGCAACAAACAAAAAAAACCTCAGTGGAGTTCCAGCCTTACACAGTAATCTATAAACGATGCAGTCTTGTTTATCTGGAGTTGGCAAGGTATAAAAAAATAAAAAAAAAACAGGGAGGAGGACATGGTAACCCACAACAAACATGCCAAGGTATGAAAAAGGCAATGCAACGTATAAAAAAGGCATGGCAACGTATAAAAAAGGCATGGCAACGTATAGTACAGAAACATGGCACTATATGCAGGATGTATAAAAACACGGTGAAGAATGCAATATAACGTAACACATAAATGGTATATAATGTACATATAGCAGGGCAACTTATAAATGGTATAATAACGTATACCAGTCACAGTCATGAAAACAAGGCAGGGAAACCTTGAAATGGCATGGTAACGCATGAACAACATGGCGATGCAGGAGTTAGCATGGTGGTGCCTATAATAGCACTCTGACGCCTAATATAGCACTGTGATGCATGTAATAGCATAGTGGCACATGTAGCATAGTGATGCATGTAACAGCATGATAACGCATGTAATAGTACTCGGTATGGTGCTGTATGCAAAGTGTATACAACATCATTGTAAAGTAGGTATGGTGACGAATAGCAAAGAAATGATGTCGTAGTAACATGAGTTGTTTACACAGTATAATGAAATGACAACTTATCCAAGCACTGAAAGGGGAACAACATACTCTCAGAGACAGAGCATGACCAACACTGCAACATTTGAGGGGGCCCAGCTGGCTGCAGTAGAACTTAAAGGAGAACTCCAGAATATAAAAATTGTCCCCCATACTGCCGGCAGTAAAAAAAATAAAGATGTACATACCTTCCTCCGCTCCCCCGGGGCCTCCGGTAACCGGCTCCGGTCTTCGACGCGATCCACTTCCTGGTTGCCGGTGGTCGGATGAATCATACTGCGCTCAGCCAATCACCAGCCGCAGTGAAGTCAGACTCGGCCGGCGATAGGCTGAGCGGCAGTGTGAAAACGCTTCACGACACAAAATTCTTCACTACACCGACACCTGCTGCCAGGGCCGAAAACGTCACACTGCCGCTCAGCCTATCGCCGGCCAAATCGGGACTTCAGTGCGGCTGGTGATTGGTTGAGCGCAGTAAGACTCTCCGACCACCAGGAAGAGGATCGCGGTGGAGACCGGAGTCGGTTACCGGAGGCGCGGAGAAAGGTATGTACATCTTTATTTTTTTACTGCCGGCAGTATTTGCGACAATTTTTATACTCCGGAGTTCTCCTTTAACAGCCGAATCCAAAGCAGCAAGAGATGCAAAGATCACTGGCACCGAATATGAAACTTCTGATAATATCACAGACACGGAGAGTTTTGCCCTCTCATGATTCCACAACGAAAAACCAAACCTCTGCCAGCAGATGACCCCCACCTGTAGGAGCCGTCTATTAGCTGATTAAGAGCCTAAGGCCAATGTTTCCCAACCAGTGTGCCTCAAGCTGTTGCAAAACCATAACTCCCAGCATGCCCAGACAGCCAAAGCCAAAGAAATACAGCTAATACCAGCCATCAACCCAGCTAGCTTATAACCTAAAGCCCGCACACTGCCTGTAACCATGACAGCCAAAGCCCTTAGTTAATGTGGCGTCCCTGCCATCACCCCCTACCGCTGGAAGATATAACCTGCCGGAGCGGTGCTGCATGCTGCCCACTGATGTTCACAAGCTCCGTCCTTCTCGTGGACTCCGCTGGCTCCTGAATGCTGCCGAGTCGCTGAATCTGAATCAGAGCTCCCGCCAAGAGGAACGCAAGCCATGATGACATCAGTGTAGGAGATGACTTGAGTGCTTTAAGTAGAGACAGTACCCCTCCTACAATAGGTGTGAAGCCTAACACACCAGTGGCACATTAGACCTAATTGAGGATGACGTCGACTGCTGCCTGTGAGGCTAGGTTTCCACTTTTTTTTTTTTTACAAAAACGCCAATAAAAACGCCCATTCTGCCGCATAGCGTTTTTTTGGTGAAAAAATGCTGCGGCCAAATGTTAGCTGCAAGTCAATCGGGAACTGAAAAATGACAAATCCACTTGGCATTTTTCAGTTTGGCGTTTTTTTTTAAATCCTTTTGGTGTTTTTGGGCCCCTTGGCAGTTTTTAAAAACTACCTCTTATCGAGATTTAGGCTTTTTTCAGGAAAATCTTGGCGTTTTTCTCCCATGGAAGTCTATGGGAGTGAAAAAATGCCATGTGGGTTTTAACTGGCGTTTTTTCAGACTTTTTTTATTTTTTTTGGGACTTTAGCGATCCAAAAAAAGTGATGGAGATACCTTTTTTATTAAAATTTCGTAGGGTATCATTAAAAATAAATTTAAAAAAAAGATACATTAGTGATGGAAAAAATTGTGTTGAACGAAATTTATCTTTTTTATAACAAAATTTTTATTAATTTATGTATGCGGGAAGGCACTAAAATTGTAGCCGACAATAATAAAAATGTGAGAATGTATATAAATAATTATATAGGGCCAGTCCTCAAGGCTAGTGAATGTGAAGTAGCAAGAATAAATAGGGAGAATTGATGAGATGAAAATGGATATGTTATATGAAATAAGGTAATAAAAAATAATCATAATAATAATAATAATAATAATAAAATAATAAAAAGTTGTTAATCAAAAAGAAAAAGGTGATTAATGAAAAAAGGGGGGGGGGGAATCGATAAAAATGTTTAGCATGTGAATGAGCAAAATCTGAATCAAGAATAACAGATAATACAATTTATTAAGAATATGATGGTATTAAAACTGACATCTGGGCAGGGCCCTTGCACCAGGTGTCAATACAATGGAAAAATAATACATAAAAAATTAAGATATGAATAAAAGTCACTTCTATCCAACCACCTGTGATTTGCAGTCATAAATATGAATGAAAATGAGAAAGCGTCTGCAGATGTTAAAATCCAAGGTAGATGGTAATGTCCGAGGTAGATGGCAATAATATATATTAAATTTCAGGGAGCAATATAGAAAATGGCATCAAAGCGATTGCAAAGATAGTACCTGTATGCCGTTGAAGAGATCACCGCTTACTGGTAGTATATGGCCGGTGTCTTCGGGAGTGGCAGCTCCGTGATGAGGATAACTATCGGCGTTGGCACGGGGTGGCGTCCGGCCTGAATCCAGATGTGCGGTCTCAGTAAAGTGCTTGGTATCGGCAGATCAGGCTGGCACGGTGATGCGTCCGGCCGTGGAGATGGCAAAGGTGATGGGGTGAATGCTGTCCCTGGCGTCCTCGTGTGCTGGAGAGGGAGAATTGCGCGCGCAATTCACAGTGGTCCCAAATGTAGGAGTCTGCAGTGCTGCCCAAACTGGAGGCGGGCTCAGATGAGGTATGAAAAGGTGGTTGCAGCAAGTATTAAATAAAAGGCAGGGCTATACACGTTTCAAGACTGCTGTCTCATTCTTCAGTAGCCAAAAGTAGTGCATATGCACTACTATATGCACTACTTTTGGCTTAGGGCTGCACTAAACTATAGGCCAGTCATTAAAGGGGTACTCCGCCCCTAGACATCTTATCCCCTTATCCAAAGGATAGGGGGAATAAGATGTCTGATCGTGGGGGTCCTGCCGCTAGGGACCCCTGCAATTTTTCCTGCAGCACCCACTTGTCATCAGCTGCACGGAGCGAAGTTTGCTCCGTGCTGATGACTCACGATACAGGGGCTGGAGTATCATGTCGTCATAGCCCCGTCCCCTTAATGCAAGCCTATGGAAGGGGGCATGACAACCGCCACGCCCCCTCCCATAGACTTGCATTGAGGGGGTGGTGCTTTGACATCACGATACTCGGGCCCCTGTATCGTAAGTCGTCTGCACGGAGCAATCTTCGATCCGTGCAGCTGATGTCAAGCGGGTGCTGCAGGAAAGGGGGGTCTCCAGCATCAGGACCCTTTCAATCAGATATCTTCTATAAGATGTCTAGGGGCGGAGTACCCTTTTAAGACACACTTATAGTTAAAGGAGTCCTACACCGGCCAGCCCTGCAGACAGCCTGGCCCACCGGGCAAATGCCCCGTGAACCCAATGGCCAGTCCGGCCATGGGAAAAGCAGTGAGGTATGTACACAACAGAGTTTCTCAGCTTTCACTAGAACAGATACAGCAACGAAGGCATAGAAAAAGAATGGTCACTACGGTAAACTGTGAATTAAAACGTCCAAACTATAAATGTTCATTTAGAGTTTTTGAAAAATGTTGAAAAAAAAACATAGTTTAGACGTTTTAATTCACAATTTGCAGGTGAGTGCCAACCTTTTTTTTCACTGTGCATTGCCTTCGGATTAGGTGTGACAGGGTGTTAAATGTGTTTTAGTTATGTGATTCTTCTTTAAAAATTGTGGAAAAAGCCACAAGAAATTATTGTGCCAAAAAACACAATTTTAAAAAACATAAAAACACATTGTTACTGGTACTTATTTTTAATTTTTAATTTTATTATTTGTATATTATTATGGGGATTGCCATTTTGCCTGATCTGTTTTTAAGTGGTACTCCGGTGGAAAACATTTTTTTTTTTTAAATCATCTGGTGCCAGAAAGTTATACAGAATTGTAAATTACTTCTATTAAAAAAAATCTTAATCCTCCCAGTACTTATTAGCTGCTGAATACTACAGAGGAAATTATTTTCTTTTTGTATTTCTTTTCTTTCTGTCTACAGTTCTCTCTGCTGACACCTCTGTCCATTTTAGGAAATGTCCAGAGCAGCATATGTTTGCTATGGGGATTTTCGCCTCTTCAGGACAGTTCCTGACATGGACAGAAATGTCAGCAGAGAGCACTGTTGACAGACAGAAAATAAATTTAAAAATAAACAAATTTTCTCTGTAGTATACAGCCACTAATAAGTACTGGAAGGATTAAGATTTTTTTTATAGAAGTCATTTACAAATCTGTTTAACTTTCTGGCACCAGTTAATTAAAAAAAAAAAAAAAAAAAACTAGCCCTGAAGCTCTCATTGACTTCAACGGGAGCTTTAGTGCATAACCGCACTGAAAAGTAGTTACACATGACTTTTTCTCTGCACAGCTTCCTGTCAGCTACTGAAGTCCATGGGAGTTGGATTTTTGACAGTGAGACCATTAAAAACAAAAAAACAACACGTTATTAATTTTTTTTACTTTTTTTTAATGCCCCATTTTTCTAATGCTGTACCAGGTATTAGCTTTGAAAGTTAACTGTGAAATATCAGAAATCTCAACAATGCTATTTCTTGTTTTTGTCTTTTTCTAAACTTTTGTTGGGTCCTTTTTGGGCCATTTTTCAAAATGCAGGATTCTCTGGGTATTGTTTTCTCATAAGATTCTGTACTGGACAAGGAAAATGGCAAAAAAACAAAAAAAACATGAAAAATGTATGAATACGAAAAACCTTTCAAATACAGTGAGTTTCCTTTTTACAAGTAAAAACACCTGACAATATTGGGGACCATATTGGTTGTCACCCAGCCTTTCCAGGAACATACCTTACTAAGATCTCATAACACAACATTTTTAGGGCTGACAGACATGTATAAAGCTTTATTGTACCTGTATATGCCACTGAGTTTTAGGGTGCACTTACACCACTATTATGCAATACGGCAGCTGGGGAATTTGCTGTATCCCTGTGCCCCACTTCTTAAATGAGCCAATAGGTTTTCAGTCCAAAAAAACTGGAGACGGTTCAAAAAATTTGCTGACCAGAGTTATTTTTTTCTGTTGGACTCCATACAAGTCTAACATAAGTCTAAGTTCTCATCAGCGTTGTGCTCCGTTCTGTTCGATATCTGTTCAGCTTTTTTTTCCTGTAAGGACCTTAAACGGGTTGGAGCACAATGGACACAGCCGGGTCCCGATGGGTCCTTTTGACTTTGAATGAGGTCCATCGGGTGCCACAAGACTTACATCAATACCAGAGAAGGCAGAAGTAGTGGGTGATGCCTATAGTGTTCCGATAGGAGAGTAAGAGGCCAGGCAGAGGACTTCTGGAGCAGTCATGTGACATCGGAATTAGCACAGAGTCTGTGGAGTAATATTCCCTTGGTGCAGAGGCATATACAATGTATGGCAAAGTCTCTGTTTCCTGTAACCACCAAGCTTGACGTGAATCATGTGTGTACAGTGTTTCAGAGTTTTTAAGCCAAGGACTGTATCTGTCAAATTATTGCTACACCATATCCATAGCACGGCGGGCACCGTGAGGCTCCTTGAAATATTAATATCAACCCATATGGGTCATCATTCTATCACTGAAGAGTTAAACACCAGTCCCCCCCATTGACATCTCACCCATCTCAGAAGCAGATTGAGGCCCTACACTTTTCACTACCACAAAGGCATTTTGGAGCCATAGAAACGTCTGAATTACATTTTTTTACAACTTTTCAGAAGACGCCAACTTATTACAAATGTTTTAATAATATATCTCAGGGTATTTCCTGCAGCATTAAAAAATGCTCTTTGTTTTTGTTTTTTTTTTCATATAATTCAAACAATTCCCAGAGTGCTTCTTTAATGAGTGAAATGTCTGGATTTACCTTTTAGTGAAATATGTTTTTTTTTTTCTTTTCCAGAAGCTTCATTGAGCAGATGAAATAATATTCTAGTGCCCTCTAGTGGCAGATGAACGGATCGGTGGGAGCTTTAAGAATCAAAACATGCAGGCATTGATCCCTAAAAAGTAGTAAATGTTTCCAGACTTTGGCAAACAGATCAAATTCATGTATTTGCAAATGGAATATGTTCTATACTTATATTGGAGTGTAAAAGCTAAGCCTTAAAACAAAACCAGGCAAATAAGTTATGTCACTTCTTACTCACATGGCGCCCCATCAGGATTTTGAAAGTGATACCTTTCGGTTTTTGATGCAGAAGTAGCTTGGGCCTTTGTAGTATGGTTCTGTATACTTTTTGGCCCCCATCTGGCACATAACTATTGAACCCTTCAGAGTGGTAACAAAGGTGATTTTAGTGCCCTCTCTCTCTCTCGATATCCAGTTTATACAGCCATTTCTCATTCCCTCTATTTCAGTGGGTGGGACAAGATGTGAGTTGTTTGCCAGTAGTACACTCACAGGCATTTCCCTTGCCTGGCCAATCACAGCAATACATAAATTTAGGAGCACTACTGTGGTAGATGTATACAATGACATATGACTAACCCTCAAACGGATGTTAAAATTGAGACATTAGCCAGTGTATCCTTATATGAAGGACATACCTGAGCCCGCACACCAACGCCAAGGTTTCTCAAGTGGCACGGGACCTAACCCTAAACCTACCTGTGACGTATGGGCAATACCAGGGGCCAGTGGGAAATTACAGCGGCATTAGGTCCGACTCACAGCCTCCCCCCAGTTATCTCCAGTGTGGCTGAGCACACATACAATGGAAGGAGGGAGGAAGGCTATAAGCCTCACCTAAGTTGGCTAATGTGTGATCCTTAATGCTGCCTAGAAAGTGATCAAGGCGCATTAAATGAGGATAGTATATACCTCCAAATATAGGATTTAAACAACAAGAAGAAAAAACGTGATCTCAAAAAGCAGAAGGTGCTCAACCCCACATGCAGTTGTGCATTTATGCTGGGGGAGCAGATCCTGCGCTTGTGGTCCGTTGCTAAGGGCGATCCCCAGCATAAAATGCATACAATGGGGGATGACTGCAGCAGACTACAAGTGCCAAAATGGTATGATACACCAGATTAAAAGTGTGGATGTGTAACATATGGAGTAATACATAAATTTAGGTGCACTACTGTGGTAGATGTAAACAGTAACATATGACTAACCCTCAAAATGATGTTAAAATTGAGACATTAGCCGCACACCAACGCCAAGGTTTCTCAAGTGGCACGGGACCTAATCACAGCACAGCACCTCCTTTGCTAGGTCATGACATGATGCTGGAGAATGTGCACTGGACTAAACAGGCTGGCACTGTTTCATAGTACAGTGAGTACACCACTATAGATTGGATTGTAAAAGTAAGAAGTAAGAAAATAGCGGCACTCACTCAGTGGGTCCAAAATTCTTTAACCTCTTAACCCCTTAAGGACACAGCCCATTTTCACCTCTAGGACGCAGCCCTTTTTTGCACATCTGACCACTGTCACTTTAAACATTAATAACTCTGGAATGCTTTTACTTATCAATCTGATTCCGAGATTGTTTTTTCGTGACATATTCTACTTTAACATAGTGATAAATTTTTGTGGTAACTTGCATCCTTTCTTGGTGAAAAATCCCAAAATTTGATGAAAAAATTGAAAATTTTGCATTTTTCTAACTTTGAAGCTCTCTGTTTGTAAGGAAAATTGATATTCCAAATATTATTTTTTTTGGATTCACATATACAATATGTCTACTTTATATTTTAATCATAAAATTGACATGTTTTTACTTTTGGAAGACACCAGAGGGCTTCAAAGTTCAGCAGCAATTTTACAATTTTTCACAAAATTTTCAAACTCGCTATTTTTCATGGACCAGTTCAGGTTTGAAGTGGATTTGAAGGGTCTTCATATTAGAAATACCCCATAAATGACCCCATTACAAAAACTGCACCCCCCAAAGTATTCAAAATGACATTCAGTAAGTGTTTTAACCCTTTAGGTGTTTCACGGTAAAAGCAGCAAAGTGAAGGAGAAAATTCAAAATCTTCATTTTTTACACTTGCATGTTCTTGTAGACCCAATTTTTGAATTTTTACAAGGGGTAAAAGGATAAAATTTATACTTGAATTTGTAGCCCAATTTCTCTCGAGTAAGCACATACCTCATATGTCTATGTAAATTGTTCGGCGGGCGCAGTAGAGGGCTCAGAAGCGAAGGAGCGACAAGGGGATTTTGGAGAGTACGTTTTTCTGAAATGGTTTTTTGGGGGCATGTTGCATTTAGGAAGCCCCTATGGTGCCAAAACAGCAAATAAAAAAAACATGGCATACCATTTTGGAAACTAGACCCCTTGAGGAACGTAAAAAGGAATTAAGTGAGCCTTAATACCCCACAGGTGTTTCATGACTTTTGCATATGTAAAAAAAAAAAAAAAAAATTTCACTAAAATGTGTGTTTCCCCCCAAATTTCACATTTTTGCAAGGGTTAATAGCAGAAAATACCCCCCAAAATTTGTAACCCCATCTCTTCTGAGTATGGAGGTACCCCATAAGTTGACCTGAAGTGCATTACGGGCGAACTACAATGCTCAGAAGAGAAGGAGTCATATTTGGCTTTTTGAGAGCAAATTTTGCTCGGGGGGCATGTCGCATTTAGGAAGCCCCTATGGTGCCAGGACAGCAAAAAAAACGACATGGCATACCATTTTGGAAACTAGACTCCTTGAGGAACGTAACAAGGGATAAAGTGAACCTTAATACCCCACAGGTGTTTCACGACTTTTGCATATGTAAAAAAAATAATTTTTTTTTTACCAAAAATGCTTGGTTTAGCAAAAATTTAACATTTTTAAAAAAGGTAATAGCAGAAAATACCCCCCAACATTTGAAGCCCAATTTCTCCCGATTCAGAAGACACCCAATATGGGGATGAAAAGTGCTCTGCTGGCGCACTACAGGTCTCAGAAGAGAAGGAGTCACATTTGGCTTTTTGGAAGCAAATTTTGCTCTGGGGGCATGCCGCATTTAGGAAGCACCTATGGTGCCAGGACAGAAAAAAAAAAACACATGGCATACCATTTTGGAAACTAGACCCCTTGGGGAACGTAACAAGGGGTAAAGTGAACCTTAATACCCCACAGGTGTTTCACGACTTTTGCATATGTAAAAAAAAAAATATTTTTTTTACACTAAAATGCTTGTTTTCCCCCAAATTTTACATTTTTACAAGGGATAATAGCAGAAAATACCCCCCAAAATTTGTAACCCCATCTCTTCTGAGTATGGAAATACCCAATAAGTGGACGTGAAGTGCACTGGGGGCGAACTACAATGCTCAGAAGAGAAGGAGCATCATTGAGCTTTTGGAGAGAGAATTTGGCCATGTGCATTTCCAAAGCCCCCCGTGGTGCCAGAACAGTGGACCCCCCACATGTGACCCCATTTTTAAAACTACACCCCTCACGGAAGGTAATAAGGGGTGCAGGGAGAATTTACACCCCACTGGCATTTGACGTATCTTTGGAACAGTGGGCTGTGTAAATTAAAAATTTTATTTTTCATTTTCACAGACCCCTGTTTCAAAGATCTGTCAGACACCTGTGGGGTGTAAATGCTCACTGTACCCCTTATTACATTCCGTGAGGGGTGTAGTTTCCAAAATGGGGTCACATGTGGGTATTTATTGTTTTGCACTTATGTCAGAACCACTGTAAAATCAGCCACCCCTGTGCAAATCACCAATTTAGACCTCAAATTTACATGGTGCACTCTCCCTTCTGAGCCTTGTTGTGCGTCCCCAGAACACTTTGCGCCCACATATGGGGTATCTCCGTCCTCAGGAGAAAATGCGTTACAAACTTTGGAGGCTTTTTTTCTTTTACCGCTTGTGAAATTTTAAAGTTTGGGGCAACACCAGTATGTTAGTGTACAAAAATGTTTTTTTTTTTACACTAACATGCTGGTGTAGACCCCAACTTTACCTTTTCATAAGGGGTAAAAGGAGAAAAAGCCCCCCAATATTTGTTAGGCAATTTCTCCCGAGTACGGCGATACCCCATATGTGGCCCCAAACTGTTGCCTTGAAATACGCCAGGGCTCCAAAGTGAGAGCGCCATGCGCATTTGAGGCCCAAATTAGGGATTTGCATAGGGGTGGACATAGGGGTATTCTAAGCCAGTGATTCCCAAACAGGGTGCCTCCAGCTGTTGCTAAACTCCCAGCATGCTTGGACAGTCAATGGCTGTCCGGAAATGCTGGGAGTTTTTGTTTTGCAACAGCTGGAGGTTCCGTTTTGGAAACACTGCTGTAGGATACGTTTTTCATTTTTATTGGGGGGGAAGGGGTGGTGGTGGGGGGGGGGGCAGTGTACGTGTGTATATGTAGTGTTTTACTCTTTATTTTATGTTAGTGTAGTGTAGTGTTTTTAGGTTACATTCACACTGACGGCGGATTACACTGAGTCTCCCGCTATGAGTTTGAGCTGCGGCTGCTGCAGCTCAAACCTGAAGCAGGGAATTCACTGTAATCCGCCGCCAGTGTGAATGTAACCTGTACATTCACATGGGAGGGGGGGGGGGGGGCAAAACTACAACTCCCAGCATGCACTGACAGAACGTGCATGCTGGGAGTTGTAGTTTTGCAACAGCTGGAGGCACACTGGAAAATACTGAGTTGGGTAATAGAACCTATTACCTAACTCGGTATTTCCCAACCAGTGTGCCTCCAGCTGTTGCAGAACTACAACTCTCAGCATGTACTGATTGCCAAAGAGAATGCTGGGAGATGTAGTTATGCAACAGCTGGATGCACGCAAGTACAACTCCCAGCATGCCGAGACAGCCATTTGCTGTTCCTGAATGCTGGGAGTTGTAGTTTTGCAAGATTTAGAGGGGTTCAGGCTGGAGATCACTGACAGTGGTCTCTAAACTGTGGCCCTCCAGATGTTGCAAAACTACAAATCTCAGCATGCTAAGACAGCAAACTGCTGTCTGAGCATGCTGGGAGTTGTAGTTTTGTAATATCTGGAGGGCTACAGTTTAGAGACCACTGTCAGTGATCTCTAGCCTGAACCCCTCTAAATCTTGCAAAACTACAACTCCCAGCATGCCAACACAGCAAACAGCTGTCAAGGCATGGTGGGAGTTGTAGTTTTGCAACATCTGGAGGGCGACAGTTTAGAGACCACTCTCTAAACTGTCGCCCTGCAGATGTTGCTAGGCAACAGACTCTGCACACGCGGCGTCATACTTACCTCCACCGCCGCCGTGATCACAGCCGCCGCCGCCGCCGGGTAAGTGATCGCCGCCGCCGCCGCCACTATTACACGGTTCCCCCCGCTGTGCCCGGACACCGATGGGCGGGCATAGCGCGGGGAACCGAACTTTAACCCCCCCGCCCCCAGTCTGCTATTGGTCGGCCGCTCCGCCGATCAATAGCAGGGATAGGAGGGGTGGCAACCCTGCCACCTCACTCCTATCTCTTCAAGGGGGATCGAGGGTGTCTTGGACACCCCCGATCCCCCTTATTTTATCGCGGCGCCGCGATTGATGGGCAGGGGGAGAGCGCTCCCCCTGCAAACACCATAGATGCCGTGATCAGACTGATCACGGCATCTATGGGGTTAATGCTGCCGGGACCGGCGCGATCGCGGCCCCGGCAGCTGCGGTGGGACTCCGGCTGTGATTGACAGCTGAGTCCCACCCGCGATCTCCTGCGCTGCCCGCGGCAGAGCAGGAGATCGCTTGGACGTATGCATACGTCCATTTGCGCGAACGTGTAATTCGCCTGGACGTATGCATACGTCCAATAGCGGGAAGGGGTTAAGGACCAAGGACGTGTCCTGAGTCCGCTCCCGTTCTATAACGTGGGGCCACGGCGTCGTGTTAGAGGCCGGGACCCGTGGCTAAAACATATAATTAATTATACCGCATAGTCAATGGCGTATGCGCAAAAAAATTCCAAAGTCCAAGAAAGCGTATTTTTTGGTCACTTTTTATATTATAAAAAAAATGAATAAAAATCGATGAAAAAGTCCGATCAATACAAAAATGGTACCGATAAAAACATCAGTACACGCGCTAAAAATGAGCCTTCATACCATCCCATCTATATATATATAAAACTCAACGTGTTTGTGTATGTATGTTCCACAAAAACTTCCAAACGGCTAAAGATATTAACATGAAACTTGGCACACATGTTACTTATATATCAACAACAAACATAGGATAGGTGATTTAACCCTTACTCACCCTCATTTGCCAGGGGCGGGGTTTATGTTTAAAGTCCTATACAAGTCTATGGAAAATATATGTTACTGCATAACTTCCAAATGGCTGGAGATATTTGGATAATACTTGGTTACATGTTACTTATATGTCCAATTAAAATATAGTATAGTTAATTTAACCCTTAACTACCCCCATTTGTGACGGTCGGGATTTTTGTTTAAAGTCCCATGCAGTGGCGGATCCAGGGGGGGGGGGGGCAACGGGGCAATTGCCCCCCCCCCCCCCCCCCGAGATTGCAGTATGCAGCACCCTCCCCACCACCTTGCATGGTGGTGCCGAAGCTGTAAGCTCCAGCTCCACCATTCACTAAACTTTCACACGCTGTGATTACAGTGTGTGAGCTACGGGGACGCGATCCACTAGAGGTCGGCGCGATGACGTCACATCATCGCGCCGGCGCCCGGAGATCCTGTCCCCGCAGCCCGCATACTGTAAGTAGTGAAGAGTATGCTCAGGGCCCAGGGGATTTGGAGAACTATATTGTACAGGAGGAGGGGGAGGGGGATTAAAAAACGTAAAAAGGGAATATTTAATGTGACGGGCTACAGGGCAAAGCACAGGGGGCATTATATGGGAAGAGCACATGTCAGGGGGCCCCCCTGTGCTGTGTCCCACACATATAAATTATATGTGTGGGGCACAGCACAGTGGGCTTTATATGTGTGGAGCACAGCACAGGGGGCATTATATGAAATAATGCCTCCTGTGCTGTGCCCCTCACATATAATGCCCCCTGTGCTGTGCCCCTCACATATAATGCCCCCTGTGCTGTGTCCCACACATATAAATTATATGTGTGGGGCACAGGGTGCATTATATGTGAGGGGCACAGCACAGGAGGCATTATTTCATATAGCACAGCAAGTTATATTCACAGAGTGCAGTGTGTGGTAGTATTATATTCAGAGAGTGCAGTGTGTGGTAGTATTATATTCACAGAGTGCAGTGTGTGGTAGTATTATATTCAGAGAGTGCAGTGTGTGGTAGTATTATATTCAGAGAGTGCAGTGTGTGGTAGTATTATATTCAGAGAGTGCAGTGTGTAGTAGTATTATATTTACATAGTTACATAGTTACATAGTTAGTACGGTCGAAAAAAGACATATGTCCATCAAGTTCAACCAGGGAATTAAGGGGTAGGGGTGTGGCGCGATATTGGGGAAGGGATGGGATTTTATATTTCTTCATAAGCATTAATGTTATTTTGTTCCATGAATGTATCTAATCCTGTTTTAAAGCTGTTAATAGTTCCTGCTGTGACCAGTTCCTGAGGTAGACCGTTCCATAAATTCACAGTCCTCACAGTAAAGAAGGCGTGTCGCCCCTTGAGACTAAACTTTTTCTTCTCCAGACGGAGGGAGTGCCCCCTCGTCCTTTGGGGGGGTTTAACCTGGAACAGTTTTTCTCCATATTTTTTATATGGGCCATTAATATACTTATATACGTTTATCATATCCCCCCTTAAACGTCTCTTCTCAAGACTAAACAATTGTAACTCCTTTAATCGCTCCTCATAGCTAAGATGTTCCATGCCCCATATTAGTTTAGTCGCGCATCTCTGCACCCTTTCCAACTCCGCAGTGTCCCTTTTATGGACAGGTGCCCAAAACTGAACAGCATATTCCAGGTGAGGCCGTACCAATGCTTTATAAAGGGGGAGTATTATGTCCCTGTCCCTTGAGTCCATGCCTCTTTTGATACATGACAATATCCTGCCGGCTTTGGAAGCAGCAGCCTGACATTGCATGCTATTCTGTAGTCTGTGATCTACAAGTACACCCAGATCCTTCTCTACCAGTGACTCTGACAGTTTAATCCCCCCTAAGACATACGACGCATGCATGTTATTAGTACCCAGATGCATAACTTTACATTTATCCACATTGAACCTCATTTGCCAAGTGGATGCCCAGACACTTAGTCTATCCAAGTCATCTTGTAACTTATGCACATTCTCTATAGACTGTACCGTGCTACAAAGCTTGGTGTCATCTGCAAAGATAGAAACAGAGCTGTTAATACCATCCTCTATATCATTGATAAATAAATTAAACAGCGGGCCCAGTACTGAACCTTGGGGTACACCACTAATAACCGGGGACCAATCAGAGTACGAATCATTGACCACCACTCTCTGGGTACGATCCATGAGCCAGTGTTCAATCCAGTTACAAACTAAAATTTCCAAACCCAAAGACCTTAACTTACCTGTCAGACGACTATGAGGGACAGTATCAAACGCTTTAGCAAAATCCAGAAACATTATATCCACAGCCATTCCTCTGTCAAGGCTTCTACTCACCTCTTCATAAAAGCAAATTAGATTGGTTTGACAACTTCTATCCTTAGTAAACCCATGCTGGTTATCACTTTTAATACAATTATCCCCCATGTATTCCTCTATGTAATCCCTTATAAGTCCTTCAAACAATTTACCCACAATGCACGTTAAACTTACCGGTCTATAGTTTCCTGGGGAAGACCTAGAGCCCTTTTTGAAGATTGGCACCACATTCGCCTTGCGCCAGTCCCTTGGCACAATACCAGACACCAGAGAATCTCTAAATATCATGAACAGGGGTACAGATATTACTGAACTTACCTCTCTAAGAACTCTTGGGTGTAGTCCATCCGGCCCTGGGGATTTGCTTACATTTATATCACTTAACTTACCTTGTACCATCTCTACATTAAGCCAGTTCAGTACATTACATGATGTGTTACCAGCACTGACCTGGCCAATGTCAGCTCCTTTTTCCATAGTGTATACACACAGAGGGCACAGTGTGTGGTAGTATTATATTCAGAGGGGGCAGTGCGTGATAGTATTATATTTAGAGGGCACAGTGTGTGGTGGTATTATATTCAGAGGGGGCAGTGTGTGATAGTATTATATTCAGAGGGTACGGTGTGTGGCAGTATTATATTCAGAGGGTACAGTGTGTTGTATTTTCAGGGGGTACAGTGTGTCAGAATTATATTCAGAGGGTGTGTGGCGGTACTGTATTAGAAGAATACAGTGTTTGGAAGTATTATAATAATTATTGTTTTCATATAGAGGATCAGAATCCGCTGACATAGAAACCATCTGGGCGTCAAGTTCTGCTGAGAGAAAATATAGCTGGAACAATTCCTGGCGGTATGTACAATCTGAATTAGATAAGGCAAGACTATAGAGAAGACGTCACCTGTAGTCACTGATATCATTGTGTATTCTCCTTACTGTGTCCTATCAGAGCTGGAGTCACTTGTAAGTTCTGCAGTAATGATGGGTGAAACAACAACTCCCAGCATCCCCTCACCACTGCTTAGGTCATACTGGCAGCTGTAGTTTTAAATGGTAAAAACCTCTTTAGCACTTTCCCATTCTGCAGCAATTGGTATATTTGATAATTATTCTGACATGTGAACATGGCCTAAGAGTCTTAAACAAGGTTAGGACTGTATGATACATTTAATAATATTGTAAGTTCCGTGAGCAACATCTTGTTTTCTGTCCGCCAACACAAAATACTCTAATAGTGCCCCTCCCGAGACTCGACTCTGGATCCGCCCCTGGTCCCATGCAAAGCAATGGGAAATGTATGTTCTCACATAACTTCTGTACAGCTGGAGATATTTCAATACCTGGTACACATATTACAGGTCGGGATATGAGGACGGAATGGGAGGTCGAGATAGGAGGTCAAGATAGGAGGACGGGATGTTCGGGATATGCGGACGGGATATGTGGACGGGATATGCGGACGGGATATGCGGACGGGATATGCGGACGGAAGGTCGAGATAGGAGGTTGGGATAGGAGGCCGGGATAGGAGGACGGGATAGGACGACGGGATAGGAGGTTGAGATAGCAGGTGGAGATAGGAGGTGGAGATAGGAGGCCGGGATAGGAGGACAGGATAGGAGGTCGGCATAGGAGGTAGAGATAGGAGGACGGGATAGGAGGTAGAGCTAGGAGGTCGAGATAGAAGGACGGGATAGGAGGTCAAGATAGGAGGTCGAGATAGGAGGACGGGATAGGAGGTTGAGATAGGAGGACGGGATAGGGGGTTGAGATGGGAGGACGGGATAGAAGGTCGAGATAGGAGGTCAAGATAGGAGGTTGAGATAGGAGGACGGGATATGCGGACGGGATATGCGGACGGGATATGCGGACGGGATATGAGGTGGAGATAGGAGGACGGGAGATCGAGATAGGAGGTTGGGATAGGAGGCCTGGGATAGGAGGACGGGATAGGATGACGGGATAGCAGGTGGAGATAGGAGGCCGGGATAGGAGGTCGAGATAGGAGAATGGGATAGGAGGTTGGGATAGGAGGTCGGCATAGGAGGTCGGCATAGGATGTCGGCATAGGAGGTTGCGATAGGAGGATGGGAAAGGGGGTTGAGATGGGAGGACGGGGTATGAGGAGGGGATATGGGGTTGGGATATGACAACAATGTATGGGGATGGGATTTGAAGTCAAAAGCTTCCTCCTTTGTTGATTTTCCTGCCCAACAAAGATGAGGAAGGAAAAACCGGGCAACGCCGGGTACTCAGTACGTGATAAAATAAAAAAGTTATAGGGGTCAGAAGATGACAATTTTAAACGTATAAATTTTCCTGCATGTAGTTATGATTTTTTCAGAAGTACGACAAAATCAAACCTATATAAGTAGGGCATCATTTTAATCGTATGGACCTACAGAATAAAGATAAGGTATAATTTTTACCGAAAAATGCACTGCTTAGAAACTGAAGCCCCCAAAATTTACAAAATGAAATTTTTTCTTCAATTTTGTCGCACAACGAATTTTTTTTCCGTTTTGCCGTGGATTTTTTTTTGCAAAATGACTGATGTCACTGCAAAGAAGAATTGGTGGTGCAAAAAATAAACCATAATATGGATTTTTAGGTGCAAAATTGAAAGCGTTATGATTTTTAGAAGGTGATGAGGAAAAAATGAAAATGCAAAAACGGAAAAAACGCTGAGTCCTTAAGCGGTTAAAAACATATATATCAGAAAAATACACAATATACAATGCAATAAAATGTGCATAAATAAATTATACAACCTATGTGTATCGCAGCACTAAAAAGAATTCGTTAAACTAAAGGGCCACCTAGCGTGCATTCTCAATGAAATTTTATTTTTTTTTAAATTTCTGTATTGTCATTATTTAGAGGGATTTTGTCTTGTTTTTTTTTTTTTTTTTTTTTTTTTTTTATCTTCACTTGTCTCTCTATCTAAATCTTCATTCCCATTTTTAATCCCCAAAAAAATCTGATAGTTTTTTTAGTTTTCACTCTATTGTAGTCCACAACGTATTCGGTCGGCACTTGGGTACCAGGAATAGGATATCCAATGTAAGTACAAGAAGATCCCGGCACACCAGTTTTTGATGCAAGTAATATCTCTTTTATTTAAGCATAGAGTAACGCAGCACGCGTTCTGGCCTATTCAGCCTTTCTCAACTGCACCTTTTTTTTTTATTTTTTTAAAGAAGATTCATAGAGGATTTGTTTTTTATTTGGACAGGAACTCAAGTACAGGCAGAGGAATTCATGGGAATTACAATTTACACTACATTTTCCCACACATCCATAGAATTCTTGGACTTGGAGATTAATAAAAACAACAAGTGATAGATCACAACACGGACTTTTTTTAACCCCTTCAGGACGGAGCCCATTTTGGCCTTAAGGACCGGAGCGTTTTTTGCACATCTGACCACTGTCACTTTAAACATTAATAACTCTGGAATGCTTTTAGTTATCATTCTGATTCCGAGATTGTTTTTTCGTGACATATTCTACTTTAACATAGTGGTAAATTTTTGTCGATACTTGCATCCTTTCTTGGTGAAAAATCCGTAAATTTGATGAAAAATTTGAAAATTTAGCATTTTTCTTACTTTGAAGCTCTCTGCTTGTAAGGAAAATGGATATTACGAATACATTTTTTTTTGGTTCACATATACAATATGTCTACTTTATGTTTGCATCATAAAATTAACGTGTTTTTACTTTTGGAAGACACCAGAGGGCTTCAACGGTCAGCAGCAATTTTCCGATTTTTCACAAAATTTTCAAACTCAGTATTTTTCAGGGACCAGTTCAGGTTTGAAGTGGATTTGAAGGGTCTTCATATTAGAAATACCCCATAAATGACCCCATTATAAAAACTACACCCCCCAAAGTATTCAAAATGACATTCAGTCAGCGTTTTAACCCTTTAGGTGTTTCACACGAATAGCAGCAAAGTGAAGGAGAAAATTCACAATCTTCATTTTTTACACTCACATGTTCTTGTAGACCCAATTTTTGAATTTTTACAAGGGGTAAAAGGACAAAATTTTTACTTGTATTTGTAGCCCAATTTCTCTCGAGTAAGCACATACCTCATATGTCTATGTAAAGTGTTCGGCGGGCGCAGTAGAGGGCTCAGAAGGGAAGGAGCGACAAGGGGATTTTGGAGAGTACGTTTTTCTGAAATGGTTTTTGGGGGGCATGTTACTTTTAGGAAGCCCTTATGGTGCCAGAACAGCAAAAAAAAAACACATGGCATACCATTTTGGAAACTAGACCCCTCGGGGAATGTTACATGGGATAAA
The DNA here is from genome assembly GCF_029499605.1 of Hyla sarda. Taxonomy (NCBI): domain Eukaryota; kingdom Metazoa; phylum Chordata; class Amphibia; order Anura; family Hylidae; genus Hyla; species Hyla sarda. The sequence continues at coordinate 384,035,210 of NC_079190.1, read as the reverse complement.
GTGAACCTTAATACCCCACAGGTGTTTCACGACTTTTGCAAATGTAAAAAAAAAAAAAAAATGCTTGTTTTCCCAAAATTTTTTTATTTTTAAAAAGGGTAATAGCAGAAAATACCCCTAAAAATTTGAAGCCCAATTTCTCCCGATTCAGAAAACACCCCATATGGGGGTGAAAAGTGCTCTGCTGGCGCACTACAGGTCTCAGAAGAGAAGGAGTCACATTTGGCTTTTTGAACGCAAATTTTTCTCTGGGGGCATGCCGCATTTAGGAAGCCCCTATGGTGCCAGGATAGCAAAAAAAAACCCACATGGCATACCATTTTGGAAACTAGACCCCTCGGGGAACGTAACAAGGGGTTAAGTGAACCTTTATACCCCACAGGTGTTTCACGACTTTTGCATATGTAAAAAAAAAAATTTTTTTTTAACCTAACATGCTTGTTTTCCCAAAAATTTTACATTTTTAAAAAGGGTAAAAGCAGAAAATACCCCCCAAAATTTGTAACACAATTTCTCCCGAGTACGGCGATACCCCATATGTGACCCTAAACTGTTGCCTTGAAATACGACAGGGCTCCAAAGTGAGAGCGCCATGCGCATTTGAGGCCTAAATTAGGGATTGCATAGGGGTGGACATAGGGGTATTCTACGCCAGTGATTCCAAAACAGGGTGCCTCCAGCTGTTGCAAAACTCCCAGCATGCCTGGACAGTCAACGGCTGTCCGACAATACTGGGAGTTGTTTTGCAACAGCTGGAGGCTCCGTTCTGGAAACAGTGGCGTACCAGACGTTTTTCATTTTTATTGGGGAGGGGGGCTGTGTAGGGGTATGTGTATATGTGGTGTTTTTTACTTTTTATTTTATTTTTTGTTAGTGTAGTGTAGTGTTTTTAGGGTACAGTCGCATGGGCGGGGGTTCACAGTAGTTTCTCGCTGGCAATTTGAGCTGCAGCAGAAAGTTTGCAGCAGCTCAAATTTGCAGCCAGATACTTACTGTAATCCTCCGCCCATGTGAGTGTACCCTGTACGTTCACATTGGGGGGGACATCCAGCTGTTGCATAACTACAACTCCCAGCATGCCCGTTGGCTGTCGGTGACTGCTGAGAGTTGCAGTTTTGCAACAACTGTAGGCACACTGGTTATGTATCACTGAGTTTGTGACCTAACTCAGTGTTTAACAACCAGTGTGCCTCCAGCTGTTGCAAAACTACAACTCCCAGCATGTACGGTGCATGGTGTACGGTGACTGCTGAGAGTTGTAGTTTGCAACAGCTGGAGGCACACCGGTCGTGAAACACTGAGTTAGGTAAAAAAAAACTGAGTTTCACAACCAGTGTGCCTTCAGCTGTTGCAAAACTACAACTCTCAGCAGTCACCGACAGCCAACGGGCATGCTGGGAGTTGTAGTTATGCAACCAGCAGATGCACCACTACAACTCCCAGCATGCACTTTAGCTGTTTGTGCAAGCTGGGAGTTGTAGTTAGACAACAGCTGAAGGTACACTTTTCCATAGAAAGAATGTGCCTCCAGCTGTTGCAAAACCATAAGTCCCAGCATGCCCATAAGGGAATGCTGGGAGTTGTGGTGGTCTGCCTCCTGCTGTTGCATAACTACAGCTCCCAGCATGCCCTTTTTGCATGCTGGGAGCCGTTGCTAAGCAACAGCAGGAGGCTGTCACTCACCTCCAACGATCCAGACGCTGCAGGTCAGTCCCGCCGCCGCAGCTGCTCCTGGTGCCCCGATCCCAACAGGGGCGCCGGGGATCGGGGTCCCCAGCACCCGGGGTGCACGTCCCGCACCCGCTCACGTCCTCCAGAAGAGGGGCGGAGCGGGTGCGGGAGTGACACCCGCAGCAGGCGCCCTGATTGGTCGGCCGGTAATCCGGCCGACGAATCAGGGCGATCGTGAGGTGGCACCAGTGCCACCTCACCCCTGCAGGCTCTGGCTGTTCGGGGCCGTCAGAGACGGCCCCGAACAGCCAGTAATTCCGGGTCACCGGGTCACTGGAGACCCGATTGACCCGGAATCGCCGCAGATCGCTGGACTGAATTGTCGACATGGGGGGGCATAATGACCCCCCTGGGCGATATGCCGGGATGCCTGCTGAACGATTTCAGCAGGCATCCGGCTCCGGTCCCCAACCGGCTAGCGGTGGGGGCCGGAATTCCCACGGGCGTATGGATACGCCCTCGGTCCTTAAGGACTCGGGATTCAGGGCGTATCCATACGCCCTATGTCCTGAAGAGGTTAAACAAGTTGATGTTAATAGTTTTCTTAGTTTTGGTTAAAAAATTTCCCATACGGACAATCTGTCTGCATTATGGATCGACCAATATAAATTTTTAGTTGATACCGATAACCTATGAACTTTCAGGCCGATAGCCGATAACTTATACCAATATTCTGTTGGCAGTATAGTTCCCCCACATTAGGTGCAGTATAGTTCCCCCACATTAGGTGCAGTACAGTTCCCCCACATTAGGTGCAGTACAGTTCCCCCACATTAGGTACAGTACAGTTCCCCCACATTAGGTGCAGCACAGTTCCCCCACATTAGGTGCAGTACAGTTCCCCCACATTAGGTGCAGTACAGTTCCCCCACATTAGGTGCAGTACAGTTCCCCCACATAAGGTGCAGTACAGTTCCCCACATTAGGTTGGCAGTATAGTTCCCCCATATTAGGTGCAGTACAGTTCCCCGCATTAGGTTGGCAGTATAGTTGTCCCACATTAGGTGCAGTATAGCTCCCCACATTAGGTTGACAGTATAGTTCCCCACATTAGGTGCAGTATAGCTCCCCACATTAGGTGCAGTATAGTTCCCCACATTAGGTTGACAGTATAGTTCCCCACATTAGGTGCAGTATAGTTCCCCACATTTGGTGCAGTATAGTTCCCCGCATTAGGTGCAGTATAGTTCCCCCACATTAGGTGCAGTATGTTCCCCCACAGACATACAGCCTCCAGCCATATACAGCTGGAGGCTGTATGCCTGTGTACTGCCGCACTTCAGTGCTCTGACCACCACTCCTCCGGTCCGGCCATAGCAGTAGGTCCCGGGACAGGAGGAGCGGTGGTCTGAGCACCAAAGCTGACGTGCCACTGGTCACTTACCATGCTGGCCAGCGTGCGTCTTCCACCTCCATGTTCCGCTCCTCCGCGCCTCCGTTATGAGTGCACGCACGGGACGTCAGTGACGTGCACTATTTCCCGTCGGCCCCTGCAATTTTAAACTCAACACGGGACTGCAGAGAGTTGACGGGGGCATCCCTGTGTCTCGAAAACATCTTTTGCGACACAGGGATGTCAGGGCCGCAAATATATTCATTGGGGACGCACGCGCTGGACGCATTATCGGCAAGGTTAGATGCCGATACCGATAACTTACAAAATCGTGAATATCACCCGATAATATCGGCCAATCCGATAATCGGTCGATCCCTAGTCCGCATCAGGAAAAATTGTACTGCCTATACGGACTTTACATCACAACCAGCTGTGCTCCGGGGCGTTTCCGAGAGGTGGTACCGAGAACCCCTAATGTAGCATTCAGATGAGCAAAAAACTTGAAGAATCTGCTTTCCCCAAGCAGACTGAAAGAGATCCCATCGTCTGGAGGGAGCAGGGGGACCAGTGGTGGCAGATTGTTTTCCATGTGGCAAAAATCGTTGTCACTGTTGTAGGACGATCAAAGACACTAGAATCAATCCTTTTGAATCATCCCAAACTAAAAAAAAAAGATATATGATTAGGGACAAGGTGGATTGCGGCACACAATACGCAATCTACCTGAAGTTGTCTGTGCAGACGGTGCATTCCCGCATGTGCAAGCATTGATCAAATATACAAAATAATTTCCTACTTAATAGTGTCTTGAGACACTTTTCAAGTGTTCATAAAAATGAAATTGATTCCCTGTGTTTGATTATTCTTGAAAAAATCCCAGAAGGTCATCATCCAAATCATTTCCAACGATTAATCAATCATGAATCATTTTGGATCCACAAACTCATCACATTGGTCCCTCAGGGACTCAATGAGACGCTTGATAATGCACGCTAGGTAGCCCTTCAGTTTTATGGATTCTTTTTAGTGCTGTGATACACATAGGTTGTATAATTTTATTTATGCATATTTTATTTATTTTTCTCTGATATATATGTTTTTAAGATAAATGCATGTGGATATATGCGTGAGGACTTTTTCCTTTTATATAGAAAATTGTTTTTCTATGTATACTTTGATGCATATGCACACATGCATTTGTTCATTGCCGTTGAAATCGATACGTTGTTTTTAAACACTTTCATATGTTTATACTTATATTTGTTTGTCTCTGGTACTTACCTATAGTCGTCATAGTCAGTAATAGCGTCGGTTTATCCGAATCAGCAGCTCTAAGAAAAAGTGTTAATTTGTTTTAATATACTAGTAACCTGTGAGAGGGTTAATTTTACCCTGTATATAATGCTCCTTCCCAGCCTGTCTTGTTATGCCTGAAGAAACCACGCAAGCGCAGTGAAACATGTTGCATTTTATCCAATAAATCTTTCTTACCTTACCTGATGTGCTTGTCCTGGTCAGAAACGCTGAATCCCATTCCACCCCACGAAGTCGTTGCATGAATCTGATCATTTGGTCTGGGAAAGCTGCAGACCGGACCTACAACCTCACTCACGCTAACCATTGTTGTGTGTTAGACACTATGGAGAAAGAGTAGGAGAGCACTCCTATACATACGGTACTGTGGGTGGGCTGCTTGCCGCTTTGTGCAGTGTGGCACTGTCGCAGTATATATGAGGCTTCCAGGGATGCAATCCAACAACCTGCGGGGTGCACACACTGAACTAAAGCATCAAACGTAATAACACAAGAAAAGTGTATGCGCACTCACCGTCAGGCTGGAGTCGATCTGCTTCTAACGCCGGGTCTGGATACGGGATCACATAAGACGCATCCTAAGTGCGCTCAGAAAGACAGTGAGGCTATGCCGACATTTCGCGCACAAACAGCGCTTCGTCCGGCCTCTCTAATCACGTCATCGCGCCCGGTATATCTGCTGCTAGGTTGCCAAAGCAACGGGAAAAGATTCAAGTACGGTAAGAGAGGAGAACCAAAATACCTCCGAACTCAAAAGCACCGCAACAGAGTGAATAGCAGCTAACACCGAAGCGAGACACATGCAGAAACCATATAAAAGTGCGCTGGGAATCAAATAAAGCCTTGTGAAGGGAAAAAGAGAGAACTGAGTGTCCACACAGGGGAGGGGAAAAAGAGAAAACGCATGCTGAAAAAGAAAAATAGATAGATCCATAAGTCAGCAGATTGCCTAATGTAGATAGAATCATGTGATAACTATTGTAAATTAAAACTGAAATGGGATAATCTATTTCAGAAATGGAGCAAGGTCTAAACGGTCATTTAGACCTGCTGGGCCTTGAGCTCCGCATCGCATTATCCATCTAGCTTCAGATTTTAGGAGGAGGTTGCTCCTATCTCCTCCTGATTCTGGGATGAAAATTCTTTGGAGACCACCAAATCTCAGGACTTCTGTGTCATTGTTATGACATAGGCGCAGGTATTCAGCTACCCTCGGGGCTCCTTGCCCTTTCCGGAGGGAGTAGAGATGTTCTCTAAATCTGACCCACATTTGACCTTCTGTCTTGCCTATGTAAAACGTTGACACGGACACACTAGATAATAAACCATGAACGTGCTTCTGCACGTAACTGTATGTGGTACGTTATGAGAGATACCGCCTATTGTGAGGGCTTTATCGCACGTATTGTATCTGCAGTAGCGACAGATCCCACATTTAAAATTGCCCTTCAACGTCTTTTCAGTTAGCCATGTTGAAGGAGTAGTCGGATGGGGAGGTTTACTCATAATTTTAAGCTGGTCGGAAATGGTTTTATTTTTTCTATAAGATATCAGAGGGGGGGGGGGACGTTTGGCGACTGCTCTGAGATCTTGGTCGGTTTCTAGGAAATGCCAATATTTCCTAATTGCACTATTGATCTTATTATTCATAGCAGAATTTTTAAACGAGAGGGTGAACCTTTTTTCGCTGTCATCCTTTGTATATGCTTTTATTTTTTTTATTCTTGTTTCTCAGCAAGTCTTCTCTGTTCATACTATTCACTTTGTCCCGTGCTATATCCAAAATCTGTTGGGGATATCCACGTTCTCTAAGCCTCTTTTCTAGATCATCGGCCTGTTTTGAAAAGGTTGTTGTGTCACTGTTTAGGCACTTTAAACGCATGAATTGGCTTAGTGGTATTCCTTTTTTCGTATGAAAAGGGTGTGAGCTTGAAAAATGCAATAAGCTGTTCCTTGATATATTTTTTCTGTAGCCTTTGGTCATTAAGCCTTCTATATAATGATGTCTATATCGAGAAATTCAAGATGAATGTCGCTGAGAACGCTCGTGAATTTCATATTCATGTCGTTCACTTCATTGAGGTACGTGACGAATTCTTGGAACGTGTCGTCCGGTCTGTCCCATATAATCAGGACGTCATCTACAAAACGTTTGAATGCCTTGATATTTTTAGCAAATGGGTTTCTAGTCGAAAACACATACTTGTATTCGAAAAATGCATGAAACAAATTAGCAAAAGTACAGGATATTGGGGTCCCCATAGCGGTCCCTGTCTTCTGTTTAAACCACTGTTTGTTGTATTGAAAGGTGTTCTGCGTAAGTATAAAGGTGATTGATTCAGCTACAAAATCTATAAAAGGTAGATGGCTTACTTGTCTGTTGGAGGAATAATCGGATTGCCTGTACACCCGCATCTATCGGGATGCGGGTGTACAGGCTCTCCACATCTATGCTAACGAGCTTGTAACCCGGAGTCCATACCACATCTTTAAGAAACAACAAAACATCGGTCGAGTCCTTCAGATAGGACAAGGTGTCAGGTAGGAGTCGTAGAAGCCAGTCCATATAGCTAGACAGGTGCTCGGTCACGGACCCTATACCCGCAACGATCGGACGACCTGGGGGATGGGTCCGTGACTTATGCACCTTAGGGAGCAAATACCATCTGGGTTTACAGGGGCACTGAGGTAGTAGCCTCTCAGCTGTTCTAAGATCTAAAACTCCCTTCTCCACAAACCGTCTTAATAGGGTTCTTAGCGAGTTCTGGATTTTACATGTGGGATCGGACTTGAGGCGCTCATAGGTGCTGTCGTCAGATAACTGTCTGAGGGCTTCTTGTTCATATTGCTCGCTCCTCATTACGACTATAGCTCCTCCTTTGTCTGCCTTTGTTACCGTCAGTTGAGGCTGTGTGGCTATCCATTTGAGGGCTTTATTCTCTTCCTCTGTTAAATTAGAAACAGTTTTAGGATACATTAGACATTTCATCTGGTGTAGTACTGCTTTCGTGAATAGGTCAATAGCTGATCCTGTTGGAACCTGGGGACTAAATGATGAGGGGTTCCCCCCTGTAAACCTGATTTTGCTTGGGTCAGTATGTTCGACTGTCTCTATTTCGTCCGGTAGTTCTGTTAATATTCTCACGGATTCATTCTCTTCTCTTCCGTTAGTCCACACAACCACCTTTGGTAAGAGTTCCTCACCTATCGTGCGAATTACCTGCAGGTGGTTTTACGCTATGGAGCGCTCTTCTGCTTTGTTTTAGTTTACCACAGAAAAAACTTTAAGGGAGGCCAGAGATAAAAGGAAACCCTTGATTTTACCTTTTAGGCACAGTGTGGACCTTCTGGAGTAGGCTGCTTTAAGATAAGTAATTCCCCCTAATAACAAGGCAGTGGACAACAGTTTGCAAGTAAGTGAGACACCTAGTGGTCAAGACCTTAAAAAAACAAAAACAAAAAACATTCTGGAAAGTCATTACTGAGGAATCCTTCTTGGTAAATTAATTGATTACAAATATGTTTAAAGGGGTACTCGGGATAAGATGTCTCAACGCGGGGGTCCCGCCGCTGGGGACCCCTGCAATCTTGTATTCGCCACCCACCTGCTCAAACAGGTGGGTGGTGAATACAAGATTGCGGGGGTCCCCAGCGGCGGGACCCCCGCGGTGAGACATCTTATCCCCTATCCTTTGGATAGGGGATAAGATGTCTCAGGGCCGAAGTACCCCTTTAATATCACATGTACATTGAGAACTAAAAAAAATACCTGGAGGCACCCTGGTTGGGAAACACTGCCTCAGGGTAATGATAACCGCATGTTATCATCATGGAGGGAGGCAGGGATTCATGCTCTGTCCCATCTCTTCCATTGCGCAGACTGCTATCTATCTTGGAGCTCTGTATGAAGTATCACTTCCCAGAAAGTACATTTTTAGTGTACAACCAACTACTGGGCTTCCTGAAATTCATGTTGACGGATTTGTCAAGCGATATAATACCCTTAGAGATAGATGCAATAATAAACACTGTCAGCAAAATCTACGCTTGCAATTCTATACTTTAAAGTGGGAAATAGTTCAACCAATAAAACTAGTAAAAGGTATTTATAACAAATGGGCTTTTAACCCTTAAGGACTGAGACCTTTTTCACCTTAAGGACTCAGCCCTTTTTTGCAATTCTGACCATTGTCACTTTAGGCATTAATAACTCTGAGATGCTTTTACAGAATATTCTGATTACGAGATTGTTTTTTTGTGACATATTCTTACCTTAACACAGTGGTAAATTTTCATTGTTACTTTCTTGGTGAAAAATCCCAAAATTTCAGGAAAATTTAGCATTTTTCTAACTTTGAAACTCCGCTTGTAAGAAAATGGATATTCCAAATAAATTTTATATTAATTCACAAACACAATGGGGGACATTTATGAAAGCATTTAGTAGATTTTTTTTGCTTAAAATTGTCGCAACAAAGTCGCACGTGCGACTACTCTCTTTTTTCTGCGACTTTTTGCATGTTCAGTCTCCTAAGCAAAAAATAAAAATCTTGCTTACCAAAGCAAAAAGTGATTTTTGACTTGCAGACGTCAGAGATTTGTCAAGTGCGAAAGTCGCAAAAAAGTAGCATTACATGAAAAAACCTACTAAATTTACTCCAGCTCAGACATGGAGCAGAAAAAGCCACTACCAAAGCAAAAAAAGAAAAATTGCTTACATGAAAAATTTATCAACAGGCTGAAAGCAGTTGATAAATAAGTCGCACATAAGCAAAAAAATTGTAAGAAAAAATAACTAAAAAAAGGAATACATAAGGAAACATTGATAAATGTCCCCCAATATGTCTACTTTATGTTGGCATCAGAATGTTGACATGTTTTTACTTTTTGAAGATATTAGAGGGCTTCAAAGTATAGCAACAATCTACAAAATTTTCACGAAAATTTCAAAATCTGAATTTTTCAGGGACAAGTCAAAGGGGTATTCCAGGAAAAAACTTTTTTTTTATATCAACTTGCTTCAGAAAGTTAAACAGATTTGTAAATTACTTCTATAAAAAAAAAATCTTAATCCTTTCAATAATTATCAGCTGATAAAGTTGAGTTGTTGTTTTCTGTCTGGCAACAGTGGTCTCTGCTGACATCTCTGCTTATCCCGGGGACTGCACAGAACAGAATGGGTTTGCTATGGTGATTTGCTTCTAAACTGGGCGGTTCCCAAGACAGGTGTCATCAGAGATAACTTAGACAGAAAAGAACAACTCAACTTCAGAAGCTCATAAGTACTGAAAGGATGAAGGTTTTTAATAGAAGTAATTTACAAATCTGTTTAACTTTCTGGAGCCAGTTGATATATAAAAAAATTTTTTTTCCTTGATAACCCCTTTAAGTTTGAAGTGAATTTGAGGGGCCTTTCTGTGAGAAATACCCCATAAATGACCCCATTATAGAAACTGCACCCCTGAAAATATTCAAAATGACATTCAGAAAGTTTGTTAACCCTTTAGGTGTTTCACAGGAATAGCAGCAAAGTGGAGGAGAAAAATCTAAATCCGCATTTTTTTATACTAACATGTTCTTGTAGCCCAATTTTTTTAAAAGTGCTATTAGGTGAAAAAGCCCCCCCCCCCCCCCCCCCCCCAAAATTTGCAGCCCAATTTCTCTCGAGTATGGAAATACCTCATATGTTGACTTAAAGTGCTCTGCGGGCTCACAACATGGCTCAAAAGGGAAAGAGCAACTTTGGGATTTTTTAAAAGGAATTTTGCTGTCATGGTTTTTGGGGTGGTGCCAGAACAGCAAAATAACCCCCACATGGCATACTATTTTGGAAACTACATCCCTCAAGGAACATAAAAAGGGGTACAGTGAACCTTAACACCTCACAGGTGTTTGATGACTTTGCGTTGAAGTTGGACGTGAAAATGGAAAATTAGATTTTTAACACTTAAATGAAGGTGTTACCCCAAATATTTCTTTTTCACAAGGGGTAATAGGTGAAAATGGACCCCAAAATATGAAGCCCATTTTCTCCCAATTAAGAAAATACCCCATATGTGGACGTTAAATGCTCTGCTGGCGCACTACAGGCCTCAGAACAGAAGGAGCACCATTGGTCTTTTGTAGAAAGAATTTTGCTGAAATTGAAGTCGGGGGTCATGTGCATTTACAAACCTCCCATGATGCCAGAATAGCAGAAACCCCCGACATGTGACACCATTTTGGAAACTTGACCCCTCCAGGAACGAAACAAGGGTTACAGTGAGTACTTACACCTCACAGGTTTTTTGCACAGTGGGCTGTAAAAGTGAAAAATTAGATTTTTAATACTAAAATTATGGTGTTACTCAAAATTTTTCTTCTTCACAAGGGGTAATGGGAGAAAATGGACCCCAAAATGTGAAACCCAATTTCTTCCAATTAAGAAAACGCCCCATATGTGGACGTTAAGTGCTCAGCTGGTGCACTACAATGCTCATAAGAGAAGGAGCAAAATTTGGCATTTTGAAAGAGAATTTTGCTGAAATGGTTTTTGGGGGGCATGTTGCATTTAGAAAGTCCCCAGGGTGCCAGAACAGCAACCCCTCCCCCAAATGGCATTCTATTTTGGAAACTATACCCCTCAAGGAATGTAACAAGGGGTATAGTGAACCTTAACACCTCACAGGTGTTTGATGACTTTGGGTTGAAGTTGGATGTGAAAATGGACATTTTTATTTTTAACACTAAAATGATGGTTACACCTCAAATTTTTATTTTTCACAAGGGGTAATAGGAGAAAATGGACCACAAAATGTAATGCCCAATTTCTCCCGATAAAGAAAACGCCCCATATGTGGACATTAAATGCTCTGCTGGCGCACTACAGGTCTCAGAACAGAAGGAGCGCCATTGGACTTTTGGAGAGAGAATTTTGCTGAAATTGAAGTTGGGGGCCATGTACATTTAAAAACCTCCCATAGTGTCAGAACAGCAGAAAACCCCCACATGTGACCCCATTTTGGAAACTACACTTCTCACAGAATTTAATAAGGGGTACAGTGAGCATTTACACCCCACTGGACTTTGATAGATTTTTGGAAAATTACGTTTTTCATTTTCACGGACCACTGCTCCAAAAATCTGTTAGACACCCGTGGGGTGTAAATGCTCATTGTACCCCTTATTACATTCCTTGAGGGGTGTAGTTTCCAAAATGGGGTCACGTGGGGGGGATCCACTGTTCTGTCACCACGGGGGGGGGCTTTGTAAACACACGTGGCCTTCAACTCCAGACACATTCTCTCTCCATAAGCCCAAAGGCGCTCCTTCTCTTCTGAGCATTGTAGTTTGCCCACAGAGCACTTTACATCCACATATAGGGCATTTTCATACTCAGAAGAAATGGTGTTACAAATTTTGGGGGGGGCTTTTTTCCTATTACCCCTTGTGAAAATGAAAAATTTCGTATAACGGACAACTTTAACGAAAATTCTTCAAACACCTGTGGGTTGTAGATGCTCACTATACCCCTGGTTATGTTCTGTGAGGGGTGTAGTTTCCAAAATGGGGTCACATGTGGGTGTTTTTTTTTTGCATTTATGTCAGAACCGCTGTAATGATCAGCCACCCCTGTGCAAATCACCAATTTAGGCCTCAAATTTACATAGCGCTCTCACTCCTGAGCCTTGTTGTGCATCCGTAGAGCATTTTACGCCCACATATGGGGTATTTCCGTACTCAGAAGAAATTGTTACAAATTTTGGGGGCCTTTTTTTCCTTTTACTTCTTGTGAAAATGAAAAGTATTAGGAAACACCAGCATGTTACTGTAAAAAATTATTTATTTTTACAATAACAGGCTGATGTAGACCCCAACTTTACCTTTTCATAAGGGGTAAAAGGAGAAAAAGCCCCCCAAAATTTGTTAGGCAATTTCTCCCGAGTATGGAAATACCCCATATGTGGCCCTAAACTGTTGCCTTGAAATACGACAGAGTTCTATGCGCATTTGAGGCCTAAATTAGGGATTTGCATAGGGACTGACCCGGATGCAAGAATTACACTTGCCTCCGATACCAAAATTGCCCTACGACAGTGTTTCCCAAACAGGGTGCCTCCAGCTGTTGCTAAACTCCTAGCATTCCTGGACAGTCAATGGCTGTCCGGCAACACTGGAAGTTGTAACAGCTGCAGGCTCCATTTTAGAAACTGTGTAGTACCAGACATTTCTAATTTTTATTGGGGGCTTGGGGGGGGGGGGGGGGGGTAAATGTGCAGGGGTATGTATATATGTAGTCCTTTACCCTTTATTTTGTGTAGGTATAGTGCAGTGTAGTGTTTTTAGAGTACCTTCAAAGGGGCGGGGGTTCACAGCGAGCTTGAGCTGCAGTGGAAAATTTGCAGCATACATTAACAAGCGGGGGGGGGGGGGGTCAAACCTCCAGCTGTTGCAAAACTACAACTCCCAGCATGCACTTTGGCTGTCTGTGCAAACTGGGGGATTGCAGTTATGCAAACAGCTGGAGGCACACTGGTTGCAAAACCCTGAGTTAGGTAACAAACTCTCAGTGTTTCGCAACCAGTGTGCCTTCAGCTGTTGCAAAAACTACAACCTTGAGGATGCACGGACAGCAGAAGGGCATGCTGTGACTTGTAGTTATGCAACAGCTGGAGGCATACTACTATAACTTCCAGCATGCCCTTTGGCTGTCCGTGCATGCTGGGGTTGTAGTTATGCAACAGCTGGAGGCACACTGGCTGCAAAACACAGAGTTTGTTACTTAACTCAGTGTTTCCCAACTTGTGTGCCTCCAGCTGTTGCAAAACTACAACTCCCAGCATGCATGGTCTGTCAGTGCATGCTGGGAGTTATGGGTGTATTAGTTTTGCAACAGCTGGAGGCACGCGGGTTGGGAAACACTGAGATAAGAAACAGACAATGTTTCCCGACCAGTGTGCCTCCAGTTGTTGCAAAACTACAGCTCCCAGCATGCCCAGACAGCCAAAGGGCATGTTGGGAGTTGTAGTTATGCAACAACTGGAGAAAAGTTTGGGGACCACTGTGTAGTGGTGTCCAAACTGTAGCCCTACAGATGTTGCAAAACTACACCTCCAAGCATGCCCAGACTGCCCAGGCATACTGGGAGTTTTAGTTTGGCAACAACTGAAGGGCTACATATTGCCGAACTACGACTCCCAGTACAACTGCGGTAACCGCAGCCATCTCCGCCCCCCCCCCCCCCCTCACGACTCTGCCCGACATCCAGGGGCGGGCAGAGCGGGGATTTCAACAGTAACCAAACCCCTCGCCACCCCCAACTGCCAGTGATCGGTTAGTCCTAACCGACCAATGGCAGGGGGTAGGAGGAGGTTGCATCACTGCCACCTTGCTTCTATCCTTCAGGATGATCGGGGATGTCTCTGACATCTTCGTTCATCCCTATTTTCTGGGCTATCAGTTCACCAAATCAAATCTAGATCTCTGGAGATGGACTTGTAACCTTGAGATTGTTGATATTTTTCCACAATTTTGTATCTCAAGTCCTCAGACAGTTCTCTTTTCCTCTTTCTGTTGTCCATGCTTAGTGTGGCACACACAGACACACAATTCAAAGACTAAGTGAAATTCTCTCCTTTTATCTGCTTTCATGTGTGATTTTTGTGTGATTTTTATATTGCCCACACCTGTTACTTACCCCAGGTGAGTTTAAAGGAGCATCACCTGCTTGAAACAATCTTACTTTCCCACAATTTTGAAAGGGTGCCAATAATTTTGTCCAGCCCATTTTTGGAGTTTGTTGTGACTTTTTGTCCAATTAGCTTCTTTTTTTTTTTCCTCCCTTTTTTGGTTTAATTCCAATACACACAAAGGGAATAAACATGTGTATAGCAAAACATGTGTTACTGCATTCCTATTCTGTGAGAAATACTTAATTTTCTAGAAAAATTTCAGGGGTGCCAACATGGGAAGAGCAAATCTAATGTGACGAATCCGAATTTGTTACGAATGTCAGGAAAAATTCGATTTGCATCGTATGCGAATATCGCCACGATTCTATCACGCGAATCGCTCAGGCTCCAGGGCATCTAAAATGGCGGCTCCAAATGTCAGGACATGGGGCAAGGAATCCTCGGAAGGCAGGAACAAGGGTAGGCGGGATTACCCTGAATCATATGCAGGATGCAGCCTATCAGCAGCCAGTCACCCCTGTGATGTTGCAGCCCTATATAATCAGCAGCCATATTGCGGCCAGTCACTTCAGCCTTTCACTGCAGAGAGATAGATAGGGAAAGACAGAGCTGTGTGGTGCTCAGAAAAGCTTTTTCCAGCAGTGATTCACCTCATAGTCAAGTCAGCATTATGTTGCACAAAGAGAGGGAAAGAGGGCAGTGTGTATTTCACAGAAAAGCATTCTTACTGCAGCGATTTACCTCCCAGTCACTGTCTATAGCATTCTATTACAGAGAGCAGTGTGTTGCATAGTGTGTTGCACAGAAGAACAGCAGCGATTCAGCTCAAGCACAAATCCTGCCTAGAAGCACTGATAGGGAAGGGAGTGAGATTGAGAGAGAGAGTGCAATTTTGGATGTAGTACACAGCGACTGTGTGCTGCAGCACTGTGTGTACTGCTGGTGTTGTGCAAAAATACTTTTTTAAGGGTACTGTAGCACATTTTTCTGCCTTCATAACTGCACGGCTCATTCGTACATCTAAGTGGTGTACTATTGTGTTCCTGTTAAAGTCTCAAGGGCCTAGATACTGTGAAAGGTCAGGCAAAAGTACTCACTGGCAGGTGTTGTACACAAATACTTTTTTAAGCGTACTGTAGCGTATTTTTCTCCCCTCATAAGTGCATACCACATACGTATATCTAAGTGGTGTACTATTTTGTTCCTGTAGTCTCAAGGGCCTAAATACTGTGAAAGGACAGCCAAAAGTACACACCTGCTGCTGTTCTAGACAAAGCGTACCTACTAGATCCCCCCCCCAAAAAAACGTATTACCCAATATGTTATGTTTCTCAGTATCTCATCCTGATCATGTACATATCATTTTTATGTGTCTATGACCTATATTTCTCTCAGAATTGGGGCGGGCAGGGGGGGGCAAGTCCCTTTCTTTTCCTAAGGTGATAACCACTCCCCCTCCCTCACTCTCCTCAGTCACTGGTCTCGGGAGTGAGCATCTGTAACCCTTTCCTTTCTGGTTTTATGCCACACACACACACACACTGTGTGCTTACAGCTTTTACAAAAATACAGCTCCCAGCATGCCAACATATCCTTTGATTTGTAGTTTTGCAACAGCTGGAGGCATATGATTGGTAAAACTCAGATGTACAGCAGTGTTACTGCAGGCTTTGTTCCTCCTACTGTTGCAAAACTACAACTCCCAGCATGCCCACACATCATTTGGCTGTGCAGGCATGCTGGGAGTTGTAGTTTTGAAACAGCTGGAGGCATGTGATTGTAGTCCCCCTGTATATCATCATACACATGCACATTACCTAGACAACACAGATTTACACACATACATACATATATATATATATACACATACACACATATATATATACATACACACATATACATATATATATATATATATATATATATGCGCAGGGACACTTACTTTTTAAACAAAAAATCCACCATTCAGTCCCCATCTTCAGTCACCAGCTTCTTTCATCATCTGCTCACAGGCAGCAGTGTACTCCCGCCCCCTCCCACTTCTCCTCACACAGGAGACTGTGAAATAAACACAGATAGTGAGGGAGACGATCACAGCAGCTTTACATCTGCAGACCTGTCAATCATGAAGTGAATCCATGACATAGGTGATGACAAGTGGACACATCCAGGCTGGTATGCAGGGAGGCTGTTTTTTGAGTGGCTTTTTCAGTATTTAATACTGGATTTTTTTTTTAATTAAAGCAATTGCAAAACCTATTGGTTGATGCATTAAAACATATAATGGCTGTAACAATAGCCAAAAATTGGAAAAACTTGGAATTGCCAAATATATTAAGATTAATAGCTCCTCTAAAACAAACATGCATTATGGAAAAATTATGGCGGGATAGAATGATAAGCACTCAAGGACAGAAGAGAGAAATTGAGTGGTGGGAAAAATGTTATATGGAACTGGAGAAAGCAGAAAAGATGAAATGGGAAACTCTGAAATAACATTTGCGGGGCAGCTAATGAATTATAAATGTGTATTGTGACAAGAATTAAGTACAGGGAATCATTATGAAGGAGGAGGAGACATGTAGTGTGAGCCATGACTAGAAGTTATGAGTAACAGATTATGAGCCACAACCAAGAGGTAGGCGCCCTAAGAGGAAGGATCTGAAGTGGAGAGAAGAGGGAAGCGATTGATTGAGGAATGAATGAATAAGTTAGTTTGTTTTGTGAGTGAGTTAAACCATTCATAAGCATTGATTTCAATTGTTTTTTCTTTTTGTGTTTGTTATTATATGTTATTATTTGACTTAGAAAATTAAAGTAAAAAGTAAAAAGTTTTTATATCTGACAGTGCCCATTTAAGCGTAGTGGAGTACATTCTACTGCCATCATAAGTGCATACCACATACATATATCTAAGTGTTGTACCATTTTGTTCCTGATAAAGTCTTAAGGGTCTAGTTACTGTAAAAGGCCAGCCAAAAGTACACACCTGCTGCTGTTCTAGACAAATACTGTTTTAAGCGTAGAGAAGCGTATTGTACCCCCCTCATATACGTACTAAGTATGTCAGGCAGAGAAGTGCCAGGATGTGCACAGAGGAGTGCCAGGCATCCGGCGCAGGCAGAGGTCGCTGCAGACTAGGGGCTAGTGGAAACAGGAGTCGCAGCGAGAGGCCTGATCTCCCAGTATCAGCTAGCAGTCATGTCTGGACTAGCAACCCATCTGTCGTCATCGATTGGTTAACACGGTCATCCACTTCATCACAAGTGACATCTGACACCCCCAGTCAACAGTCGGTGGGTTCCTTAGACACAACCCTCAGTTGGCATGGCCCAGGAGCAGTCCTTGTCCTCCCATTGCCTGTGTCCTATGCTGTTCCCTCCCCTACAGAAGTATCTTATGCTGTCCACTATTTAGTGAGCACAATCTAAAAGAGGACAGTCAGCAGCTACTGCCAAGCCAAGAAGTGGAGGAGACATCTGCCGCTTCCTCCGCTAGGCAGGCAAGTAGTGATGAGGAGAGTGATGTGGGAGGTGGTGTTGTGAGCTTTCAGGCTCCTGAAGCAGACACTGTTGAGGAACCTGAGGAGGACATCAGTGACGTGCAGACACTTGTTTATGATGATGAAGCCGATCGCAATTGGGAGCCGGGTGCAGAAGGGGCTTCATCATCGTCAGGAGAAGAGGGTTGCAGGTTGCCCGTGAGGCAGCAGCTGAGCCAGCAAGGTGGTAGAATGGTTGGTAGTCAGCATGGTGGCAGAAGTGGAAATTCTGGAGCCAAACGTGCCCGGGGGAGACCACCTGCTTAGCGGCAGCCTACCTTCCTGGGAACAGGGGTTCCTGGAGACGACGACAGTAGCAGTCAATTAGTGCGGACTGTTGGTGGGAAAATCAGCTACTTGGTGGTGTGGCAGTTTTTCATCAAGCATCCGGAGGAGGTTAACATAGCCACATGCAAGATATGTTGCACCATGGCCCTGCGTCAACAAATGTGGCGCCACCATAAAGCGGCCTGGAAGAACTGTGGCTCTGATGTGATGGTCCAGCCTGCTGCATCACCCAGTGGCACGCTGGCCAGCCAAGGCTCCGCCACCTCAGCCGAAGGAAGCTGTGTTTCATACCCTGCTTCTGTCGCTTCAGATACTCCTGCTCCTCCTACTTTTAGTCAGCCATTCCATCAGCAATACATCGGCGAAGCCATGTCCAAGAGACAACAGTATGCACCACTCATCCAATGAGTTCCTGTCCAAGTTGCTGCAGTCCCTCCCTTTTCAAGTGGTGGACTCTGCTACTTTCAGAGAACTTGTGCCAAGCCGAGATGGAGAGTCCAAAGCAGTAATTTCTTTGCGAAGGCAGTACCAGCCCTGCACAATTTTGTGGAAGAGAAGGTGGGCCAGTCCTTGAGCCTGTCGGTGTGTACCAAAGTGCACGGCAGTTCCGCCATCTGGAGCTGTAACTATGGTCAGGGAAAATTCATGTCCTTTACAGCCCCCTGGGTGAATGTGGTTCCTGCACAGCCACAACAGCAACATGGACAGGTCATGCCGCTTCCTCCTCCACGCTCTCAGGCTGTTGGTCCTGTGACAGTGTGCAAACTCTGCCTCCTCATCCTCCACTGTGTCCTCAGCCTCCACTGCAGGGACAAGTCTCAGTGCCCCTTCAGCATACCATGTGTGCAGGGCATGGCGGTGTCACGCTGTTCTTCACATGGTTTGCCTTGGTGAACAGAGTCACACAGGAGAGGAACTGCTAGAAGTCCTTCATGAAGAAATCAGAGCATGGCTCCACGAAAACAAGAAATGGGAACCATGGTGACTGACAACGGAAAGAACATCTTGTCTGCGCTGCGACAAGGAAGGCTGAGACATGCGCCCTGCATGGCACACGTGTTCAATCTGGTTGTCAAGTGTTCCCCCTATTTGCAAGACATCCTAACAATGGGAAGGAAACTTTGCATGCACTGCAGCCACTTGTACACCGCAAAGCACACCCTCCTTTAGCTGCAGCGTCAGAACGGTAACCCCCAACATAGTCTGATTTGCAACGTTGCCACACATGGGAATTCCACCCTCCATATGTTGGACCGATTATATGAACAGAGAAAAGCCATCACCGATTTCTTGATGATCCAAGCGGATAGGGGGACTCCCCTGTGTAACTTCAATGTCAACCAGTGGCAGCTCATACGTGACACCTGCTGTTTGCTCAGGCCCTTTGAGGAAGCCACATTATTAGTCAGTCCCCAGGATTACGGGATGAACGACATAATTCCACTGCTTCATTTCCTACAACATGTGTTGGAAACTATGGCTGGTCAAGGCACTGGAGACGTGGTGCCTACATCTCACGGCCACATGAGCCTTGTGGGAGCTGAACTGGAGGAAGGGGAGGGGGGGGGGAAGGGCACAGTGGAGCACAGTTTAGGTTTCACGAAATGGGCGTTTTTTCTAGTTATCTGACAGGAGAGGAGCAGGAGCAGCGAGAGGAGCTAGAGGGTTATGAGGAAGGTGAGGAAGAGGACCCAGACACACCGTAGCAGTATGCAGTGGAGATGGAGGCAGGGAGTCCCTCTGAGTCACTTGGGCACGATGCATGCTCAGTTGCTTGCGTAATGACTGCCGAATTGTCACCAATCGGCAGCGGGATGACTTCTGGCTCTCCACCTTATTGTACCCTCGCTTCCGGCACAAAATGGGGGCTTTCTTTTATTTTATTTTTTTACATCCACTGAGAGGGAGGACAAACTGACCTACTACAGAGACATCCTACGTAGTCAGTTGGCCGATGCCTATTGGCGCCATCGTCCATCCTCTCGCAGGTCTGACTCGGGGGGACCCTCTGCGCTCACCTTCCACTGCCATGGCTGCTGGGAGGGGTGGGGTGGCAGGAGCAGTACCAACTCCATCAGCAGCAGCCTAAGTCTACAGTCGCTGATGAGAACCTTTCTTAACTCACATAGTGAAGCAACTCATCAGCAGCAGGTACACCTGGAGCAGGACCTGAACCAGCAGGTAGTGGCATACCTTGACATGCCTATGCCAACACACCTTGTAGATCCGCTAGACTTCTGGGCAGCCAAACTTGATTTGTGGCCGCAACTAGCAGAGTTTGCCCTGGAAAAGCTGTCCTGCCCGGCCAGTAGTTTGCCATCAATGCGGGTGTTTAGTGCAGCGGGGGCCATAGTCAGGCCAAGGAGAACTAGTCTGTCCATGAAAAATGTGGAGAGACTGACCTTTGTGAACATGAATCAGACATGGATCAGCCAGGATTTCCACCCACCAGTGCCTGATACATCAGAGTAGATTGACCATGGTGCCACACCAACACTTCACAAATATGTATAGTGCAAAACAGATTTAAGGCTCGGCTCCCCCGTTACAAACATTCCTCCGCATCAGTGGCTGGTATCACCACCCACCACACCACTCTTTCACCGGGTCACTTTCAGGACTCCTGATGCTGCCGCCTCCAGGCTGTCTCATTATGCTACCATATGCTCTCCTCATGCTGCCGCAAACATCAGGTTGTGTCATTCAGTCCCTATATGGTCTCCTCATGCTGCTGCAAACTCCATGCTCTGTCCTTCAGCCACCATATGGTCTCCTCATGCTGGTGCAAACTCCATGCTGTGTCATTCAGCCACCATATGGTCTCCTCATGCTGCTTGTGCATTAAAAACATTTAAGGCAGCACTAGCTACCATAAATCTTCAATTTAAATTTGAAAATTCATCTTTTTATCTTAGGGATTGTGTGGCCCTATGGTCTCCTCATGCTGCCTCCAACTCCAGGCCGTGTCATTCAGCCACTATATGGTCTCCTCTTGCTGCTGTCAATTCAGGTGGTGTCATTCTGCCAGATTATGGTCTCCTCATGCTGCTGCCACCTCTAGGCTCTGTCATTGTGCCACCATGTGACTCCTTGTTGGATTTGGTCTTTTGTAACCACACATTTTATTATAAAATCTTAAATTTCAATTTCAATAAAAATAAAAAAAAAACAATAGAGCGATAATGAACCATAGCTGATTAAATGAAACATTTGCACTTTCACAGTCAGGGGGCGCTGAGAGGCAGAGGCTGGAACAGGTAGTATCTCGCCTGGCGGAGGACCGCCAGCTCAGTGCTCACCAGAATGGGTACTAAAAAAAATGTAAATAAATTCAAATTAAATTACATAAAAACTCTTTATTCTCTTAAATTTTGACGCCATATGGTCTCCCTGCTGCCACATCCAGATGCTCTGCGGCAGTGATTCTAATAGCGATGCCTGTAATCTGCATGTCATACTGAATAACAGTATTATTTCACTAATACAGCACACTCCCTATGCAGAGTGTTCTACACCCCTATTGAGGCTATATGGTCTCCTCAAGCTTCCGTCACCTCCACGCTGTGTCATTCAGCCACTATATGATCTCCTCATGCTGCCGCCACCTCCAGGCTGTGTCATTCAGAGACTATATGGTCTGATCATACTATGCCACTTCCAGGCTCTGTCATTGTGCCGCTCTGAGACAGTGATTCTAATAGCGTCGACTCTGATCTGCATGTCATACTGAATAACAGTATTATTTTACTAACCCAGCACACACCCTATGTGTGTTACGGCAAGGCAAAGTGTTCTACACCCCCTATTGAGGCTCTCTGTAGACCAGAAATAGCCGTTTTTAATAGCAATTAACTGCAAATAAATTCGGAACAAACCAAATTTTTTCAGAAAATTCTTCGAATAGGACCAATCAAATTTTTTTTTAACATTCACTCATCTCTAGTGCCAACATTTACAGCCATGACTGTAACTCTAATTTTCCATCCAGAAAGCCACATGAGTGAGTCCAGGAAGAAGAATTTGCCAAAACTTGCATTGAGGGTGGCATCACATATACTCCATAGGATTATTTTATTTGTGTGTTCTGGTACGTACCTGTCTGCATTCCCATTTTGTACTTGTTAGGTGTTTTCATGAGATATATGCACATCAACCTGTTTATTTGTACTTTTCATTTATGCACGTGGTATGTGGTTGTATGGAGTGTCTCCCTCTGTTCCTTTCTCTCCAGAGGTAGCCTTTTACTCCCTTTTATGTCATTTATTTTAAATGAACGAATAAAATATTTATACATTTTATATTGAAAACAACAGACTCTGGTTTAGGAAAATTTCTCCCCTATCCAAAGGATAAGAGATAAGTGTCTGATCATTGGGGGTATGACCGCTGGGACTCCACGCAATCCCTTGCATTGTTTCCTGGCTCTCCTTGAGCATTGGTCAACACGCCCCCTCAGTCAGCTCTAGGGTAGAGCTGAAGATAAACAAGCACTGTAGTCTAGTATCTATGGCTCTCCCATATAGATGCACAGAGGAGGAGTGTTGACCCCCCCCCCCCACTCCATGTAGGAGAGCATAGGGGTTCTCAGCAGTCAGTTACTACGTGATCAGACACTTATCCTCTATCCTTTGCCTTCTACCCATTTAATTTAACCAATAAAACCATTCCTTAATGTATGATCTATACAAATCAGCAAAAGAAAGTTAAAAAAAAACACAATAATGTACACCTACAAGTGCACTAGGCGCAAAAAAGCCTATAACCCCTAAAAACAGCCATTTATAAAATAGTACTGAATTTAAACAGCAAAAAACATACATATATTAAAAACATACAAAAAAAAGTCCCACAAAGACAGAAAAAGAAAATATATATACATATATGGATACTGGGGTGAATGTCCTGTTATAATATATAATCTGTATGTCTGTTAGTAATATGCCTGCTACATACACTGCTCAAAAAAAATAAAGGGAACACTTAAACAACACAATGTAACTCCAAGTCAATCACACTTCTGTGAAATCACACTGTCCACTCAGGAAGCAACACTGATTGACAATCAATTTCACATGCTGTTGTACAAATGGAACAGACAACCAGTGGAAATTATAGGCAATTAGCACGACACCCCCAATAAAGGAGTGGTTCTGCAGGTGGTGACTACAGACCACTTTTCAGTTCCTATGCTTCCTGGCTGATGTTTTGGTCAATTTTCAATGCTGGCGGTGCTTTCACTATAGTGGTAGCATGAGACGGAGTCTACAACCCACACAAGTGGCTCAGGAAGGGCAACTCATCCAGGATGGCACATCAATGCGAGCTGTGGCAAAAAAAATTGCTGTGTCTGTCAGCGTAGTGTCCAGAGCATGGAGGCGCTATCAGGAGACAGGCCAGCACATCAGGAGATGTGGAGGAGGCCGCAGGAGGGCAACAACCCAGAAGCAGGAGCGCTAACTCCACCTTTGGGCAAGGAGGAGCACTGCCAGAGTCCTGCAAAATGATCTCCAGCAGGCCACAAAAGTGCATGTGTCCACGCAAACAGTCAGAAACAGACTCCATGAGGGTGGTATGAAAGCCCGACATCCACAGGTGGGGGTCGTGCTTACAGCCCAACACTGTGCAGGACGTTTGCCATTTGCCAGAGAACATCAAGATTGGCAAATTAGCATCTGGCGCCCTGTGCTCTTCACAGATGAAAGCAGGTTCACAATGAGCACACACGACAGACGTGTCTGGAGACGCCATGGAGTACGTTCTGCTGCCTGCAACATCCGCCAGCATGGCTGGTTTGGAGGTGGGTCAGTAATGGTGTGGGGTGACATTTCTTTGTGGGCCACACAGCCCTCCATGTGCTTGCCAGAGGTAGCCTCACTGCCATTAGGTGCCGACATGAGATCCTCAGACCCCTTGTGAGACCATATGCTGGTGCGGTTGGGTCCTGGGTTCCTCCTAATGCAAGAAAATGCGTGCCTGGAGTGTCTGCAGTTCCTGCAAGAGGAACGCATGGATGCTTTGGACTGGCCCGCCCGTCCCCCAGACCTGCTTCCAATTGAGCACATCTGGGACATCATGTCTCGCTCCATCCACCAAGGCCACGTTGCACCACAGACTGTCCAGGAGTTGGCAGATGCTTTAGTCCAGGTCTGGGAGGAAATCCCTCAGCAGACCATCCGCCACCTCATCAGGATCATGCCCAGATATTGTAGGGAGGTCATATAGACACGTGGAGGCCACACACAGCCTCATTTTGACTTGTTTTAAAGAACATTACATCAAAGTTGGATCAGCCTGTAGTTTGTTTTTTCCACTTTAATTTTGAGTGTGACTCCATATCCAGACCTCCATGGGTTGATAAATATAATTTCCATTGATAATTTTTATGTGATTTTGTTGTCAGCACATTCAATTATGTAAAGAAAAAAAGTATTTCATACGATTAGTTCATTCATTCAGATCTAGGATGTGTTATCCTAGTGTTCCCTTTATTTTTTTTTGAGCAGTGTAGTATGACAGGTTAAAAAAGTGCAAAGTAACTGTGGTGCAGTGAGCCGAAAATGCTGCCCTGCTATAACAAGAAGATGCCATGGAACTGCAGGCTGCGGCAGATTCCCGTGCCGGCTTGCTTAAGGAACAGCCCCCCCCATCACCCATGTACACCCACTCCCCCATGTCCACACTCCTGTCATCCATGTCCGCCTTGTCCACCGCCCGTCACTCATGTCCACCCGTCACCCATGTCCATCCCCGTTCATCCCGGTCACCCCTGTCCATCCTCCTGTCATCCATGTCCACCCCCCCTGTCCATCCCTGTCACTCATGTCTCCCCCTCCTGTCATCCATGTCCACCCCCATCACCCATGTCCACCCTCCTGTTATCCATGCCCACCCCTCCTGTCATTCATGTCTGACTTGTCACCCATGTCCGCCTTGTCTACCCCCGTCCATCCCTGTCACCCATGTCCACCTCCCTGCCACCCATTGCTACCTCCTTGTCCATCCGTCACCCATGTCCACCCCCCATGTCCGCCCCGTGTCCATCCTCCCCCCCCCCAGTCTACCTATGTCAACCACCCCCTATTCACCCCTCTGTCCCTTTATCAGTCAAAAACTCTTTTACCCCCTTGCCATCCATGTCCACCCCTCTAACCCCCGTCTCCCATGTCCACCCCCCCATCCAACCCTCTGTCACCCCTGTCACTCATTTTAACCCTAAATTGTCCACCCCTCTGACCACATCCTTCTCACCCATGTCCACCCCCTCTGACCACGTCCTTGTCACCCATATTCACCCGTTACAACCTCGTCACTCCTATCCACCCATCTGTCACCCCCTATGCCCCCGTCACCCATGTTCCCTCTTCTACACCCCCCCCCGTCATCTATGTACACTCCTCTATACCCCTCTGTCACCCATGTACACCCATCCCCCATGTACACTCCTCTACAATCCTGTCACCCCCTCTACACCCATCTATCCCCATGTACACTCCTCTGCCACCCATGTAAAAAAAAAAAAAAAAAAAAAAAAAAAAAAAAAAGTGCAGCGCCTAATCGGTTTGTTTTGCAGGTTTAACGGTGAAGAATTGTGGTCGGAAGAAATTGTCATGATGGCCCGGACCAGATGGAGAAGAGGAGGGGTGCCCCGAGCCAAAGAATGTTGGGAAACGCTAGTATAGCCTGATAGAGAGTGCATAAATCTGGTTTAAAAGGGGTATTCCGGGCAAAAATATTTTAGAGACTCAGCAGCAGGCCCCCCGCGATCAGACCTCTTATCCCCTATCCTTTGGATAGGGGATAAAATGTTTTTTGCCCGGAATACCCCTTTAAGAAAAAACTACTAAAGTGTACAAGTGCCACGCAAGTGTTTGCTAGAATAGCAGCAGGAACCAGTAGAGTAATTAAAACCTCTACCAGCAAAACATGTCGGACGTTCGGTGTGGGGCGAGTCCTGGGCTCTATGTATCTGCTGCTACTTTTTTGTTAATTATTCTCTGCTGGTTCTTGCTGCTATTCTAGCAAACACTTTCTTTATTTTCAGGTTATACTTTGCCTTTGTATTCCTTCTTGTTACCTGTACTTTGCACTTTCTAACCTGTCATATACTATGTAGTAGGCATATTACTAACAGACATACAGATTATATATTTTAACAGTACGTTCACCCCAGTATCCATATATGTATAGGTGTGTATATATATATTTTATATATATATATATTTTTTTTTTTTTCCTGTCGTTGTGTGACTTATGTTTAATATATATTTTTTGCTGATTAAATACAATTCAATACTATTCTGTAAATCAGTTTTTTGGGAGGTTATTTACTTTTTTGCGCCTAGTGCACTTGTAGGTGTACATTCTACTCCTTTAGGGTAGGGTCACACATAATGGTTCCACAGCGTATTTTATGCTGCAGATCCGCCAGTGACCTGACCCATACTGTGCCTCCTGCTATTGCCATACCCAACCGCCTGGCCCCCTTTCCTGCTCGCACGGCCAAGTGCACACAGAAATCCCGGAGCAGCCGCGATGTCTGTGTACACTGCGCATGCACATGTACAGTGCACTTGGCGACTCGCAGCCTTCCAGTGTGGGTGCTCGGAGCGGCGCCTTTCTGCTGTGAGCCGGCCAGGTGTGGTGCGAGGGGGGGCGGGTCGAGTCACCAGCCGATCCTCAACGTAAAATATGCAGCGGATCCGTTATGTGTGACTATACCCTTAAGTAGAATTCACATATAGGCTGTTAAAATAATTGCATTCGCATATTGAATAAGAAAAGGTACTTTTCCTCTACAGAGGGTGCAGTAGGCATTTCGCTGTTCACCATTTTTTTTTTCTTTAATACTTTGTAGAAAAGCCTTTGTTGGTAATGACAGCTTTATGACACCTCCTGTATGGGGAAACTAGTCACATGCATTTCTCTGGTGTGATTTCGGCCATTCTTCCACACACTCTTTAAAGGATCTGTGGACCTCTACTATGAATCATTATCTTCATAGTATCTTCTATAGATTTGTTGTGTAATTTAAAAGGGGTTATCCAGGAAAAGAAAAAACAGAACACATTTTTTTTCAAAAAAACGCTCCCCGTCTATCTCCAGGCTGGGTGTGGTTCTGCAACTTAGTACCATTGAAGTGAATGAAGCATATATATCTATATATATATCAACTGGCTCCAGAAAGTTAAACAGATTTGTAAATTACTTCTATTAAAAATCTTAATCCTTCCAATAGTTATTAGCTTCTGAAGTTGAGTTGTTGTTTTCTGTCTAACTGCTCTCTGATGACTCATGTCCCGGGAGCTGTGCAGTTCCTATGGGGATATTCTCCCATCATGCACAGCTCCCGGGACGTGACATCATCATTGAGCAGTTAGAAAACTTCAGAAGCTAATAACTATTGGAAGGATTAAGATTTTTTAATAGAAGTAATTTACAAATCTGTTTAACTTTCTGGAGCCAGTTGATATATATAAAAAAAAGGTTTTGCCTGGAATACCCCTTTAAGTCAGGTGATTGGCCATTCTAGCAACTTTATTTTCTATCTTTAATACCATTTCAGAGCTTCCTTGGCTGTGTGTTTGGGATCATTATGGGACATTTACCAAACCTGTGTAGAGGAAGAGTGGTGCAGGTGCCCTTACCAACCATTCATTTTTAAGAGTCCAGTGAAAAACAAAAGAAGCGATCTGATTGGTTGTTATGGGCAACTGCACCACTCTTCCTCTACACAGGTTTTGATAAATCTCCCTCATTGTCTTGCTAATATGTCCTGCCTCATTTCATCATCCTGGTAGATGGCAGATTTTTCTCAATGGCTCTGCAAACTTGCCCACTGATTCTTCCTTCAGTTATGTAAAGTCTGCCAGTACCATGATGTTCCCACCTCAAAAATCACTATTGGATTGGTGTTTTTAGGGTAATGTGCAGTGCCATATCTCCTCCAGACATGGTGTGTATTATGGCATACAAACTGTTCCATTTTGCTCCCAGTATTTTCCTGGCTTGCTTTTTCATCATCGATAGTTTTAAGCTGTTTTCTTGGCTTTCCAAGCCTTTTACCCCTTTCTTTCTTCATGTGTTCAATAGATTTTTTTGGTATGTATGAATTAGGTGGGTTGTAACCAATATCTGGTGCAGATTTCATGTCACTAGCACCTTTGGAAATCTATCTAGTGAGAAAAATGGTCATGTGTTCAATACTTATTTCACCCACTACATGTACTGTCATGGCCGTAAATGTTGGCACCCCTGAAATTTTTCAAGAAAATGAAGTATTTCTCAGAGAAAAGGATTGCAGTGACACATGTTTCACTACACACGTTTATCACCTTTGTGTGTATTGGAACTAAACCAAAAAAAGGGAGGAAAAAAGTAAATTGGACATAATGTCACACCTAACTCCAAAAATGGTCTGGACAAAATTATTGGCACCTTTAACTTAATATTTGGTTGCACACGCTTTGAAAAAAAATAACTGAAATCAAATCACTTCCTATAACCACCAATAAGCTTCTTAGACCTCTCAGCCGGAATATTGGACCACTCTTCCTTTGCAAACTGCTCCAGGTCTCTCTTATTGGAAGGATGCCTTTTCCTAACAGCAATTTTAAGATCTCTCCACAGGTGTTCAATGGGATTTCGATCTGGACTCATTGCTGGCCACTTCAGAACTCTCCAACGCTTTGTTGCCATCCATTTCTGGGTGCATTTTGATGTATGTTTGGGGTCATTGTCCTGCTGGAAGACCAAAGATCTCAGATGCAAACCCAGCTTTCGGACACTGGGCTGTACAGTGCGACCCAAAATCTGTTGGTAATCCTTAGATTTCATGATGCCTTGCACACATTCAAGGCATTCAGTGCCAGAGGCAGCAAAACAACCCCAAAACATGATTGAACCCCCACCATATTTCACTGTAAGTACTGTGTTCTTTTCTTTGTAGGCCTCATTCCGTTTTTCGTTAAACAGTAGAATGATGTACTTTACCAAGAAGTTTATCTTGGTCTCATCCATCCACAAGACGTTTTCTCAGAAGGATTTTGGCTTACCAAAGTCCATTTTGGCAAAAAGTAGTCTTGATTTTTATGTCTCTGTGTCAGCAGTGGGGTCCTCCTGGGTCCCTTTATTTAAATGTCGACTGATAGTTTGTGCTGATACTGATGCTCCCTGAGCCTAAAGGACAACTTGAATATCTTTGGAACTTGTTTGGGGCTGCTTATCCACCATCCGGACTATCCTGCGTTGACACCTTTCATCAATTTTTCTCTTCCGTCCACGCCCAGGGAGATTAGCTACAGTGCCATGGGTTGCAAACTTCTTCATAATGTTGCGTACTGTGGACAAAGGCAAATCTAGATCTCTGGAGATGGACTTGTAACCTTGAGGTTGTTGATATTTTTCCATAATTTTGGTTTTCAGGTCCTCAGTCAGCTGTCTTCTCCTCTTTCTGTTGTCCATTCTTCGTGTGGCACACACAGACACACAATGCAAAGACTAAGTGAACTCCTCTCCTTTTTATCTGCTTTCAGGTGTGATTTTTATATTGCCCACACCTCTTACTTGTCCCAGGTGAGTTTAAAGGAGCATCACATGCTTGAAACAATCTTATTTTTCCACAATTTTGAAAGGGTGCCAATAATTTTGTCCAGACAATTTTTGGAGTTTGGTGTGACATTATGTCCAATTAGCTTTTTTCCTCCTTTTTTGGTTTAGTTCCAATACACACAAAGGGAATAAACATGTGTATAGCAAAACATGTGTTACTGCAATCCTTTGCTGCGAGAAGTACTTTGTTTTCTTGAAAAATTTAAGGGGTGCCAACATTTACCTGTGCTCTCTCCTGTCTGATGGCACTCCTATGTGCTCTCTCATCTGATAGCACTCCTCTGTGCTCTCTCCTGTCTGATGGCACTCCTATCAGACAGGAGAGAGCACAGAGGAGTGCCATCAGGCAGGAGAGAGCACAGAGGAGTGCTATCAGGCAGGAGAGAGCACAGGAGTGCTAGCCCACCCTCAATTACTGGACTTTGTCCATTCCTGTGCTTCAGCTTGGACAAAGCCATGATTTCTATAAAAAAAAGAAAATTTTCTAATGAAGTATATTGGAAAGGTTAATGATTTGCCAAGATGTACAACATATAATTTTTTTTAAATCTGACAGTGCCCATTAAAGCACAGAAATACTGGGAATCTGCGTATATTCGTGAAATTCTGATGCGAATGCAGAACACAAACTCGGAGTGAAGACAGTCACCGGTATAATTATTTTATTTGAAGTGTCTTATTGTCACAGCACGTCAGGTTGAACACATAATATCTTACAGAGATGTATTCAGTTTTAATTTGCATTAACCCATCAGTTCAGATTGTTTTAGATTGGCCCATCCCTGTTGAACTCATTCCCTTCCCAAACAACTCTGCTTTGAGGGACAAGGGAGACATACATAATGCATTTTTCCACAGTATACAGTTATGGAATAGTTTTCCATGAACACTTCCACATCACAATAAAATATCCTCCTGGGAAGGGAACATGACACGTTCTTCTGAAAAGAGGCAGCAATAACGGAAACTCTTCCGTCACTTCTAACATTATTCAAGTGAAAATTGATTTTTGGCCGAGGGTTTAAACTAAGTCAATAAACCGAAAATCTTAGCCTAGAATGATCAGTGATCTCCAAAGATCTATCTGGTTTGTCCACCTAAGGAGCCATTATCTGGGTGTGAACCAAGGCAACCAAGCCCTGAACAAGTAATGTACATTGTTGTTTCCAAGAGTTAATAAACTGAGCCTATTGTATACAGGCAGCAGATTATCGACAAACTGCAGTGTCAGAGTTGTGACGGTACCTGGGAATGGTTAGAATTAGAGATGAGCAAAGTTACAGTAAATTTGATTAGTCACAAACTTCTCGGCTCGGCATTTGCAGCCTTTAGCCTGCATAAATTAGTTCAGCTTTCAGGTGCTCCGGTTGGCTGGAAAAGGTGGATACAGTCCTAGGAGACTCTTTCCTAGGACTGTATTCACTTTTTCCAGCCCACCTGAGCACCTGAAAGCTGAACTAATTTATGCAGGCTAAAGGCAGCAACTGCCGAGCCGAGAAGTTCGTGACGAATCGAATTTACTGTAAGTTTGCTCATCTCTAGTTAGAATTTTTACGAGACACACAGATACACTGCATGAAGGTAGAAACTATAATACATGCCTATGCTTTACTGCAGCTGTCCCATCCACCTATAGTGGCTCACTAAAGGAGTCCCACATGACTTTATGCTCTGGTAATTTACATTATTGAAGGCATATTCCAACAACCAAATAACGCCAATTTATTAACATTTGTTTATCGAAATTTGATGCCAATTTTTTACCAACCAAACTAATAATTCTTGTTTCTCAACACTTAATAAACATCTCCATTTTTGAATGACAGCCGGGAGCTGCATTAAAGTTGAACGTGGCACACAATATATAAAAGTTTGAGGATCTCCGTTTTAATGTATATATGAAAGCTACACACTATACCAAAATTCTTATATGAAATAAGAATATATAATCCATTTCTAAGTTACATGTATCTAACTGGATTGAACCATGTTAAAAATGGCATACCTCTTTCAAAGAGTGATCGTACCAATATTCATCTATCACCTCCCAGGAAGCAGCCATGCAAGTCGGGTGAGACAATATTGTCTAACAAGTTTTCTACTACACGGAACCATATAGTGTACCAAGCTTGTAAAGCAGATGGGTAAAATAGGTGCTGCATAGAAATTATTGTACAAGTTGCTTCTAGAATGACCTCACAATTGTTGTCACCAAAAGACAGCATAGTGCGTTCATACCTAGACTATTTTTATGTAAAAAGGACTCCACAGCCTGCCATCTTGCTGCTACATCAGTGTCTGGCTTTTTCCCAAGTGGAGAACGGTTTCACTCCTTAACCAAGCCCAAACAATAAAGTGGTGCTGACTTTAAGATCACTGGAAAATTGAGGAAAAAAAAAATATATATATAAAAAAAAGTAAAACAAAAAAAAAACAACAACAACTTGCAAGAACTAAGTTTCTACATGACAATGCTGAAGCAACATATGACACCTCATGGCTGATTTATGTAACAAAGTGGCACTTTACAGGATCATAGTAAAACAAAAATTTCCATTTCTGGCATCACAAAACCTTTTGGTATTAACATTTCATCCCTTGTCTGGGTTACATTGGTTAAGTGCACAAAAATTCATATAGCAGCATTTAACATGAAGCCCCTCAAATGGAAACCAGAGAACAGCCAAAACTAAAAAAGGGACACTCACCACTCACGGACTAAAGAATTCTAACAAAAAAGGTAGAGTAACAGGAGACAAATATAAAAAAGACAAACAAAGACATAGAAGAAAATATATAGGGTGTAACCGTTGTAAGCTGAAGACATACAGATAGAGGAACTCCAACTAAACCCTCAGCAGCAAGAGGCCAACTAACATGTGCAGTAAACTCCTCTACCAACAAAAGGGGTAAATATTCACAGCTTTGTAGAACTCTGACCCTAGTATTTATATGCAAACCCTGCTTATTAAGGAGAAAAGGGCCCACCATTCCAACCACATTTTCAGTTTACTCCAGATAAAAGGCAGC
Source organism: Hyla sarda (assembly GCF_029499605.1). Lineage (NCBI taxonomy): Eukaryota > Metazoa > Chordata > Amphibia > Anura > Hylidae > Hyla > Hyla sarda. The sequence goes on along the minus strand of NC_079190.1, from coordinate 384,002,692 downwards.
AGGGGCAAATCCCTCTCAGACCACAATACAGCACATTCAGACTTGTGAAGTAGGGGGGAAATAAGGTAAAAAGAAAAGAAAAAAATGTACAGAAAAATGCAGCTTGAATTCTTGCCATCTTTCGTATCTGGGCTCTTTTACAACCAGATTGTCTGTCCACTTTCCTAAATAAATTCCTCAACAAAAGGAGTTTTACCCTAGCCATGCCAAGAGAAATTGCAAACCAAAATCTTCTAATTGTCACAGAGAACCCTAAAAGACCATCACGAATCCAACACTTTGCATGGCGATCAACCCTGTCCTGGTGCAGAAATGTAATGCTAAGGTAAGCCGGTGACGTTTGGGTCACTGACATGCTTACGTATTAGTAGTCACGCTGTTCTCTTAAATCTTCATCTTGGCTGCGAGGAACAAAAGGAGCTTGAAGCCAGACATTAGCCAGCACTCAGCTTGATGCTGCAGCTAGGGGTTTCTTTAGCTGCTGGGACATAAGTTCCCTAGCTCGACTGACTTGGATGTGGTCATAACAAGTATTGCAAACCAAAACAGGGTCATAGAGTTGTTGGTCGGGAATTGGAAGCTTCAAGTGACAGCAGCCGGCACAAAAGACATTTCCACAGTTCCTAGAGAAATCATAAAGCAAAAAACAACAATGAAGCTTGGGGCAAATATTTCATATTATAAAATTATGAATCATTTACTTTGCATGGCTGTCCAAAAAGGGGTGTGTTCTCACAACCTGGCCTAATTACTATTGAATACACTCAAAATTCTGATGTATATATGGATGGAAATTGCCACCAAAAAAAAAGTCTCAATATTACCCCACAACCTGTGTGTCCCAATAGTAAATAGAAGGAAACCATGCAAATCTAAAACCACATTCCACACTAATAAAGACCCAACACACAGTGTTGATTTAAGAACAAATTAGCAAGGATTTACTACTTACCGTATATACTCGAGTATAAGCCGAGTTTTTCAGCACGATCTTTCGTGCTGAAAACACCCCCCTCGGCTTATACTCGAGTGAACTCTCCGCCCTCAGTGGTCTTCAACCTGCCGACCTCCAGACGTTTCAAAACTACAACTCCCAGCAAGCCCGGGCAGCCATCGGCTGTCCGGGCTTGCTGGGAGTTGTCGTTTTGAAACCTTTGTAGGTCCGCGGGTTGAAGACCACTGCGGCCTTCGAAATCATCCAGACCCCCCACCCCCACCCCCTTTAGTTCTGTACTCACCTCGGCTCGGCGGGACGTTAGGGTGCGCTGGTCCGGTGCTACAGGACTGTCCGGTGGGGAGGTCATCCGGTGGGATAGTCGTTCCGGGCTGTCCATCTTCACCAGGTGGGGCCTCTTCTCCGCGCTTCGGCCCCAGAATAGTCACGTTGCCTTGACGACGACGCACAGGGACGTTCATTAGCAACGTCCCTCTGCGTCATCGTCAAGGCAACGCCTCTATTACGGGCCCGAAGCGTGGAGAAGAGCCCCCCCCCCCCGGTGAAGATGGACAGCCCGAAACGACTATCCCACCGGATGACCTCCCCACCGGACAGTCCTGCAGCACCAGATCAGCGCACCCTAACGTCCCGCCGAGCAGAGGTGAGTACAGAACTAAAGGGGGTGAGAGGGTGGGGGGGCTGGATGATGTCAAAGGCCGCAGTGGTCTTCAACCACTGATGGCTGCTTGGGCTTGCTGGGAGTTGTAGTTTTGAAACATCTGGAGGTCTGCAGGTTGAAGACCACTATCAGAGGGGGCTGATGACATGTGGTGATTATGACATGTGGTGATGATGACAAGGGGATGATGAAGGGGGGGTGTGGGATTATGAAAGGGGGATGATGATAAGGGGATGATGAAGGGGGTGTGTGAGATGACAAGGGGATGATGAAGGGGGGGGTGTGGGATGATGACAGGGGGATTATGATAAGGGGATGATGACAGGCGGTGATGATGAAGGGGGGATGATGACAGGGTGATGATGATGAGGGTGTTAATGACGGGGGTCTGGATGATGACAGGGGGGGATGATGTATTTCCCTCCCTAGGCTTATACTCGAGTCAATAACTTTTACTGGGATTTTTGGGTGAAATTAGGGGCCTCGGCTTATATTCGGGTCGGCTTATACTCGAGTATATACGGTAGTTAAAAAAAAAAAAAAAGCCTTCTGTAGAAAAAAAATAAATCTTGTGCTCTTACAAGGAGAGAAAAAATAAATAAAAAATTAAGATTCTCCAGGTCATAAATTGTTTAACTCCTTCATGAACCACCGAATTTTGATTTGTGGTAAAAAAAAAAATGCCCTCTAACTTTTTTTTCACTGACAAAGATGCATCAGGGCTTATTTTTGGGGACAAGTTGTACTTTTCATTGGCAGACTTTACCATAAAATGTATTACCAAGCCAGAATAATATTTTTTTTTTATTTATTTTTTTTATGTAGGGCAAAATTTTTAAAATAAATAAATGAAATTTTGCTAATTTGTGGGGCAATAATTTTTGGGGAGTTCACAATGAGGTAAAACTAACATTCAAACGTTCATACTATGGGTCAGTGCAATTCCAATGATACCAAACTTTGATAACATTCCTTTTGTTTTTTGATTAAAAAAACAAATTTAAAAAAAAATCTGAAAACTTGGCAATGATTTTTTTTAAAAACTTTTTAGACCCCTATACTTTTTTCTTTTTCCACCTACGGAGTTGTGTTAGGGCTTATATTTTTGCTTAATTCACTAGACACCAGGGATCACCAGCATTTAAAGGTTTAAATAGGTACTGTCACCAACATTTATTTATTTTTTGATATGTTGTAGTACTTAAGTACTACAACATCTCTCTAATATAGTTTATTTTTTATTTATTTTTTAAATTAAAATGGTTTATTTTACATTTGAAAACCGGCCACTAGGGGTCTCCTAGTCCCAATTCATTAAGCCTGCACTCATGATTTTTTTAATGACAAAATAGCAACCATTATATGCAAAATCTCGGTCCCAGGTCTTGGCAGGTGTATATTTCAAGGCAGGCTACCCTATACTCCTCCTCCCTGGGTAGCACATGCACTGCTAAACAGGGAGGAGGAGACCCCGGAGCAGCCTGCCGTGCGATTCGCTGATCATCTATGCGTGCATTGACGAAATGAGGGCAGAAGTCGGCACCCAGCAGGCGTCAGTGACGTCGCGCCTGCTGGGGAAGTCTGCTTCCGGGAGAGGACAACGCAGCAACACGCACTATAGTCAGGTCATTACTACTAGTAGATAGCATTTCTGTTATAGCTCGGACTTGACTTGTGGGACAGCGTCATGTTTTCTCAAGGTTTTTGCACAAAGATAAGCGTACAGGTCTTTTAAACTAGTTTTCCCAATGACCGAATTTACTTATGTTTTCAGGATTCAGTAGGTGTTTTACAAATGAACAGTATGTGCAGTAAGAAATGCCACAAGTGAAATCAAAAGATTACAAATTCTTCAGCAAAGCACAGCCCATAATGCAGGGAACTGCAGGTACATTATATCTCTCCTTGCAGTTCCAACCTATGGGGGCAGTGAAAGAAGAAAATGTCCAGCACTGCAAACTTCTTGAGAACGATACTTCTTTATTGTATAAAACGCATAAGGTCCACAGAACAAGTGAAGGTGACACCTTTCGGCCCGTCTAGCATGCCTTAGTCATACCTGGGGGCCAGTGGCTATAACACAATGCCTTGTGGGCAAGTCATAATTTACCTGCAGTGATGCCTCCTTTTGGCCAACCAGAATTCACAGTCACAGTTGTAGCAGTGTGAAGCCATGTGATCCGGAACCCATCTTGTGACCTTAAAATTGAAGACAAAAAAAATGTATAAAAACAAACACACAAGAAAACAAAACACTATTACAAAACTATTTAGCTCACACCTGACAGCAAACACACAGAGCTGAGATCAAAGGGAATTCTGTTTTCAAAGGGGGAACCCTAAAGAAAAGGTTACCTCAGTATCCTTCCTATCCACTGGTTCCCAACTGGCCTCTGAAAGTCGGTCTTCACTTTTATCAGAATACAGGTCATCCATATCACTGCTGTCCGATTCTTTTACACAAGTCTGTTTAGAATATACAATTTAGAAAAAGAAATCAACTTGTTTCTGCACATGTATGAAAGGACTTTTTTTTTATTTCCATGCACTGCATTCAGATTTATGCACAACAGATAGATGGTAGTTCTACAAAGATTCCTTCTCTGCTCTGCATCCCCATCTTTTCCACCTGTAAATAACAATAAACCTAATTCCACATATGTATCACTGTGCAGAGGAAAAAAGTTGACCAATTTCCCATGGCAACCAATTAGATTGCTTCTTTCATTGTTAAACAAAAAAAAAATAAAATAAAAAAAAAAAAAAAAAAAGAGAAGCAATCCGATTGTTTTTTATAGGGAACTGGTGAACTTTTCCTCTGTACACATTTTGATACATCTCCCCAAATATGTACACATCTATACACAATTGAAGATGGGAAATATTGCAATTTGAGCTTAGCAGATCTTACTGTAGATTGATTCCCTTCTAAGTAATCAGTCGTCATTTAGTCTCGTGAAAGTAGTTCTGCTTTCCAAGTATTCTGATTTCCCTGAGAAGTCTGGAGGGAGACCGTTTCATTTTCTCATTCCACTTGTCCAAGTAATCTGAACACTTCAAAAGATGAACGACTTTTACAAGACTAAATAAATTTACGGCCAATTGATTAGATTTAGGTTAAAGGGGTTAGTTATCCAGGAATAGAAATAACAGAGCTAATTTCTCTCAAAACAGGTTGTGTGTGGTATTACAACTTGGCTCCATTCACTTCAATGGAACTGAGCGGCAGAACCATACCCAACCTGGAGATAGTGTTTATATTTTAATGAAATTAGTTCCGTTTTACTATTCCTGGATAACCTCCTTTAAACTCCGGGACCCATCCATGATTTTACAGCATGACGCTATAAGCAAAGTTACACATACACAAAAGGAATAAAGTTTACACCACAATACATTACAATGCATAAAAATAGATTGTGGAAAACCTTATTCACGAGTAGAAGAAAAGTCAAAACGTACTGCAGCAGTCAGACAGACGTAGCCAGGGGATCGAACTGCCCTGGGGGGGCCGCCACGTCATTCTCCTTTACTTTACCACATGACTCCCGTGCGATTAAACACACAAGTCCTCACGAATGTGCCAGCGATCTCTTCTACAGCGTGTGTGGAGCACTCACAATGTCTCTCAGCTTAGTGCCCCTGTAGGGTGCTAGAGGCAGAGTGTAAGTTCTCACAGAAAGAGCGAATGCTCACTGAGACATCTCACCGTGCTCCATAGAAGAGGTTGGCGGCACATGCAGTGAGGACCTGTCAATCACACACCGGTGCCAGCGCTGACATAGGAGAGAGGTGTTGTGGCATCAGAGCAATGCAGAGCCCAGGTCATGGCTATTGAACTGTGGCCGACACCAGACAAAGGAATTTTTTTGAATGATAAAAGCAGAGATAAAGCAGCTGAAAGGTATGGCTGCATTAGACTACCAAGATGCTGTCACATACCGGACTTCATTTTAGGGGTAAATTCTGCTGACAATTATGCTTTAATGTAAGGGGTCAATTCCAGCGTGAAACTGCAGCACAATCTATGGCAAAATCTGCATGCAACAGATGCTGAGGAATTGTCAAGTATTTGCAACGAGATCATGTGTATCAGCCATCGCGTATCCTCACTAAGTACTTACAAAGTCATCTTCATAATCAGCCTCAGGTTCTGGAGGTGGAGCACAAAACTGTCGTATTTCCAGCTGTAGCTGCAGTTCCCACACCTGCCTTCTTAACAGGTCAACCTCTTGCTTATAACTAGCTTCCATCTGTCTCAACCGTTGTTGCACAACATCATTGGGAATAGGTAAACCATCATCGTCTTGATATAAGAGAGGTGCAGGAGAAGGACAAACCAAAGGAAAGAAGCGCCCAGAGTGAAAAGGCCTGGTCTGTGAAGCTATTGAGCCTCTATAGCTTTTCACTGAGGGGCCAGAACAGTGCATTGAGGCAGGGAAGTTGTAGGGAATCTTTGCGGCATCTCTAGATACACAAGAACCAGCTGTATGTCTTCCATGCTTACTGTGAAGGCTTCTTGAAGAGGGCTCATATGAAAAATGACGACGGAGTACGGTTTCCCCAACAGGGACAGATTTCATCATTCCATGTAAACTCTCCCAGTTAGATGCAAGAAAAGAGAAATTATTTCTCTGTATTTGGGAGACTAGTTTCCTATCAGTCCTACATGCCTCCTTTGCCATCTTGATAGATTTGGTCAGATCTCTACACGAAGTATTGACATATATATCACCCACTAAATTTGGACAGGGAGGTTTTGTCAAGGTCTGGCAATCCTGTTGACCCGGATCAGTGATAGATATCGTAATAGTCTGCTCTTGTGTATCTACACCATTTGCCAAGGCAGGTTTAACATTGTCACATTTCAAGTCTGGAGATTCGGGTTTGGTATCTGAGGAAATACCAAGTTGCAGTACTCCATTATTATGATGGGCTTCGGTGACTTCCTGCAAGTTTCCTTCATCACCTTCTTTGACAATAGGATCATCAGGCGCCTTTTCTTCCTTGGCTTTAATCTCTGTAGTTTGCTCCAGTGGGCCCAGACTTTCAGTATCACTTCCATCATCATTGCTGCAACGCGAGTCCAGACTCACTTGATGATTATTTAAGTTGGGGTCACTAGAAGTACGTGTCAGTATTCCCCCATTGTCACAAGCAGTGATAAGGTTGTCCATAGAGCGCGTTTTGGGTAATCTGTAATTAATAATAAAATACATACATTTTAGGTCTCAAAAGACTACACATGGGCACACAAACACCACTCAATCTCAAAAACCCCCATTTTGTGTATAAAGCTACTACAAAGCCCAGCATTGTAATAATGAGTTCCCCCCTTCCATCTGCCTATCCCTACAGCTAGAGGGTGCACCAAAATTCGAACACCACATGGCAAGGTGTGCATATCCTATAAGTGGACTACTATATTTGAAATTTTCTACCTGTCTAGTGATCGGGAATTAAATTCCTGTCCTTGGGAAACCGGGGAAAGATAGATTTCCATTCCATCATCAATGGGCATGCAAGGTGATGAAGCAGGAATGTATACAGCTGTCCATAGTTGAAGAGCCCGGACATGACAAACTGGGTGTAGAACCTAAAAGAACAAGAACATTTTTATTTCAAAACAGCTTTTAGTTATTTTAAAAAAACACACACACACACACACACACACACACACACACACACACACACACACACACCCCAAAACAATAAAACAGAAAAACCCCACCAGGGCCACATTATCAGTGAATTGACAGGTTTGAAGGAAAATAATTTGCTTCCCCCCCCCCCCCATAGTTACATAGTTAGTACGGTCAAAAAAAGACATATGTCCATCAAGTTCAACCAGGGAATTAAGGGGTAGGGGTGTGGCGCGATATTGGGGAAGGGATGGGATTTTATATTTCTTCATAAGCATTAATGTTATTTTGTTCCAGGAATGTATCTAATCCTGTTTTAAAGCTGTTAATTGTTCCTGCTGTGACCAGTTCCTGAGGTAGACCGTTCCATAAATTCACAGTCCTCACGGTAAAGAAGGCGTGTCGCCCCTTGAGACTAAACTTTTTCTTCTCCAGACGGAGGGAGTGCCCTGTATTCTGTTGCATAGTAGACATTACACAGAACTTTCACCTACACGGTCTGAATGATTAAAATAGGAAGGAGCACCAGATCTCAATATAAAGCAGCCACTGCATTCAGTGATGATCTTTTACCCTGCTACTTTTTAGATGGAAAAACTCCTGGGTTAGTAGTAAAGCTTTTTCAACTTGTCATCAGCTGCAAACAGCTTAAAAAGAGTTAATACATTTTCAAAAGATTTAGAAATACCTGCCTGTTTGTTACATTAACCCTTCAGAGTGCTGACAAGGCGGTTTTAGGCTCTCACAGCTGATAGCGAGAATAATAAATATTAAGTATTTAGTAAAAGCGCTGTGGACTACGCGTTTCAAGGGGTGGGACCCCCTCTTTGTCAGGTCCTCTGATTGGTATAGCATTCAGTGTCATATGTATACAGAAAAAATACATCATTTCCCCCCCCCCCCATTTCATCATCCAGAGCCCTGTCATCATCCCCCCCCCCCCCCCTTCATCACCGCCTGTCAATCCCTTCATCAGTGGTCTTCAACCTGCGGACCTCCAGATGTTGCGATACTACAACTCCCAGCATGCCCAGCATTCTGGGAGTTATAGTTTTAAAACCCCTGGAGGTCCGCAGGTTGAAGACCACTGCGGCCTTCATCATCATCCAGCCCCCCCCCCCCCCCCCCCATTTTGTACTCACCTCCCCTCGGCGGGAAGTTAGGGTGAGCTGGTCCGGGCCATCTATGCTGCAGGGACCGTCCGGTGGGGAGGATTAGTCGTTCCGGGCTGTCCATTCCTCTTCTCCACGCTCCGGGCCTGCTCTGAACTAGTGATGTTGCCTTGACGACGACGCACAGGGACGTTGCGCATGAACGTCCCTGTGCGTCGTCGTCAAGGCAGCGTCAATAGTCCGGGGCTAGGCCCGAAGCGCGGAGAAAATGGACAGCCCACAACGACTAATCCTCCCCACTGGACGGTCCCTGCAGCATAGATGGCCCGGACCAGCTCACCCTAACTTCCCGCCGAGGGGAGGTGAGAGGAGGGGTGGGCTGGTTGATGACGAAGGCCGCAGTGGTCTTCAACCTGCGGACCTCCAGAGGTTTCAAAACTACAACACCCAGCATGCCCGGACAGCCATGCTGGGAGTTGTAGTTTTGCAACATCTGGAGGTCCGCAGGTTGAAGACCACTGATGAAGGGATTGACAGGCGGAGAGTTCACACGAGTATAAACTGAGGGGGGCGTTTTCAGCACGAAAAATCGTGCTGAAAAACTCTGCTTATACTCTAGTATATACGGTATTACATATAAATAAAACCACAAATGGAATCACTATTCACAATGTAATGATAGTTAAATCAATCAGGGCAGTGCTGCAGGAGGGACTTCACATCCTTAATTTACTGCCGCATGTGGAAATATCCATATCCACTCTGGCTGGACTACGAGCTGTACAGCTACTTCTCTCTGTACAGTTTCTGCATTCCGGAGTTTTTTTTTTCCCCCCATCTATGTAGCGATGCGGCAGTAAATTAGGGATGTGAAGTCCCTCCTGCAGCACTGCCCAGAGTGATTTAACTATCATTACATTGTGAATAGTGATTCCATTTGTAGTTTTATTAATATGTAATATATGTATGAACTGTGTGATATTGTCTGGATATATATCTATTTTATGTTTGTTATACATGACCCGGAAAATTTGTGTGTGCTTTTTCTGTATAAATATGACACCCTGGACGCTGTACCAATCAGAGTACATGACGAAGAGGGGGTCCTACCCCTTGAAACGTGTAGTCCACATCTCTTTTATTAAAAAAACTACTTTTATTTATTATTCCTATTGTCCGATTCAGTTTGTGACATATCCCCACAGGAGAGCGCCAAGAGGATCGTTTTCTTCGGAACCCCCGGGATCTCCTCTGCAGCACCCCGCTATCATTACAGCACAGAGCAAAATGACTCTGTGCGTAATGACCAGCAATACAGGGGCCGGAGCATCGTGACCTCATGGCTCGCCCCCCTATTGCCATGCCCCCCCCCCTCCCATAGACTTGTATTGAGATGTCAAGATGCTCCGGCCCCTGTATCGCCGGTTAACATGTCAACGTCCCTTTGAAAAACTTTTGACATGCAACAGACACATCAAAAGTTTTGATTAGTCGAAGCTGGGTTTTCAGGACCCACCAACCATTACAGATTCCTGTCTTGCTGCAGGAGATTGGCTCCATAGACCCACGATGGAGCCCATCTCCTGCAATGCAATGGAAATAGCAAAAGAGTAAGGAAAACACAATACTAACGTTTGGTGGCGGTCTGTACACTGGGACCTTGACCAACAAACTTTCAACATCACGCATACATGTGAAAAGTTTCGAAGTGACAGGGACACTAACCTTATTTCTAGTTCAAAATGCCCTCTAGCATTGGACTTACCATCTCACCACCAGGCATGTAGAGTAGGTTGTGAAAGTTCTTGTTACCAGTTCGTAACAGGGACCAAACTGAGCAAGTTCTTTTGTAGATGTTCCGTGTCTCTCGTTCACATGGGTTGTTGGAAAGGAAAGTTCCATAAAGACACGAGTAAGTGTGCTGCACCAACTTCACCTGCGTTCAGAGGACACTTATGTGATGACCGTTACAAGAATATGCTTAATACATTTTAAAATAAATTAAATTCACAACTTATTTACTACTCAAAAGTATAAGCACTGAAAAGCAACTTATCCTTTACCAAGAAGGCATGGTTGAATTCAAAGTGACAAGGAAACTGATGGAGAAGCTGATGGACACAGTCTAGCCACTGTAAGAAGACCGGACATTGTTCATTTTGATCTTCAGCATTTTCCTGATGACCACAGCGATCACCAAACTTATGGCCATAATCTAGCCAGTCTGTCTCTACCAAGACCTGAAAACCCTAAAAGAAAAAGCCAAAATTAACGTAACGTAAACTGGAATAAAAGATGTTTTCCTGTTGACCGAACTGCTCACCTCCAACGTGCGGTAATATGGATCCAAGAGAAGTTTTGCAAGTGATACAATCTGTGGGGTTCGGTCCCAGCCATCTGAGCAGTGAACCAGCACCGGACGCTCTTCTCGATCCACTGCGTTGGCCACAACAGTAGCAGCTTTCAGCATGACAGAAAGGTGCTGCAGCCACTTCGTGCTTTCCAATGCTGATAGCCAGCTACAAAAACACACAAAGGGTTTCATCACCTGACAGGTGAATGGCATCTTGAGAGAAAAAGATCATGATGATGGCATTAGGTGATGGAAATGAACAAAAAAGATCAGGCCAAGGATCATGAGAAAAAAAATTTAACAAAAAGGCAATACAAATTTCTTCTAAGACTGTTTTAACTTTATATGGCCCCAGCTAATTTTTACTGTCTGGTTGCAAGCGACATTTTTCACATTAGGCAAACTGTATACAAGGAAATAAAAAATTAAATTAAAACAAAAACAACAATGAAGGGGATACTAAGGCCAGACCAATATGATGACATTTCTGTCAGATATTCTTTTGGAGAAGCCACTCAGAAATGCATTGCAGTCCATAGGGACCGCAAAGCAGTCGGCATGGTCCTAGCATCAACTGCTGTAAGCACTTGATTCCCTCGGAATCTGCAACCACAATTCTGGACAGAGATTACATCCTGTGAACCTGGCCTAACTGTTCGCCAAAAGGACTGGCTTAAAAATAAAGAATAACCTCTGGCTTGAATTACCACCACAGCCTGGTCTCATCACAGGAGAATATCTGCTCAATTGCTTATTGGCCACAAAGGTACCCTGCTTGACCAAAAGATTGGTTGAGTAAGCATTTCCTGTGCATGAGAAGGGGAACAGGAGGTGCTGATCAGCTGAGATCGAGCACAGTTTACACAGCAGCAGTGGGATCTGGGTAGTGGATTTTTTTTTTTTTTTTTTTTTTTTTTTTTTTTTTTTTTTTTTAAAGCCAGCCCGACCACTTCAAGATAATGTTTATAGGGTCTGACAAGCAATTTAATGTTCAAATCTTAACTTAATGGATATTGGCTAAGAACTGGTGGGAAAAAAAGGATATGGTAACACCTAAAGGGGTATTCAGAGTTTAAATTACTACTTATCCCCTATCACAGGATAAGGGCTAGGGTTTCCAGCATTCAGATCTGACACTTATCCCTATGGATTGGGGAGAAGTAATACTAAGCCTGAATACCCCTTAAGGTAGTTAAGTAAAGTAGAAACTGTCATTTGGCCCCACAAAAGGGTAGTTCTAAATGGATTTAAAAAAAAATAAATAAATAAAGTTCTTCTGTAAATTGATTACAAGCACTGTTTCAGCACTTACTTTCCTGGATCAGGCACTTGGTTGCACACAGCCCTTAAGTATTGAAAGCTATTCCGGATGGAGTGAATATTTGCCATTCCCATAAATGCAACTTCACAATTTGGATAGTACTCTATAGGGAAAAAAAATATATACAGTAAACCAATAAAGAACTTTGGATCAGATAAAAGATCAAGACTTCACTATTCTGTTTTAGGAGTTTTGGATACCATCAAGAAAGCATGTCCAGTTGCTTACAAATCATTCACAGAAGTGAACAGAGCCATCTATTCGTGAATTCGGGTAGAAAAACAGACATGGTGCACATCTACAATCTTGTATAATAATCTGATTGCTTCTCAGCATAATATCAAAAACTAACAGGTTGTTAGTATACATTTTTGATCAAAAAGTACGAGCCCACTCGCCACGTCAAGGCCACCTATTTAGAGTGGGTCCCTAACGTCCCTAGCATAAAATGGCGCAGCACCGAGCGGCGACCACCAACGCCGCGACGCCAATGCCCACAGGGGGGAACGACCCACCGGCAGAGCAGCCCCAATGCCACTCAAACCAGTCTATGGGCCGCACCACCCCGCAGACACGGCGCCACGGCAGCAACGGACACCGCACAGCACCACACCAGTGTGAACAAGGTGTAATGGCTCACTTACCATGCTCTCCCAGTCAGACTGGGAGGCTGCTAGGAAAGAAATGACCCATGTGTAGCTAACTACTACTTATATAGGGTTGGGCTGAGGGGGTGGGGAAGAGTGCAGACAACATGTTCAAACAAAAAAAAGAGGGGATAGAAATCACAGTGTGAATTCGGGTAGAAAAACAGACATGGTCGCACATCTACAATCTTGTATAATAATCTGATTGCTTCTCAGCATAATATCAAAAACTAACAGGTTGTTAGTATACATTTTTGATCAAAAAGTACAAGCCCACTCGCCACGTCAAGGCCACCTATTTAGAGTGGGTCCCTAACGTCCCTAGCATAAAATGGCGCAGCACTGAGCGGCGACCACCACCGCCGCGACACCAATGCCCACAGGGGGGTGCGGCTCATAGACTGGTTTGAGTGGCATTGGGGCTGCTCTGCCGGTGGGTCGCTCCCCACTGTGGGCATTGGCGTCGCGGCGGTGGTGGTCGCCGCCCGGTGCTGCGCCATTTTATGCTAGGGACGTTAGGGACCCACTCTGGATAGGTGGCCTTGACGTGGCGAGTGGGCTTGTACTTTCTGATCAAAAATGTATACGAACAACCTGTTAGTTTTTGATATTATGCTGAGAAGCAATCAGATCATTATACAAGATTGTAGATGTGCACCATGTCTGCTTTTCTACCCGAATTCACACTGTGATTCTATCCCCTCCTTTTTCTTTGTTTTAACATGTGCTGCACTCTTCCCCACCCCCTCAGCCCAACCCTATATAAGCAGTAGTTAGCTGCACATGGGCCATTTCTTTCCTAGCTGCCTCCCAGTCTGACTGGGAGAGTATGGTAAGTGAGCTATTACATCCCTGTTCACACTGGTGTGGTGCTGTGCGGTGTCCGTTGCTGCCGTGGCGCCGTGTCTGCGGGGGGTGCGGCTCATAGACTGGTTTGAGTGGCATTGGGGCTGCTCTGCCGGTGGGTCGCTCCCCCCTGTGGGCATTGGCGTCGCGGCGGTGGTGGTCGCCGCCCGGTGCTGCGCCATTTTATGCTAGGGACGTTAGGGACCCACTCTGGATAGGTGGCCTTGACGTGGCGAGTGGGCTTGTACTTTTTGATCAAAAATGTATACTAACAACCTGTTAGTTTTTGATATTATGCTGAGAAGCAATCAGATCATTATACAAGATTGTAGATGTGCACCATGTCTGCTTTTCTACCCGAATTCACAGAGCCATCTATTCATTCTTCACCTAAGGACATCAGAACAAATCCCTCTACAGTGAAGGTTAGGGTGCGTTCACACGGCCGTCTGTCCCCGTTTTTATCGCCGTTTTGTTTCCTTTTTTGCAGGCTGTAAACTGATTCAAAACTGTTTTAAAAAATCCCATTCATGTCAATGGGATTTTTTTTTACAATCTGTTTGCACCCGTCTGCACTCATTTCCATTTTTTTTTATGACGGCAGAAAAAACGGCACATGCAGTATTTTTTCTTCCGTCCAAAAAAACATAAGAAAAAACGGATACAGTATATTTAACATTGAAGTCTATGGCAAACGGATGAGCCTTTAATGTCATCTGTTTGCATCAGTTTTTCGATCCGTTTTTACTTTTGAGCATGCTCAGAACAAGAAAAAAACTTTTTTTGGGGGGTTTATTAACTGGTTTATTATCAAAACGGATACAAACGGATGACTTTTTTAAGTCAGTTTTTAACTCTGACGGGAGAAGAACAGAACGGGTCTAGACGGCCGTGTGAACACAGCCTTACGAAGAACACAAAAGACTTTTACTGCAAATATTTAAAATATTTGCAACAAAACTTGTAAAAAAACAAAGGCAAACTGAGCACACACCTGTACATGTAGGGTGGACAGTGGATGATGGGATATGTATCAGACATTAAACTAATACACAATGACTTGATAAGCAATTAGGCTTGCTTACTATATATGCACTGCAGTAATAAAAAGAAAAACATTGTTGGAAAGACGTCCCCTTTAATATGAAAGGGTTTCTTCTAAATACATTAAAAAGCACTCTGTACCCTGTCCACCATAAAGGAAAGCGACTGTGCATGCAAAGCCAGCTCTCTGTAGGGAACGGGCGTCAAACATGTAATGCATTATCTCCTAAGCCCACAAATCACATATTTCTCATTCTGTTACCTTCACATTCGCAGCCTCCACCTTTGGCTCTGTTTGCAACAGCAGCAGTATAAGATCTAGCATCTAAGATTAAGAGTTTCTGAGGTGCCCCGCTGCCCTCAATCCCAGGGCAGGCAGTTAGAGAAGAGTCTGCAATTGGCATTCAAAACAATTACGCATTACAATAGCAAAGTATTAAAAAGAGCATTACATGTTATTGGTTTGTATTTTATTACTCAGACATCTAAACTATAGCATCTTACCAAAGTCTGTGTCTCCATTTTCATTTCCATCACTGGCACTTTTGTTGCTGAAGTTAATAATAGCAGCACGTCCGCCTGGATTCAGAGCACAGGCCTTTGCAATGGAAGTGACTAAATATTCATCGTCGGCATTGCGCCAGCCCCACCAGCTGATCTCTGGTTGACTGCAACGTGCTATTACTGCTCCTGTTCTTGTGTGTCTGTAACACAGTGTAGTAAAGCATGAGGCCTTGTTTTGGTGATCAAGCTATTTGCGTTACTAAGTTGGCATTGTACAAAAGGGTATATATTATATTATATATTTAATTTTTGGAAATGAGATAAATGTTAAAAAAAAAAAAAAAAAAAAGTAATATTATATAATAATGGGAATATATTATATATATATATATATATATATATATATATATATATATATATATATATATATATATATATATTAATATATTTTCCCAACCAGTGTGCCTGCAGCTGTTGCAAAACTACAACTCCCAGAGTGCCCAGATAGCCTTTGCTTTCCAGGCATGCTGGGAGTTGTACTTTTGCAATAGCTGGAGGCACCCTGGTTGGGAAATACTAATCTAAACTCCAGCAGCTCTTCAGGTTAAATAGCTATCGCATCCCCCAGCAAAATGAGCTGGCCTCCTATTGTAGCCAAACCTGCAGAATTCACCCAATCGCTTTGGCAACTTCGAAATGAAAGGTGTTGTATGTCTTCAGATAAAAAATATAAATATATACAGTGGTCCCTCAACATACGATGGTAATCCGTTCCGTGCAATGTAAAGTATAGGACAGTGGTCTACAACCTGCGGACCTCCAGATGTTGCAAAACTACAACACCCAGCATGCCCGGACAGCCAACTGGTGTCCGGGCATGCTGGGAGTTGTAGTTCTGCAACATCTGGAGGTCCGCAGGTTGAAGACCACTGGTATTGGAGGTTATACTCACGTGTCCCCGCCGCTCCGGACCGTCACCGCTGCCCTGGATGTCGCCCTCCATTGCTGTCGCCACGTCCTCGCTCTCCGTCCCCGCCGTCACGTCGCTACGCACGCCGCTCCTATTAGATGACTGGACGGCGCGCGCAGCGACGTGATGATGACGACGATGGAGAGCGCTGACGATGCAGGGGATCCCGAAGAGGACGCGCCGGAGCCCGAGGACAGGTAAGTGATTGTCAGCGGACCACACGGGGCACCGTAAACTGCTATCCGGTGGCAGCTGAAGGAGTCTGCGCTACCGGATAGCCTTTTATGCGATGGCCATCGTGATCTTCGGTCAGGGGGTCACAGTGGCCACAGGTCGCAGAGGCCTTGCCGGAGCGTCGGGGACACTCCGGGGACGCGGCGACAGCAATGGAGGGCGACATCCTGGGCAGCGGTGACGGTCCGGAGCGGCGGGGACACGCGAGTATAACCTCCAATACCAGTGGTCTTCAACCTGCGGACCTCCAGATGTTGCAAAACTACAACTCCCAGCATGCCCGGACAGCCGTTGGCTGTCCGGGCATGCTGGGTGTTGTAGTTTTGCAACATGTGGAGGTCCGCAGGTTGCAGACCACTGTCCTATACTTTACATTGCACGGATCCCTCAACATACAATTGTTTCAACAAACGATGGTCCATTTGGAACGGATTACCATCGTATGTTGAGGGACCACTGTATATATTTATATTTTTTATCTGAAGACATACAACACCTTTCATTTCGAAGTTGCCAAAGCGATTGGGTGAATGCTGCAGGTTTGGCTACAATAGGAGGCCAGCTCATTTTGCTGGGGGATGCGATAGTTATTTAACCTGAAGAGCTGCTGGAGTCTAGATTAGTATTTCCCAACCAGTGTGCCTCCAGCTATTGCAAAAGTACAACTCCCAGCATGCCTGGAAAGCAAAGGCTATCCGGGCACTCTGGGAGTTGTAGTTTCGCAACAGCTGCAGGCACACTGGTTGGGAAACACTGATCCAGATGCTCTGTCCAGCTAATTTTCAGCAGGCCCTTGTTTTGTTAAGGCAAATATTAGGACACTCCTGTCATTATACAGTCACCATTACATCAAATAAAAAACCTTTGACACAGATTTGCCATGATGGTTAAAGAATAGAGCTCCAGACAGAGAACACAGTAAGGGAGAAAAGTTAAAACTTTTGGTTCTACCTGTACACCACAACAGGAATCCTTTTCCAAGATCTGAAAGAAGAAACATTCTCAAGTTCCTTGTCAGTGATCCAGACAGGGACCAGGAGCTTCTGTGGGTAACTTTGACACAATCTAAAGAGAAATATACAAAAAAATAAATAAATCAATCCACTATTAAAATATCAATATTAACCCCTTAAGGACCAGGACCATTTTATTTTTTTCCTCCTCGCCTTCTAAAAATCATAACTCTCATATATATTTCCATCCACAGACCCATATGAGGGCTTGTTTTTTGCGTCACCAATTTTATTTTGTAATGACATCACTAATTTTATCATAAAATGTACGGCGCAACCAAAAAAAATTAATATTTATGTGGGAAAATTGAAAAGAAAACCATAATTTAGCAAATTTTGGAAGGTTTTGTTTTCCCGCTGTACACTTCCCAGTAAAAATGACATGTTTTCTTTATTCTGTGGGTCAATACGATTAAAAAGATATCCATGTTATATGCTTTTCTATAATTGTATCGCTTTAAAAAATAAAATAAAATCTCTAACTTTTGTTACAAAATTAGTATGTTTGAAATTGCCCTATTTTGACCATCTCTTACTTTCTCATGTCTCCATATATGGGGCAGTATGATGGCTCATTTTTTGCACGCCGATCTGTAATCTGTGGCTTTTATCGCTACTACTTATGCTTTTATTTTACTTTTTATGAATAATTTTTTTGGAATAAAAGGTGACAAAAAAGCAGCAATTTTGGACTTTTTTTTAAGTTTATGGGATAATTAACTATATATATATATATATATATATTTTTTTTTTTTTTTTAATGCTTTTTTGGGGGTAAAATGGGAAATGCGGATGATTTTTCACTTTTTAAATTATTATTCTTTTTTTTTTTTTTACATTTTACGGTTTGAAGACCCCGGGAGATGTTCAGAGGCAGGTGAGGGGACCTCCGGCCGCCATGCTGGATGATCAAATCCCTGCGGCAGGGCTGCGCACGATCCAATCATGCCTTTAAAGTACCGCACTGCCGCAGATGACGTGATCTGTTTTGATCACGGCATCTGAGGGGGTTAATGGAGGACATCAGCGGGATCGCGGATGTCCACATTACCGGTGGGTCCCTGGCTGCTGATAGCATCCGGGACCTGCCGTGCATCGGTCCGGGGCTCGAGGTCTTGGTGGAGCGTAAAAGTATGCCATGTTGCGGTGGTACTTAACGCACCATGATCTACATTTACATCCATTGACGTTAAGGGGTTAAAAGGGGGATTCTAGTATGCAAAACTTGACCCCTATTGAATGTTTAAAATAAAAAAAGTACAATATAATCTTGTCATTAGTCTCCCAAGTCTGTCACGACTTGCTGGACCAAAATGTAATGATAGGTATACAACCGGTAGTTCAGCTTGCTGGTCAGCTGTTTGTCTATGCAACATTAGAGGGTGGGGGGCTGTAACTGGAAAATAATGTGAGAGGCTCAGCAATGAGGGAACTCAATATAAAGTGCATAAGAGGGTGGAGCATTGCTTTTCAACAGCCAGGAACAGGTGTCAGCAGTAGGAATAGTCTGCTACCCATGTGGGCTGCTGTTGATGCCAAGTCCTCTCGTGCTAAGAAAGGGCAGATAGGGGGCAGAAATTTCTGCAGTTGCTCTGTGGCTAATGACCATGCAGCCTTCTTTCAAGTTCATCCATCCGGACGCCCCTTTAAATCAGTGATGGTATATGAAGAACTAACAAAAATGTAAAACTCTACTGCCAACACTGGGGAGAACAGATTAAAGTAAAGAAGAATAGTAATAAGCCAAAGTTGCGGAATAGCATAAATGCTAATATAGCTAGATCAGGCAATGCCACATCAATACCCTAACACAGTGTTTCCCAACCAGGGTGCCTCCAGATGTTGCAAAACTACAACTCCCAGCAGGCCTGGACAGCCTTTGGCTGTCCAGGCGTGCTGGGAGTTGTGGTTTTGCAACACCTGGAGGCACCCTGGTTGGAAAACACTGCCCTAACAAGTAGGTTCTGAACCAACATCTGCAGTGTGATCTGTCTATAGAGAAGACAGCAGAGGAGTTAAGAAAAAAAAAACTCCTGTATTCACATAGTGAAGGAAATCAACGTAAAATTATGGAAAAGTTCAGGTTCAGATTTTTGTATTCAATGGATTGTTTGCCAAAGAACACAGCATTGCCTTTCCTCCTAACCACGTTTCCTTAATGTCCTCTCTTTATGTGTGAGCCTAAGCGTGCAGCAGATTCCTTCACCTCTGAGCTGCCAATAATATTTACAGGGGTTAGCAAGCCGAAAGAAACTGGTAGAATGTGCGCAAAGCATGGAGTTAACAAAAAAAGCATTAAAGATAAAACATGGCGGAAGCATTTAATTCCTCACTTGTAGTTGTGGTTGATATCAGACACTCGCCAGGCATTCTGCATATCAAATCCCATTCGTAACAGCTCCATCTGGAAGCGATCCTTTACATGATCACCTGAAACCAAGCCAGCAATAATGCAAATGAGTATGTGCTAGTCAGGTTAGGAAGTCTGAAGGCAAGGCACCCCAGAAAGATTCTACTCAGAGATGCAGCGTACCTGGGCGACAGAGGTGAACATTATGTTCTTCTTCATCCGTGCAGATCCCTTGGCACCAAGCATGGTAGGCAAATGCAAACAAGTCTTCCTGTTTGGTTGGACGGGCCGAGGCTCTGCTCAGTCTCTTCAGCCACTCCTGGCATTGCTTGAAAGTGGAAAAGTGACATCTAAAAACAAAGCGAAAAATTTGTTGTAAATTCAAGAGGCATATTCAGAAAGGAAGAAAAACATTTTTCATAAAATTTCTCTTAGATCCCTGGAGGCGGGATGTTGATCTAGGGATTGAATTTTGCCATATTTTGAGGGAAAGAATTTTCCTCCATTACGGGGCAACTGGCATCTGCCTTATACTGTGTTTCCTTCCTTCCACTGGATCAACACAGTGTGGTTAGAGGTTGGACTTGATGAACCCTTGTCTGTTTATCAACTATATATGTAACTATGAGAGAAGTTATATAAAAGAGAGGTGGTAAAGTATGTGCATGACCAATCCATACAAGATTATGGAAGATATGTAACAGAGGAACTCTGTATAAAATCCTTAAAGGGGTACTCCGCCCCTAGGCATCTTATCCCCTAGGCTAAGGATAGGGGATAAGATGTCAGATCGCCGGGGTCCCGCTGCTGGGGACCCCCGGGATCTCAGCTGTGGCACCCCGCTATCATTACTGCACAGAGCAGACTCGCTCCGTGTGTAATGACCTGCGATACAGGGGCTGGAGCAACGTGATGTCACAGCTCCGCCCCGTGACGTCACGGCCCGCCCCCTTACTGCAAGTCTATGGAGGGGGCGTGATGGCGGAACCGTGATGTAACGATGCTCTGGTCCCTGTATTGCCCGTCATTACGCATGGAGCGAGTCTGTTCTGTGCAGTAATGATAGCGGGGTGCCACAGCCGAGGTCCCGGGGGTCCCCAGCAGCGGGCCCCGGCGATCTGACATCTTATCCCCTATCCTTTGGATAGGGGATAAGATTTCTAGGGGCAGAGTACTCCTGTAATGCTTTATTGAAGACCGAAGACAGACATAGGAGGTAACAGATGACGCGTTTCGGATGTCATGTGCAGCCTTAGTCGTACCGACTAAGGCTGCACACAAAAGCCAAAATGCGCCACCTGTTACCTCCTAGGTCGGTGTTTGGTCTTCAATAAAGCATTAAGGATTTATACAGAGTTCTGCTCTGGACAATCCTCTTTTACATGTCTATACACCCTGGCAGTTGGTCCGATCTAGTCAGCGCAGCAGTGGGGCTAAAACGCAGGGTGAGCTGAATTGCCTTTTCTTTGGATAGGACTATGGAAGATACAGAAACCACAGACATGTTAAAGAATGGGCATGTCAATGGGGATAAAGAATAATCTGACTCCCTGCAGACACCATTATGTTGAGACTATTTAATCATGACATAACTAATGCATACTGAACTAGTTACAAGACTATGAAGAATGCTGGGATCCTGGCTTATACAGAGCAGTAAATATTGGTAAGGAAAGCTATTTTCTGCATAGAGACAGAAAGTGTTCTTTACAATGCAGTATATAAGCAAAAAACTAAACCATACAAAAAACACATTTATCAAACCCTGTGCAAAGGGAAAGTTGCCCAGTTGCCCATAGCGACCAATCAGATCGCTTTTCATTTTGCAGAGGCCTTGATAAAAATTAAAGAAGCGATACATATTTAAATTACCTGACTACTTTGGAGTCCTTGCATATTATCTGCAGCTGGAACATATCACGACTCTCCACAGTCTCAATCATCCTTAAAGGCACCTGCAAAAGGAGTAGCTGTATCATTCAGTCATGGCTTTTTTTATTTTTTTATTAAAGATTCATGATGGAGAGGATCTGTCAACCTTTTAATAGATATTTCCCCCCACTGATCTATAATGTGTCCTTCAGAATCCAATTTATATTCACTGGCAGAAGATCAGCAGGCTATGCTATTGTGACCACCATGAAGCAATGGAAACCTATAGCCTGTGCTCCCATATTTACAAGTGAAAACTGCAAAGAGAATAGACAAAAAGTATAACACTGCAAAAAACGCATGTTGCTAAATGTTTTGTCATCTGCGGCTAGTAAAGCACAGTATGTCATAAACAATCTAACAATACTGGCAATACAGAGCCAGCAGAGATCACGTAAACAGACACGTAGAATAAAGGATGTACTTCTATACTTTAATATGTGCACAAGTGAATCAAGGAGTACTGAATCCATACATCAGGAAGGCAAACAGCCGATCGTGCAGTCATAAGACAAGCCCTTTATGGTGACACCCTTTTTAGACATAGTTTTGTGACATTTCTTGCTGTACCGCCAATTGCATGTATCACATTGTGCGTCCTACGTTTCCCTGGAACAGGGACAAGCAGTAAAGGGAGCACCACAGTGCCACAATAGTAGACTACATATAGGATATCTTATGTATTTGTAATACTGTGTATTTGGTTTAGTGCGGGTGATCTGGCTGTCAATTGCCCTTTTAAAGGGGTACTCCACTGGCCAGTGTTCCAAACATTTAGTTTCAGCGTTCCAAACACTGGCCAGTGGAGTACCCCTTTAAAAAGGGCAATTGACAGCCAGATCACCCGTACTAAACCAAATACACAGGATTATAGAGCGGGTGAACAGTGCCCAGTGGCGCCTGATGAGGTTCTGTGACACAACCGGAGACTACCGCCGACACACTAATGTGTTGCGACACCCGGTTTGGAAACCACTGTTGTAAAGAATGACGAAGCATTTCTGCACATTTATTTGCCTTATAGCAGACCTCTCAGCAGAGTTTCAGGGTCCAGAGTAAGGGCATGGCTGTATAGGGCATTTAACCCTGAAACCTTTACTTTAAAGCCAGGTGCAAAACAAATGCAGTGAACAGGCCACCTGTTGCAGCCCCAATATGGGGTCATGTAAATTTGATCGTACAGCTCCCATCACCATGAGAATGACTTACATTGATGACAGAGTCTTTGAACTTGATATGCAGCCTGTAGTTGGAGATTGCTATGACAGCATCATTGGCGCTTCCTAAATACTCTACGCTCTCTCCTGGCAGAACTTGGAAAGGAACCTTGGTAACAAACAAAAAAAAAAAAAAAAACACAGGGAAAAAAAAAAAAAGATCAGAAGAGAAGACAGATTACCTCCAAGGAGACATAATTTCAGTAGATGAATAATGTACTACAGCTCTGGCATAGTCCTCTAATTCAGGGAGCTCCTGTTCCAGGGCGTTCTAATTTGCATGAACCATATACCATCCTGATGTTCTGCACAAGAAGACACATTCTGTGACTGCTGCTGATGTATTATCCCTGTCAGAGTGCATTGTTCAGAAATTGTCTCCATCACACCCTCTTTTCTCTACATTTAAAGGGGTACTCCGCCCCTAGACATCTTATCCACTGATTGCGGGGGTCGTTTAGAGTGTCAGGTGCAGCACCGTAGGCTCGGGATATCACGGGCCGCCGCCCCGCATCACCAGTCATAAGGCACAGAGTAAGGTCTGCTCCGTGCACCGGATGTCTGGGGTGCCGCAGCAGAGATCGCGGGGGTGCCCAAAGGAGGGATACCAGCGATCAGAAATCTTATTCCCTATCCTTTGGATAGGGGATAAGATGTCTAGGGGCGGAGTACCCCCTTTAAGGGCTCAGCATTTGAGATAAAAGCCATTTTCTTCTATATGCTATGTTACCAAGTATATATTACTACAGTCCCTACAAATGATCTAAGCATCAAAACCAAAATCATGTTTAACATAACAGATATTATAGTGAAACCAAGACAATAGGAAGGCAGAATGAAAGGAGCAGCAGCCTTGTCTAGTCTAAGCCTTGTTTAGACTAAGATAGTCCTGGGAATGGAGAGGAGAAGCCTCAAACTGGGTTCGAGGACAGGAAAAATAGAAACATTACGAAGGCGGCAATTGTTGTCTGTCTGATGTCTCCACTATACGATTAATTCAGTTATATAAAATGTCACTACATTTTCCATCTCATGTATCTAGATCAAATGAGATTCTACGAATTAAACCTAAAGACACAATTTTATACCATGATCCCTAGTGTGGTCATCGTGGCTTTTAGTAGAGTTTAGGAAATCTACAGTAAGATTTGTTGAACTCCAATCTAATTAATCTGCCATCGATTAATTTGGTCTAGTAAAAGTTGATCTGCTTTTCAATTCCATGGAGATGTCTGGAATGAGACTCCGGACTGTGAGACCAGACTTCACTAGTGAATAGGAACACTAGAAAAGCCAAACAACTTTCACATGACCAAGGCTAGGTTTTCACTTATTTTTTTCCCCCCATCAAATTTGCTGCACAGGGTTTTTCTGTGGAAAACCCACAGTGGTCAGATGTGTCAATTATAAAATGCCAAAACCGCCTTGTGATCATCTGTAACATTGGACAACTGTTCTTATAGAAACGGATTGTCCGAAGCGCTTTTAAAGGCTTGGTTTGTTCAACTTTTCAGTTTCATACATTTTTTTCATGTGTCCAATTTTAGTACCACAACAAGCTACAACAACAGTAGTCAGCGAGAATCTTTATGTTGGCAATTACTTTATAAGCGCCCGGGCAGAACAGAAAACATTTGTGTTCATGAATAATTTACTGGATAAACTGGCCAAGAATAAAAATACACTCATGTTTGGCCCTTGTTTGTTGTATCGAGACGCCTAGCACAATAAAGGACTGTCAATACACAGAAAGGAGAAATAAGATAGGTAAGAGCACAGGAGAAAATGTTTAAAGCAACACTGGGATACAAGGTTACGAATACAGCGCTGCTGCAATGTTTTCTATACCACTGGTATAAGCCATTCTTCTAGTACTGACTATTACTTAATACAAAGCCGCATTAATTACACAGTGTATTTAGTTTGAGACATTGTGAAACGTCACAGCATGGACATACTGTCATCTAGCATAAATATACCGTGGGGAATGCTGTTTTTTATATAAAAGAACATTTTCCCCGCTTAATTAAAGTATATGTTTAACTTAAATGGGTAGTATGAAAGTTGAAAACATCAGCGTTCTAGAAACAGCGCCACTTGTCTACAAAGTCTGGTCCTGGTATTGCAGCTCAGCCTTATACAAGTGAATAAGACTGAACTGCCACACTGCACACAGCCCAAAATGTCCTATTCTTGAAAGAAAAACAGCCATGTTTCTGTAATCTCATGGAGCCCATTTAAGAATGGATTAATGTGAATGATTACTAGCAGGAACAGTAGTAACATCCACACTGAATCATCCTAAACCTTCTCCTACTGTTCTACCTAGAGTAGAGATCTAACAAGGCCACCAACCATTCTTCATGTTAAGATGTACAGAACCAGGTGGAAACTGATGAACAGCTTGCAGAAAGCCGAAACTCGTTGATTCGGCATGAGTTGCCATTAGGTGTATGGGCAATTTAACAGAGTAGTGTAGTGGAAGATAATTTCTCTATGGGATACATGGAGGGGGCGTGTCAGCTCCGTGCGGGGGTCAGCGCGCCCCTTCCCAGCAGACTGCTGGTGTAATCAAGAAATCTGTGTCCCTGTAGCGGAATGTGACCCTTTGCACAGGGACATCCTTTTCTGCTTTACAGCCAGGTCCCTCTCACTTCCTAATCCTTAACCCTAGCCCCTAACCCCCAACCCCAATACTAACCCCCAAAGCATAGGGGATAAGATGTCTGATCGCGGGGGTCCCGCCACTGGGGACTCCCGCAATGTTGCATGCGGCACCCACCTGTTTCTTGTCCGGAAGCACTGGAGGGTCTCTGTCGCGACCACGAGAACGGAAGTCTGTGACGTGAGGACTCCGCCCCCGTGTGGCGTCACGCCCCTTCACCTCAATGCAAGTCTATGGGAGGTGATGGGGCGTGACGTCACACGGGGGCGGAGTCCTGTCGTCACGGACTTCCGTTCCCGTGGTCGCGACAGAGACCCCCCAGCGCTTCCGGACAAGAAACAGGTGGGTGCCGCATGCAACATTGGATAGGGGATAAGATGTCTAGGGTGGGAGTACCCCTTTAAAGAGGACCCTAGGCCTCTGTAAATTGCCCTTGTTCTGTCAGTTTTAGTAAATACTTGTATTTTTCATGAAATAATTCTTGAACGTATTTCCTAATAGCTGTGTTCTGCATTCCTCATTTAACCTTGCAAACGTGTATGCAGGGTCTGACACTGTCAACATTGACTGTATAGTCTCAGACAGAAGGGACAAATGTGAACACCCTGTTGGCTACTAATTCTTTCCAATAAGAAAAAGAGTAACGGATCAACAAAGAACTATAACAAAATATGTTCTGGAATTATACAACATAGAAAACAAGTATTTACTATTAAATTATTTGTATATATTTGTTCTAAGCATTTTTATATTTTTCCCTTACTGTATCCAGTAACTTTTTGTTCCCACAAAACTATTAATAAATGAGAAATCAAAAACTCCTTTTTATTTCAAAAGCTTCCAAGTTTCCCTGCTGAATACAGAAGGTGACTGGTTACTAGATGCTAACCAGTGTCAGCTATAATATAGATTTTACCAGCTCTACCAGTAAGACTTAAAGGGGTACTCCGGCCCTAAGACATCTTATCCCTTATCCAAAGGATATGGGATAAGATGTCTGATTGTGGGGGTCCCACCGCTGGGGACCCCCGCAATCTCTCACTCAACACCCACTGTGTGAGCTGCACGCCTGCGCTGGAGGCTCCGAGTCTGTCATGCCCCCTCCACATACTTGCACTGTGGGGGCGGGGCGTGACATCATATGGGGCGGAGTTGTGAAATCACGATACTCCGGCCTCGTAGTCGTGAGGCTCAGACTCTGAGCCTCCAGTGCTGGCGTGCAGCTCTCAAAAGGTAGGTGCTGCATGAGTGACTGCGGTGGTCCCCAGCGGCAGGACCCCGCGATCAGACAGATTATCCCCTATCCTTTGGATTGGGGGGATAAGATTTTAGGGCCGGAGTATCCCTTTAAAGAAAGGCCAGAGATCTTACCTGTAACTTATCCTCCTCTTTTACCAGTTCCCTGGGTGGGAACAGATCCTTGGCTTGGATATATTCCAGACTGGGGGGCTCTTCACCCTTGGGGGGGAAAGAACAACAAAAATGACATCATTGACCTCTTGTCCATCTTGATTTTTACCATGTATGCCTAGGTTTACTTTGATAATCTTGCCCGCACCTTTTCTGTCTTACTGCAGACAGGGCAGAAAAGGGAGGCGCCTACACCAAATAAGAGGACTTGTGGCCTGTCTGTTTTAATAAATATTGTACATGAATTTATTTCAGAACATCCTTTTTATAGGCCACGCTCACACTGCAAAAAATCAGCACAGAACTTCGGCTAAGGAATCCCATTGTCAATGGGGCTTGATTTCTGCCAAATTTGTGCAGAATTCGGTGCGAATGCATGGAGATTCAGCACAGAATGCTCAAAATCTTTGACTGTTCAATTAAATAAAGTCTATCTTTTTAGTGAGCTGCAGAATCAAGCGGAATTCGTGTGGAAAATCTGCATACATTTCCGCACCGATTCCGCAAATGTTAAAAAAAAACTGCGGAATTCTGCAGAAAATCAAAGTGGATGCAGAATTCATGGAGATAGGCAGAATTTACACCATGTGAACACAACCTTATGGTACGTTCACGAGTCTGGATTTTCTATGAGTTTAAGCCACGGTGGTTTTTCCGCAGCAGACTACAGTGGGGCCTGTTTTGGATTTTCGGTAGCAGAAAATCTGCCGTGGCTTAAATATGAAGCTGATGGTCTATTGTGTAAAGATGTCTATGTACCCCTCCGATAGCAGGCACAGTGAAGACAAGATATAGTAAGTCCCTAGAGGACCGATTCTCTCAATATATAGTGAACTTGTAATGTAGATACATAACTTGTGAGAAACTAAAGGGGTTACCCCAGAAGAGGGAAAAGTAGTATTTTGTCTTGCTCCTTACACTTCACAGCTGAATATTATTTTCTATTCTTCTCTTTGGCCTCATTACTTTTTTTTTTTTTTTTATAAATAAATATAACAAAGAGAACTGGAAGATAGGAAGAAGTGAAGGCAGTAAAAGGACAGAAGTAAAGGAAGTAGTCATCTTCTGGGGCATTATCATCACCAGTGACATGAATAACCTGATCATGTATGGATTGTTTGGAAGTAAAAAAAAGAAGAGAAACATATACATAAATTTTCAGGCATTTTCACCAAAGAGCTTCCTATTATCCTATGATACCTGCAGCCTTCATTTCCTCACAAATATTAGGGAAGAGGTTTCATTGATTTTCTTATGACCTTTCTTGGTTATGTAATAGATTCCCAATAATTTGCCCTCCTGAACTCTCGGGGTTAAATACCAGGGATGTGGAATTCCTATCGCCCGACGCCCGGGACAAGCAGTTTTGGGCGCCGGGCAGGTGAAATTGTCCGGCCCTTAGCCCGGCTTCGGGCAAGCAGGGCCGGACCTGACAAGCGCGGCGGCGATATGCAGTCTGTATGGAGCGGGCTCCCGACTCCTGCCCGCTCCATGCTCTGCAGCCCCCGGCTACAAAAACCTGTGTCCTCCGAAGCAGAACAGGGGACAGGAGAAGCTGTGTATGTCTTCTCTCCCCTGCTCTGCAGACGTCCGATGAGGGGGCGTGGCTTATTGCTCCCCGTGCAGACCTGCGTCCTCTGCCTTCACTTCCCCCAGCTGTAGCTTCGGAGAGCTAAGGGGAGGAGGTGCGTCTGCACGGGGAGATGCATGCGGCGCTCACAGGGGAGTATGGAGCGGGCTCCGGATTCCTGCCCGCTCCATACTCTGCAGCCCCCGGCTGTTCTCAGTAGCCGGGGCCGCCTCTAATAGCCAGCATGCGGCAATCGCCACGGCTGGCTATTAACCCTTTAGATCGCCGCTGACAGCAGCGTCTAAAGGGAGATGTGAATGCTCCCTGGTGGGCTAGTGGGGTGGATCACCCCCCCGCAGCGGGATTGCAGGGGGGCGATCCACTATGGAGGTAGCCGGAGGGCATACCTCTGCTTCCTCCTGTCCTGCTTTGTCATTGATAGATCCTGGCTGGACCAGGCTCTATCAATGGATCCCAGAGCTCACAGATTAATAGAGTTCAATAGATCTCTATTCATCTGTCTGAGGAATCTAATTCCTCATAAGTGTAATAAAGTGTAAAAAAAAAAAAAAAAAAATAAAGTTTTAATATACGGTAAGTTTGAAAGACACGCATTAACCCAGTGGTCTCCAAACTGTGGCCCTCCAGATGTTACAAAACTACAATTCCCAGCATGCCAGGACAGCTGTTGGCTGTCCGGGCATGCTGGGAGTTGTAGTTTTGCAACATCTGGAGGGCCACAGTTTGAAGACCGCTGCATTAACCCCTTCCATGTTAAAAGTTCAAATCACCCCCTTTTCCTATATAAAAACATGTAAACATTATAAAAATAAACATATTTGGTATCGCTTCATGCGTAATTGTACAACCTATTAAAATATAACATTATGTATCCCGTACGGTAAATGTAAAAAAATATCAAACCACAGAATTGCAATTTTTATAATATCCCAGAAAAAAAAGTTAAAAAGCGATTAAAAAGTCAGATCAATACCAAAATGGAACCGATACAAAAAACAGATTATGGCGCAAAAAATGAGCCCTCATACAGCCTGGTATGCAGAAAAAAAATTAAGCTACAGGGGTTAAAAAATGGCAATTAAAAAAAATTAGAAAAAGTTCAGAATTCGTAAAACATGACGTAAACTATACAAATCTGATATCGCTGTAATCAGGCGCCTAAAGTATAAGACTAACATGTTACCTCAACCACAAGGTAAATGGTGCAGAAAAGAAAACTTTCAAATCTGCTAAATTATCTTTTACTATTTCAATTTCACTTCATATAATATATATATATATTTTTTTTTTTGGTTCGGAGAATATGTTCTTGAAAAATTAAAAGATATCCTTATAGGTAGTTATGGCTATTATAGGGCAAGGAGGAAAAAATTAGAGCGTAAAAGCGAAAATTGGCCCGGACAAGTGGATCGTCATGAGGGACAACTAGATTTTGCTCCATTTTAGTCCCGTGGATAAGTAGTTTATAAAATTTCCACACCCCTGAATACCCAGATCTATACGCGTTTATGAAAGCAAGCATCATGGACGTTATCCTTTATCTCAACAACGGTAAATAAACAGCGCAGCACAGTTATTCATGTACCATGACCGGTAAAAAATACGAGTAAAGAAGTGTCAATGTGAAGGGTTTGCAGAGCACTCATTCCATCCGGACCACATCCCAGCTGCACAACCTGCCAAGTGACGATATACTTGGCAGACAGTGGGCTTGCCATCACTGGGCCTAGACAGGCAAGACCGCTGCACCATTAAAACCATACGTACTTTCTCTAGATCACTCAGTCATGAACAAGCAGAACACAATATCCCTGAGAATAGATAGGGGAGAAAAGGCTTAGTAAAAACCTCCTTTGTCACACACAGCGCCTTCGAGGTGCCCAGGGCTATTGTGTCCTGTGACTATGGGCAATCATTTGCACACACCCCCATTACTGGCATGGTGGGTATCCCCAGTGCGTATAATAGCAGGCACACAAACAAAAGGCACGTCTTTAAGAAGGGTTTCCCCTGAAAGGGAGTGGCTAAAGAAAGGATTTTCCACAACTATTCACTACAGAACACAGAGGCGGCCTGTCACAAGTCTGAGGACCTGACTGTAACCAGATCAAGAATAAATGCCAGGTCAAATTTTGCCCAGAGGGTGTATATGTCTCCATCAGAACCCCATCAACCCCTCCCCAAGCAGATGTCCAACCATGATCTCTGCCATGCAGAAGAAGCCAACCCTCCCATTTCGTGAAGCTTAGGAGACTCACAAAGCAGCTGAGCACCGAACAGTGGGGGCGCGGAGAGTGCTCAGTCATGCTGGCAGGGGCTGCACGGTCCGGCCGCAGCTCACACACAAGGGCTGGGCCGGTGTAACCATCTCGTCTCCTCTTCTGCTTCTGCACCCAGAGCCAGCTCACTGCAGCCTCTCCATCGCTCACAGAAAGGGAGGAGGTGTAGGGAGGAGCAGGTGCTTCAGCTGTCTGTGCTGCCCGATGCCTCCTCCTCTGGCATGGAGTCAGGCACACACACCCCCTCCCATCTGCCGGTAACCAGGCCTCAACTAGATCTGGTAACATTAAGCAAAAATGTGAAATCCCAATAAAATGCTTAATCATTTCTCCTAAAGCCTGACAGCGAACAGAGGCCAGCACTCACCACAGTCTACAATGCCATCTGCTATCCTTCTGTAGAGAAGGTCAAAGGCACATAATACATCAAGGGCTCCAGAGTGACTTCTGAATATTGTCCCTCATAGCAGTAATAAAGACATAATAATCATATAAAGGGTGACAGACAGGGGAATATGTCACTATTGGTAAATACTTTACTATCTTTGAGAACATTCTTCTCTACAACAATGGAATGAACCACAATATCCCCCCACAGAGTGGCACTTGTGCTCAGGGCTTCACATTCGTGCTCATGATTACGATACATACAGACCTACAATCATGACCATAAATGTTGGACCCCTGAAATTTTACGTATTTCTCACAGAAAAGGATTGCAGTAACATGTTTTGCTATACACATGTTTATTCCCTTTGTATGTATCGGGACTAAACCAAAAAAAGGGAGGAAAAAAAATCAAATTGGACATAATGTCCCACCAAACTCCAAAAATGGGCTGGACAAAGTTATTGGCACCCTAAACTTTATATTTTGTTGCACACCCATTGGAAAAAAAATTACTGAAATCAGTCGCTTCCTATAACCATCAATAAGCTTCTTACACCTCTCAGCCGGAATGTTGGACCACTCTTCCTTTGCAAACTGCTCCAGGTCTCTCTTCTTGGAAGGCGCCTTTTCCCAACAGCAATTTTAAGATCTCTCCACAGGTGTTCAATAGGATTTAGATCTGGACTCATTGCTGGCCACTTCAGAACTCTCCAGAGCTTTGTTGCCATCCATTTCTGGTGTATGTTTGGGGTCACTGTCCTGCTGGAAAACCCAAGATCTCGGACGCAAACCCAGCTTTCTGACACTGGGCTGTACAGTGCAACCCAAAATCCATTGGTAATCCTCAGATTTCATGATGCCTTGCACACATTGAAGGCACCCAATGCCAGAGGCAGCAAAACAACCCCAAAACATCATTGACCCTCCACCATATTTCACTGTAGGTACTGTGTTCTTTACCTTGTAGGCCTCATTCCGTTTTCGGTAAACAGTAGAACGATGTGCTTTACCAAAAAGCTCTATATTGGTCTTATCTGTACACAAGACATTTTCTCAGAAGGATTTTGGCTTACTCAAGTTCATTTTGGCAGAATGTAGTCTTGATTTTTTACATTTTTTTATGTCTGTGTCAGCAGTGGGGTCCTCCTGGGTCTCCTGCCATAGCGTTTCATTTAATTGTTGACTAATAGTTTGCGCTGACACTGATGCTCCCCGAGCCTGCAGGACAGCTTGAATATGTTTGGAACTTGTTTGGGGCTGCTTATCCACCATCCGGAGTATCCTGCATTGACACTTTTCATCAATATTTCTCTTCCGTCCAAGCGCAGGGACATTAGCTACAGTGTCATGGGTTGCAAACTGTTGCACACTGTGGACAAAGGCAAATCTAGATCTCTGGAGATGGACTTGTAACCTTGAGATTGTTGCTATTTTTCCACAATTTTGGTTCTCAAGTCCTCAGACAGTTCACTTCTCTTTCTGTTGTCCATGTTTAGTGTGGCACACACAATGGTCTGTAGAAGCACACGAGTTGTGTGAAACGGCATTACCTGTTCTCACTGCATGAAGTATCACAGCCTCTGCCTTCTCCTGATTTTAGAAATGTCTGTCTAATGTTTCTAGAATAAAAAAAAATATTTTTGCATCCACCGGAGAGTTGCCGCTTGTTCCGTCTTCTAATCGCATTTAATGGATTTCTCCAGCTTCCAAGCTGAGCACCACCGGTGGACCTGCAGCTGTTGCCAGGACTGCATCACTCTGCGCCAAGGGGTTAAGGTAGTGCAGACTTTTCTTTTTATGCTTATAACACACACAATGGAAAGACTAAGTGAACTTCTCTCCTTTTTATCTTCTTTCAGGTGTGATATTTATATTGCCAACGCCTGTTACTTGCCCCAGGTGAGTTAAAAGGAGCATCACATGCTTGAAACAATCTTATTATTTTTCCACAGTTTTGAAAGGGTGCCAATCATTTTGTACAGCCCATTTTTGGAGTTTGGTGTAACATTATGTCCAATTTGCTTTTTTTTCCCCTCCTTTTTTTTTGGTTTAGTTCCAATACACACAAAGGGAATAAACATGTGTATAGCAAAACATGTGTTACTGCAATCCTTTTCTGCGAGAAATACTTAATTTTCTTGAAAAATTGGGGTGCCAACATTTACGGCCATGAATGTATATGAAAAAGCAAACTTAAAAGCGATCAGATTTGTGCCCATAACCGCGAACGGAGGGCAAAAAAAAGTCACCGGGTAGGATAAATGATAAATTCATAACCATAAACCAATACCACAACAACTAAGAATACCATACCTTAACTGCCAAACTTCCAACTGAAAACAGATCTCGAATGACATCCCGCTGCGAATGACTGATCAATCCTGTAGACGTGACAGGTTTTTACGTAACCATCGTACCTGTAGGCGTGAACGATCTATGCGTAACCATCGCACCTGTAGACATGACAGGCCTTCTCGTAACCATCGTGCCTGCAGACGTGACAGGTCTTTGCGTAACCATCATGCCTAAAAATCTAACAGTTCTTGCATAACCAGCGTTTCATAAAGCAACCACATCTGTGTCATGACGTTATTGCTCTGAAGGCGTGTCAGCAGCAATAACTACGCAGTGCATCCCCTGCAGATGTGGCAGGTATGAAGGGTAAACAACCACCTAAGTATCGTAACATTGCTCTGAAAGACATGTCAGCAACAATAACCTATGTGGCGCCTTCCTCTGCAGGTGTGGTAGGCATAACGGGTAAACAACCACCTATGTGTCATAATGTTATTGCTCTGAAAGACGTGTCAGTAACAATAGCCTATGTGGTGCCTCCCCCTGCAGACGTAAACAACCATCTATGTGTCGGGATGTCATTGCTGTGTCCATAACAACAACATGTACGGTGCATCCCCACAGACATGACAGGCATACTGTGTGTACTCTATGATAACTGAAGCATGGTAAAACACTATGGAAAACATATGCTAAGCATAGTTGCTGGACATCTACCCCTTAGTTAAAGCTGTAACGTACAGAGGGTAAACAAGAACATACACCCCAAATCCTAACGTGAACAATTACTATGAATAATGGACCATAGTACATTCTCTGAACATGCACAGATCACTTCCTGCAAGCACAGACCAACTACAACCGTATGTGCAGAAATAAGCTATAGCGTAAGCCTAGCAAACCAACCTTATAATCAGACCACATGCACAGGCGACTACCAAATAGTAAGCAAGGAATATCCCCTATCTGCAGGCTACATAGAAAGCATTTGCCCAACCTTATGTACCGCCAAAGTGCTTTACCATAAGCACAGCCTGAGTGCTATGAACGCATGCGGGACCAAGTGCAACAACGGTATACCGAGAACAAGAATGCTGTGACCGTATGCGCGCAAAGCTAACTGTAAATATGTAACCAATACCAAACCGTGTGCGTCAACACGCCGAAATGCTGCACACGCACAAACTACTACTATAGTGTATGTACTGAATATGCTACAACACCATGTGCTGAATTACTGTTAACTTTTAAACCTGCTAACCGTATGCACGAAAACCATTGATAGTTGGCACAGACCATGGCCAAGACGTATACAAAACCTATACACGGATCATTCCATATGCAAATGTACCGAAATGCTACAATCTAATGTATTGAGTAAATACTACAACGTACTAAACGCTATGAACATATATAGTGCACCAAATAAGCACTATCAAGGTATACTAAGTAGGAATGAATGCAATGAACATAGCATGTAAGCTACACACAAAGTAAAAGGCTATGAAGTGCATAAATAAACCACCGTATGCGTAATATCAATACTAGAATTAGTGCACGTACAGCATAAATGCTATGAGCATACATGCAGTACGAATGGAGAGAAAGTTTATATATCTATCTCTATGGGCTGCACGATATATTTCAAAAGCAATCGGATCACGATTTTTGAGAGATACGGCCCCCGGGAAAACTTGCGATTATCTGCTCGGGCCGGCTCACGTGTGCTGCTGCAAGCGGGGGCCGGCCACAGCAGGTAAAAACAAAATACTACAAGCCAATGTTTACCAACCAGGGTGCCTCCAGTTGTTGCAAAACAAACTCCCAGCATGCCCGGACCGGCAAAGGCTGTTCGGGCATGCTGGGAGTAGTAGTTTCACAAGAGCTAAAGGCACCCTGATAGAAAAACAGCTAAGTGGAAGGGTGCAGGGAGAACACACACACACACACACACACACACACACACACCTTCTGCTCACCTACTCCCGTCCCTGCAGATACCGTTTCCCTCCGTGCGGTATGGTGAAGAGAGGAGACACCAGACAAGTAGTAGGACCTTTCCCTTTTCAGACAATCCTGGCCGCAGCAGTGTCAGGCCAGTGATTGGCTGATGGGGAAAGGTCTTTTTCAGCAGCAAACACACTAGGTTGGTGATTTGAACACCGCTTGGGAAACCTAGTGTATTGCTGCAGTACAAAATGTGACGGGGGGGGGGGGGGGGAAGGAAATGTGACAAGGGGAGGAGGGGAAAATGTGACAGGGGAGTGTAACGTGGGGAGGGTGACGGGGGGGGGGAGGAATGTGACGGGGAGATAGAAATTAAATGGAGGAGATGTGAAATGGGGTGTGTGCATAAAATGTGTGGATTGTTGTAAATGGGAGGAGATTGGACATGAAATGGTGGGATTTCACCATTTATTTATTATATTGCATACCGATATCGCAGTATTTAGGCCCATAATCGCACTCGCACATTTTCCCCATATCGTGCAGCCCTAATAATTATATTATATTATATTAATATATATATATATATATATATAGGCAATATGAATGCTATGAGCATCTGTACAGTAAAAAACTTTGTACAGTAAATCGCTACTCACGGGAAATGCTATATATAAACAGAAAACATGTATATACAACACTACAAGCGTATGTACAGTAAACATGACACGAGTGTATGTACAGTATAAATGTCACAATCGTACGTACAAAACAAATGGACTTTTGTAGAGACTTTTGTAGAGTATGACTATTAGCCTTTATACCATAAGGCTACAAACATATGTACAATATGAAATCTATGAACGTATGTATAGTATGAAGCTACGAGCGAATGTACATAAGGCTACAGGCATATGTATAGTATATACAGTATAATGCTACGAACGTACATTTCGTATAACGATACGAGCGAACAGTACAAAGCTACGAGCGGATGAACAATGTAAAGCTACGAGAGTATGTACAGTACAGCTACGAGTGTGTACAGAAAACTGAGCGTACAGTTAAAACTACGAGCATGTGTTCCGTATACCTGACACGAGTGAATGTACAGTGTAACAACTAATAGCAAATATACGGTATATACTATTTTACCATTTATACTGTACAACTTCTGTATGTACATTACAAAAAGCGTATGTGCAGTATAACTACTGGTGTATGTGCAGTACAGATGGTATAAGCGTAACTACAGTATAACAACTACTGATATATGCAAAAGTACAAATGGTGCAAGTGTAACTACAGTATAACTACTGATGTATGTACTAAGGATCGACCGATATTTTTTTTAGGGCCCATAGCGATAATCGGTGGAGGTTAGGGCCGATAGCTTATACCGATATTCCGGTATAAGGCATCGGCTATTTAACCCCCCGCGACACCGCTGCAGATGCGGGCGCTTTAAATCAATGCACTACAGTGGCTTTTGCGGTGCCATAGGCCGCCGCCGCCGCCACCACCCGCTTCTCTCCCCCTACCTGTCAGGGTGGTCCGGGCCATCCATCGTTCCTGTAGTGTCCGGGGGCGTTACGGGTGAACTGGTCCCGGCTGTCCTTCTCCGGCGGTCATCTTCTCCACTCCGGGCAGGCTCCGGCCTAGTACGCTGCATAGACGCCGCTGCGCAGTGACGCCCGTGCGCAGCGACGCACCTGACATCACGGCGTAGCGGCGTCTATGCAGCTACTAGGCCGGAGCCTGCCCGGAGTGGAGAAGATGACCGCCGGAGAAGAAGGACAGCCCGGACCGGTTCACCCTTCACCCGGAACGCCCCCGGACACTACAGGAACGATGGATGGCCCGGACCACCCCCATTACGGGTAAGTTAATTTTTTTTTTGACTCGGAGGGTGGGGGAGGGGCCCGACCGGTATAGCGGTATGGGCATACCGGTATACCGCCCAGCATCACGGTGGGGGGTGTGGTGGGTCGGGGGGGGGGGCGGTCGCGGTGCGGTGGGGGCGGTGCATTATCGGCAAGGTAATTGCCGATACCGATAATGCCCAAAATCGTGATTATCGGCCGATAATATCGGCAATACCGATAATCGGTCGATCCCTAGTATGTACATTAAAAAGGTACAAGCGTATACAGTATAACAACTACTGATGCATGTACAGTAGTACAGTATAAATGGTACACGCGTATCTAAATTATGACAAATACTGATGTATGTACAGTATAAATGGTACAAGTATATGTACAGTATGAAAGCTACAAGCGTATGTACATTAAAACCACGAGCGCATGCAAAATATGAATGCAGCTAGCATTGTTTATTGTGGTCATGAGAATACTATTGTAGCATGTGCAAGTATAACTATGATGACGCGCATGCATGACACAGTCGTATCGTGGCGGGTGATTAAAACAACTGAGTAAAACTTATGAGGTGCAACTGTGTACTGGAGTATGTGTGATACAAATGTTATAGCGTATATCAGAGCTCCCCACATTACATACATGAAACTGATGTGACATATGCATGTCGGAGGTGACACAAAGTATGAAAGATATGTGACGAGTACAAACTGTATCAACATACGCAAGCGTGTACATGAGAGTGCTCCACCTGGTAAGCGGCCAGGTAACTGGGAAAACCAGTCACAGCACAATTTCAAATCTATAATGGTTTGGGCTAAGCAAAGCAGTACCATGATAGGTCGCCATAAGCAACAACTCTTTAACATGTCTCCCTCTTAGTTACTATAGAGACAAGCAATGCTAAAGGAGACATCCGCTTTGCTCCACTCTGCTATACCCTCCCAGTCATTCTATATCATTTGTTCATCCTGTGTACAGGTCCGCCCCAGATGGCCCATGCGGTTGATGACAGTGAAGGACTGCCCCGGGTCACCCGTCTATCTCCCCGCTATCGGCTCCCCCTCCCCCGCAGTTGTCAGCGGAGGGTCTAACTTCCTGGTCACACACAGAGCAGGGGACAGCTATGGACACATGACACCGAACCCACAGCGAGACAATAGGCACAACATGACAGCTGAGGACCGGGACAGGCTGTAATATGTGAGTCACAGGGGCGCTCTCCTGTGATGGTGGGAACAGCATAGTGCACATAGGGGGCCCAGCCAGCTAATGAATGTGCGGGGCCCAGGTGTGAAGAGAGCTGTACAAGGGCCCATCTGATCAGGGCTTAGCACACCGCCCGAGCTAAGAGAGCATTTACCGAAGCCGAGCATGGACTCCAGACCAGGTGAGAACGACTGTGAGCCCTGTATACTGTATGATCTACCCTGCTCACCCAAAACTGAAAGCAGCCTGGTGACTGCCAAATCCGCCAGCGCTGTGGGCCGAGCCATCCAGCAGCGATAAGACCCCAGACACCTTACCATGCTGGTGGTGGGCAGCCTGCAGGCAACACCGGATGCCAAGACTGCACCACCTGACCTGGACTCGAAAACAGAGAAACTCTGATAGCTTGAGCGGCTACCCGAGTAACTGACCCCTCATTGGACTCCAGTTAACCTACGCTATAACCCAGTGTATAAGGTTTAGTGTGGGTGAACAGGCTGACCGTTTTCCTTTTTTTTTTTGCATTTCCTTCTTGTCTATGGTTTAAGACTTCAACATACAATAGAACCTCTCCAGAAGTCCAACCTGTCATCCAGAAGAGATTTCATAGATTCTGTTGGATTAGGGCTCACAGCAAGGACCCAGTAGTATGTAGATGTATGCCAGTTACCATCTGTACCAGCTTGGGCACACATGGTGTACCAACTGAACCAACGTCACACAGGAAGGTGTTTCTTTGCTGATCACTTTCTCCCCCCACCCCACATGCATGAAGAATTTGCAGGGTCCTTCGGTCCCTTACATTCCTAGGTTGTGCAGGGGTTGGACAGAATATCTAATATTGCAGATATCAATCACTGCTTATCGAGACTTCTATGTGACCTATTCACTTTCCATAATTGCCGCAATAATTCAAAGTACTAATCCTTAGCCATAAATATTCTCCTTTTATGAACCCAACACGCGCAAAAAATAATAATAATTTAATAGAATAAAAAAACAAAACAGGAGGGATGTAAAGTCCTGTCCACCATAGTTTATGTACATTTAGGCACTGCTTCTCAGACATAGGGGGTTTTGTTTGGTTTTATGCTGACACAATGTTAGTGGGTATGTTTTCATGGTACAAATTCCCCCCTGAACCTTATTTAAAGGGGAACTCTTGAACATTACATCTTATCCCCTATCCTGTGGGTCCGACCGCTTTGATGTCCTTTCTATACTTTCATCCAAACAATACAGAAGTCTTTCCTGAATTAATTTTTTTTGTAGCCAGTCTTTGGACCCACTCTATTTTATCAATATCTTTTTGTAGGCGAGGTCTCCAGAACTGAACACAGTGGGGGAATAAATTTTTTTTTGACAAGGCATTCCACAGATGTTTAAGTGTAATGTCTAGTGTAGGAGGTTTGAAAATCTTGCACATTTTGAGACTATCTGGTTTTAGTTTGAACCATCTTAACCCCTTAAGGGCCAGGCACATATGAGTTCATCCCTGCACCCTGGGTCTTAAGGACCAGGCAAGTACTCATACGTCCGTGGGAATTTCGCATCCCGAATTTCCCATCCCCCCCCATGTCGGCAATCGCAGAAAATCGCATGTCAATTCAGACATGCGATTTTCTGCTATTCCGGGCTCATCGCGTCTCTGGTGCCCCGATCAGCCCGGAAAATAGTGATGATCTGACCTGTCAGTGACAGCTCAGATCATCTTGCAGGGTAGGAGTGAGG
Source organism: Hyla sarda (assembly GCF_029499605.1). Classification (NCBI taxonomy): domain Eukaryota; kingdom Metazoa; phylum Chordata; class Amphibia; order Anura; family Hylidae; genus Hyla; species Hyla sarda. The sequence continues at coordinate 383,962,494 of NC_079190.1, read as the reverse complement.
TCGCAGTGCTGCGATCTCCTCCTATCCCCTGCCATTGGTCAGAACTGATTCTGACCAATGGCAGAGCAGGACAGTGGGTTGCCCACCCCTGGATGTCGCGGGGAACATGGGGAGAAGATGGAGGTCGGTACCTGCAGGAGAAGATGCCTGTGAACAGCTGATCGTCGCTGCAGACTGCTGGATCCCGGCTCAGGTAGGGAAGCGACGTTGGGGGGGAGGGAATGAAAGTGAAAGTAATGTGATCTTTACTGTGGCAAACACTAGGAAGGCTAAACTGCAACTCCCAGCATGCCCTGTTACAGTGGTGCCCAAACTGTAGCCCTCCAGATGTTGCCAAACTACAACACTCAGCATGCCCAGACTGCCCAGGCATGCTGGGAGTTGTAGTTCTGTAACATCTGTCCCTTCAGATTTTGCAATTTTCATGACATTTTTGAAAATTGTAGCACTACTTTGAAGCCCTCAAATTTTTTCAAAAAGTAAAAATATGTCCATTTTATGATGGCAACATAAAGTGGACATATTGTATTTGAGAATAAAATTATTATTTTAAAAAATAAACTTATTTGGAATATCAATTTTCCTTACAAGTAGAGATGAGCGAACTTACAGTAAATTCGATTCGTCACGAACTTCTCGGCTCGGCAATTGATGACTTATCCGGCATAAATTAGTTCAGCTTTCGGGTGCACCAGGGGGCTGGAAAAGGTGGATACAGTCCCAGGAGACTCTTTCCTAGGAATGTATCCACCTTTTCCAGTCCACCGGAGCACCTGAAGGCTGAACTAATTTTACGCAGGATAAGTCATCACCTGCCGAGCAGTTCGTGACGAATCGAATTTACCGTAAGTTCGCTCATCTCTACTTACAAGTAGAGAGCTTCAAAGTTAGAAAAATGCAAAATTTTCTAAATTTTCATGAAATTTGGGGATTTTTCACCAAAAAAGGATGCAAGTAATGACAAAAATTTACCACCAAAATAAAGTAGAATATGTCACGAAAAAAATCTCAGAATCAGAATATTCGGTAAAAGCGTTTTAGAGATATTAATTCTTAAAGTGACAGTGGTCAGAAGTGAAAAAACGCTCTGGTCCTACAGTGAAAATTGGCCTGGTCCTTAAGGGGTTAAAAGAGGACTTAATTTTTATTGCATTTGTTTGTGCAATTTTAGCATGTTTAATCCACACCACTTGTATGTGAAACCACTCCCAATGTTATGCCACACCCCCTTTTCAGGCATGGCTCAAAATTCTTTTTGTCTATTCCGAAAATCTGTCTAACGTGCACCAGTACGTGGCAAAAATCTGGTGCACAGACTTTTATTTACCCCCCCCTAGTTTTCCAGATGTGGTCTATCTACAGCGATCCCGCAAAGTACTGCACAGTCCAAACCTCTTAAATGCCACAGAGGGCTGATGAAATGGTACAAGGGGATACTAGATCTAAAAGTTGTTACAAAATGTTTGTAGGAGCGAGCAAGCGGGATTGCACTCATATGTTGTGGGTGGGAGTGGAACACCTTGCGGGAGCGGAAAGTAATGGTCAGAAATCCAGCACAAGCGAGATTAAAGGAGTACTCTGCGAAAGAAATCTCCCGTGTGGCGCCCAGGCTCTCCTAAAAAAAAACGTGTTCACCACCGCACAAAGCTGTGGTAGACACACACCCTCCATACAGCTCTATGGGAGAGCAGGAGATGGTTTCTGCTCTCCCATGCATTGATGGGGTGTGTCATCCACTGCTTTGTGCAGAGGTCAATGTGCCTCATTTAGGAAGAGAGCCAGGGCACCAGGCAGATTGCAGAGGGTCCCTGCGGTCCTTAGGATAGGGGATAATTTTTTTTCTATTCCAGAGATCTCCTTTAAAAAAGGGTACTCCGGTTGCCCAATTGTTTGGAACATAGACTTGCATTGACGAAGCGTGGTGTCATGTCACGACCCCCCCCCCCCCTCTTTTTTTTATTTATTTTTTAAATTTTTTATTTTTTTTTTAACAGCTGGGTGTGGCACAGTGATTGCGGGGGGGGGGGGGGGGGGGGGTCCCAGCTGCAGGACCCTCATGATCAGACATCTTAGATAAGATGTCTAGTTGCAGAGTACCGCTTTAAGAAAAACAGTCCAGTGCAGGGCTCAACTATAGATCTCTATACAGCGGGATCACAATTTCCCTCTTCCTACTGGTTATACCTCTAACTATGCCGCCTTAAAAAAAAAAAAAAAAAAATTATACATCGGTAAAATTTAAAGTGTACCTGTCTTCAACAAAAACTTTTTATATAATGTAGATAATACTATTATATGTATATTTGTAATAACATTGGTTAAAAAATGTGTATATTTTTGACCCGGCAGCTATTGCATGTGTGTCTCTATGGAGGAGTCCAAATACAGGAAGTGAGGGTGGACAAACAGGGCTCTGTGCAGTAAGAAAAAGCAGGACAGTGTGCACTGAAGCTCCATAACATGCTCCTGGCTCATACATCAGGATGATTGACAAGTCAGGAGCCTGCACAGAGCCCTGCTTGTCCTGTCCTCACTTCCTGTTTTTGGACTCTTCATAGAGACACACATGCAATAGCTGCAGAGACAGCATTTTTTCACCCAAAAATACACAAAATTTTTAACTAATGTATATTACAAATAAACATATAATGGTATTGTCTACATTATATAAAAAGTTTTTTGTTGACAACAGGTACACTTTAAAAGTATGAGGATTAAATTCGCTTAAAAAAAATAAAATAAAAACACCAACACATAAGACATTACTCTCCCTTTTGAGAAGCCGAACACAATACACAGCAGAAACTAGATGAACTGGTTTTTACTCTGGTCATTGATACCTACTGGAGCACAACGGTTAAAACTGGCCAGATTAAACAATGACTTTAATCTAGTAGAGTACAGGTTAGGCCTAGGACACAATGTATCATTACCTGCAATAATGTCTATATACATAATTATATACATAATACAAATTGATAAATATGGAATAACTTAAGCCAGTCTAAGAGTATTTGCTTTTCTAAAATTGACGCTGCATACAGACAGCAATGCTTTACTTAACCCGAGAGTTCTAATTTGCAGGTGCCTGAAACATAGTGTTATATTAGAGGCCAGGGCTCAACTAATTCGGCAGAACTCCATGTCCTCCTACGGGAGTGTTCCCTAATACAATATTATGGAATTGTTATTTGGTTAGAAGAACATCCTTTCTACTTTATATAAATAACTAGCTGAGTACCCGGCATTGCCCGGTTTTTCCTTCCTACTCGTGGGGGAGGAAAATCAACAGAGGAGATTTTGACTTCATATCCCGTCCTCATATATTGTTGTCACATCCCGTCCAGTAATATATGTACGTGGTATTGAAATATCTCCAGCCGTACGCAAGTTATGTGAGAACATACATTTCCCATTGATTTGCATGGGACTTTAAACAAAAAACCCCGACCCTCACAAATGGGGGTAGTTAAGGGTTAAATTAACTATCCTATATTATAAATGGACATATAAGTAACATGTGAACAAGTATTATGGAAATATCTCCAGCCGTTTGGAAGTTATGCAGTAACATATGTTTCCCATTGAATTGTATGGGACTTTAAACATAAACCCCGCCCCTGGCAAATGGGGGTGGGTAAGGGTTAAATCACCTATCCTTTGTTTGTTGTTGACATATAGGTAACATGTGTGCCAAGTTTCATGTTAATATCTTTAGCCGTTTGGACGTGATGCTGGAACATACACACACGTTGATTGTGTGTGTGTGTGTGTGTGTGTGTGTGTGTGTGTGAGTGTGTGAGTGTGTGAGTGTGTGAGAGAGAGAGAGAGAGAGAGAGAGAGAGAGAGAGAGAGAGAGAGAGAGAGAGAGAGAGAGAGAGAGAGAGAGAGAGAGAGAGAGAGAGAGAGAGAGAGAGAGAGAGAGAGAGAGAGATATATATAGATATATATAGATATATATAGATATATATAGATATATGGGATCGACCGATTATCGGTATGGCCGATATTATCGGCCGATAATCACGATTTTGGGCATTATCGGTATCGGCAATTACCTTGCCGATAAGCCGATAATGCCCCGCCCCCGCACCACCCCCACCGCACCGCAACCGCCACCCCCCCCCCCCCCCGACCTGCCGCTCCCCCCACCCTCCGAGCCAATAAAAAAATTAAACTTACCCGTAATGGGGGTGGTCCGGGCCATCCATCCTTCCTGTAGTGTCCGGGGGCGTTCCGGGTGAAGAGTGAACCGGTCCGGGCTGTCCTTCTCCGGGGGTCATCTTCTCCACTCCGGGCTCCGGCCTAGTACACTGCATAAACGCCGCTACGCCGTGACGTCAGGTGCGTCGCTGCGCACGGGCATCACTGCGCACGGGCGTCACTGCGCACGGGCGTCTATGCAGCGTTACTAGGCCGGAGCCTGCCCGGAGTGGAGAAGATGACCGCCGGAGAAGAAGGACAGCCCGGACCGGTTCACTCTTCACCCGGAACGCCCTCGGACACTACAGGAAGGATGGATGGCCCGGACCCCCCTGACAGGTAGGGGGAGAGAAGCGGGTGGCGGCGGCGGCCTATGGCCCCGCAAAAGCCACTGCAGATCATTGATTTAAAGTGCCCGCTTTAAATCAATGATCTGCAGCGGTGTCGCAGGGGGTTAAATAGCCAATAACTGATACCGGAATATCGGTATAAGTTATCGGCTATCGGCCCTAACCTGCACCGATTATCGGTATCGGCCCTAAAAAACCGATATCGGTCGAATATATATATATATATACACACACACACATATATACACACATATACTAGCCGAGTACCCGGCGTTGCCCGGTTTTTCCTTCCTAATCCTTGTTGGGGAGGAAAATAAACAAAGGAGGAAGCTTTTGACTTCATATCCCGTCCTCATATACTGTTGTCATATCGCGTCCTCCTATCCCGACCCGTAATATGTGTACCAGTTATTGAAATATCTCCAGCCGTACAGAAGTTATGTGAGAACATACATTTCCCATTGATTTGCATGGGACTTTAAACAAAAACCCCGACCCTCACAAATGGGGGTAGTTAAGGGTTAAATTAACTATCCTATATTTTAAGTGGACATATAAGTAACATGTGACCAAGTATTATCGAAATATCTCCAGCCGTTTGGAAGTTATGCAGATAACTTATACCTGGGAACAGGTAATTATAAAACCGGTGATGGGGGAGGCAATGGGGCAGCGGTGGTGGTTGGACTAGGGAGGACCCCAGGACAGGCAGGGGAGAGAAGTGGGTGGCGGCAGACTCTGGCCCCGCAAAAGCCCCTGCAGTTCATTGATTTAAAGCGCCCCGATTTAAATCACTGATCTGCAGCGGCTTCTGCAGGGCCAGGTGGAGGGGAAATAGCCGATAATTTATACCGATATTCAGGTATAAGCTATCGGTCGATCCCTAGTAAACACTGAATTTTGATTTGAAAATTACTGTTTCCGTGCCTCTATACTGCAACCGCACCTTTCTGCAAGAGAGAGTCATCACATTATATTATATTATACACACACACGATCCCATGATGATAATGGGGGGGGGGGGGTGTAAATACCGTGGAACCGCCATGTTGTTCAATGTACATGCTGTAAATAAATGACCCTGAAAATAAGCCCTAGTGTGTTTTTTTGTGGCTAAAATTAATATGATTAAACATGGTAGGTAGGTATGTATGTATGTAGCAGAAATGAAGAGAAAATCCAGCGTGGCAATTCAAGCAATACTTGGTACTTTATTCAGCAATCAGCCAACATGGAAGACAGGTGACGCGTTTCGGCTACAATATGTAGCCTTAGTCGTATGTGTGTGTATATATACATCACATAATAAAAATATAATATATATATATATATATATATATATATATATATATATATATATATATATATATATATATATATATATATATATATATATATATACATATACACACACACACACACACACATATATTAAATCAAAAGTATATAAATAATAATGGAGGCGCTTGCTGGATTGATCGTGTGGTACTCCCAGCACAATGGCCAATCATTGAATGGATCTATAAACAAGCGCCAATCTAGGATAACAGCCCTTTAATACAGCGAGTGTTGGGACATTGGTTAAGGTCCTAAGGATCATGAATTACAAGTGGTTCAAGTCTGCCCCTCTACCGGATGTTACTTCTACAAAACACACAACAGCTTCTTAAAGGGGTACTCCGCTCCTAGACATCCAAAGGATAAGGGATAAGATGTCAGATCGCTGGAATCCCACTGCTGGGGACCCCTGGGATCTCCGCTGTGGCACACTTGTTCTGTACATAATGACCGGTGATACAGGGGCCGAAGCATCGTGACGTCACGATGCTCCGCCCCCTCGTGACATCACGGCCCACCTCCTTAATGCAAGTCTATGGGAGGGGGCGTGATGGCCAACACACACCCTTCCATAGACTTGTATTGAGGGGGCGGGCCTTTACGTAACAGTGCTCCGGCCCCTGTATTGCCCGTTATTAAGCACAGAGCAAGTTTGCTCTGGAGATCCCGGCGATCTGACATCTTATCCCCCATCCTTTGAATAGGAGATAAGATGTCTAGGGGCGGAGTACCCCTTTAACTGCTTAAATCTTTGGTTCAGGCCGTGTGCCAGTTGTCCTTGGCAAGCAACGTTAAAAAGTCACCTATGAAAGGCAATTTTACGATAGACATGCCTTGTTCAATCCCTCTATGCACAGAAAATTCTTTATCAGGAATTACTCATGTGATTAATCTGGAGACGGTGAAAGTCAATGTTTGGTTATAACTGTATCAGGCCAATCAGTATAGCCATAATATAACAGATCAGCGATACATAGTTACGGTAATAAGGGTAAAAAAAGGTCAAAAGTCGATCAATTTTAACCTAAAAACCCTTTGAGGCAAAAGTCAATTGCCCCATACCAGAGGGAAAAATATATATATATATATATATAAATCTCTCTCTCTCTGACTCCAAATAGGGCATTTGGAATAAAATACCTTGATCAATGCCATGTCTCCAAAAATCTAGTATCCATAACTTGTCATATATTTTTGAAGAAAAACATCCATGACATTTATTGAGTTAAACATCACAACATCGTATAGCAGAGAGCTCCAGTCTCACTGCTCTTACAGTAAAGAATCTCTGTGCTGGTGCAAAAAACTTCTTTCCTCTAGACATAAGAGGATGCCCCCTTGTCGTGGTTACCGTCCTAGGTATAAAAAGATCACTAGAAAGATCTCTGTACTGTCCCTTCGTATATTTGTACATTGTGATCAGATCGCTCCTAAGATGTCTTTTCTCCAAACTAAATAACCCCAAGCTTGATAACCTGTCTTGGTCCTGTAATCCTCCCATACCATTAGTTATCTTTGTCACCCTCCTCTGCACCCTCTCCAGTTCAGTCATGTCCTTCTTATATACAGGGGCCCAGAATTGGACACAATACTCCATATGTGGTCTGACTAATGATTTATACAGAGGAAAAATGATATCCTTGTCACGAGCCTCTATGGCTCTCGATACATCCCATGACTGTTAGCCTTGGCAGCCACTGCCTGGCACTGATCGCTAAATTAAGTTTACTGTCCAGCAGTACCCCTAGTCCTGGTCCTCTTTAGCACATAATTGTACATTTTGTTTCTAATGCCCAAGGGCATAACCTTACATTTATTCACATTAAACTTTGTTTGCCATGTCTGTGCCTATGCCTCCAGCATCCACAGTAATGTGTTATCCTCCTCTGTGGTGATCACCCTAACCAGTTACGTGTCATCAGCAAATATTGAAAATCTACTCAGTAATCCCTCTACAAGGTCATTAATAAACATATCGAAAAGAAGTGGACCCAGTACTGACCCCTGTGGTATCCTGTGTAGCCAGGGTCACAATTACAACTGGGTCTCTAGACCAGGGGGACCACAGACACACCCTTACCACTAAGTTAGATATTGCATTATTCTATATCTGAGCTCTACAGGCAGCTCTCTCCTCCTCATGGTTTGTTTTTTTTAAACATTTTTCTGCTATGAGACCTTATATAGACAGGGGTAGAATTTACCACAGGTGACTCCATTCAAGGTGTAGAAATGTCTTAAAGATGATCAAGAGCAAAATTTTAAGTGTCATAGCAAAGAGTCTGAACACTTACGTCCATGCAAAATTAAATGTTTACCTTTTTAATAAACTAGCAAACAATTCTAAAATTCTGTTTTCGTTGTGTTATGGGGTACTGATGCAGAATGATTGGGGGACATTTTTAATTTTCTCATTATTTTAGCCGAAGGCCACAACATAAAATAAGAAAAGAGTGAAAGGGTCCTAAACATTCTGAATGCGCGGTAAGTCATGTGGAGAAACACCTGCCAGGTCAGCCGAGGCCGATACACACCCAGCAAGACTACAGATATAAACCTGCACTACATTCCTGCAATATTTTCAGCTACCCAGCCTTCTACCAGCTGGTTCCCTGATCCGGGGGAAACGCTCTGGTATCTGTCAATTACAGGTGCTTGATTTGTTTTCACCTACACAAACAGGGAACTCTGTGCTCACGCGAACATTAAACATCCCCCCCCCCCGGCATGGTAAACCAGAAGGCGGCTGTGATGTAAAGCAGGCAGCAATGCAAAGGTTAATAAAATGTCAAACGTCTCAGGTTCTGTCATACATGAACGTGCGCATACTGTACATTCAGTATGGGGAGCGAGATGAGGTCACCGCTTTATATACAGCAGTCTGCAAGGGAGGTTACTGGGAAGTGGACTGGCCATACAAACACTGTCAGAAACAAGTGTGAACATACACTAGTGCCAGGCTTTCAGTAAGGGGGAGTGCAACTTCTAGTAGTTTACAACATTTAAAAGCAATGTTAAAATAAAAATAAAATGTAAGCGGCCAGACATCATCATTGGCCTAAGTTCACACAGTGGAATTTCTGAGTGGAATTCTGCAAGAATATTCCACACGGACATTCCGCTGCAGAAGAGTCCTATTGATTTCAATGGGATTCTGCTGCACTGTGCACATGGTGAAAATCTAGATTCCAGAATCCACAGAAAGACTAGACGACATGTCTATCCTTTCTGTGAATTCCGCTCAGAAATGCATTGAGGCGGCGCATTTCCAAGCGCATCTATGAGATGGCGTATTTCCAAACCGTCGTAGCACCTGCCGGAACATCTGAATGTGTGGAATGTCCGCCCATGTTTTCCAGAGACATTCCGCACATTTTTTTGCAGTGTGAACCCGGGCCTTATCAATCTTTCCTTTTGAGCCTCCTTCCTAATGCAGTGGAATACAAAGTGTTAAAGGGATATTCCTACAATTTAAAAAAGTTATCTATTTATAGGAAAGGGGGATAACTAGGTGATAGGTCAGGATCGCAGAAGTCAGACCACCAATCATCAGAACGGAGGAGAAACCTCCTCTGCAGTAAAAGCCCTGATGTGTATACAGTGGTCCCTCAACATACGATGGTAATCCGTCCCAAATGGACCAACGTTTGTTGAAACCATCGTATGTTGAGGGATCCGTGCAATGTGAAGTATAGGACAGTGGTCTACAACCTGCGGACCTCCAGATGTTTCAAAACTACAACATCCAGCATGCCCGGACAGCCAACGGCTGATGATGTGATGGAGAGCACCGACGATGCAGGGGATCCCGAAGAGGACGCGCTGGAGCCCGGAGGACAGGTAAGTGATAGTCAGCGGACCACACGGGGCTCCGTAAATGCGATGGCCCCGACATACAAAAGCATCGTATGTGGATGCTGCCTTCAACATGTGATGGACTCTGAGAGGCAATCGTATGTTGAAATGATCGTATGTCGGGGCCATCGTAGGTCGGGGGTCACTGTAGAGCCCAAATAGTAATTCCATAAAACAGTTTATCCACAAGTAACCTTAAGTAGATACCTTATCTTTTACTTGGACAAATAAACTAATATTTTTGTAAGCGATAGTGTCAGATGAAAGGGACGGGCGCGGTGCTGGTTAATGACTGACAAATCAGGGTCACAACAGGATTAATATTTTACTGTACTTGTCTCCTTTGGTACTTGCCCTTTCTATCACAAAGGTGAACACATTTGTTTGCATTCCATTATGTCTCCTAACCCTGTGCAGCCTCTGCTTGTGTTATCTAATATTTTACAATGTGTTAACTCAAGGAAAAAATATTTAAAATAGGAAACCAGAGCAGAATGTAATCTGCTGGGCCAAATCAATATATCTACACCAAAAAGGGAGGCACCAACACAACAAATAGACAATCTTTATTTAAAGGGGTACTCTGGCGCTTAGACATCTTATCCCCTATCCAAATGATAGGGATAAGATGCCTGATCGCGGTGGTCCCGCCGCTGGGGACCCCTGTGATCTTGCACGCCGCACCCCGTTAAAATCAGTCCTGATTACTGTCGATCACGGGGTCGGAGCGTTGTGACGTCACGGCTCCGCCCCCGTGTGACATCATGCCCCGCCCCCTCAATACAAGCCTATGGGAGGGGCGTGACAGCACACGGGGGGCAGAGCCGTAACGTCACAACGCTCCGGCCCTGTGATCGACAGTAATGAGACCTGGAGCGAACACGCTCCAGGGACTGATTAGAACTAGAAACTCAGAAACCAATGTGTGACCACCACTGTTTTTGATGCTGTACACTTGCACTATATCCCACTATATTGGGTTAAATGTAGGTGAACAGCCTGTCAGTTTCCCTTTCAGGCTGGGTTCACAACACGTTTTGTACTTACGGTTCCGTATAAGGCTGGGGGGAGGGGGGGGGGGAATCGTGGCGCCCGCACTCAGCCGTATTCGGGAACTGTATTAAAAGGACAACTGCAGCGGAATTACACTTATCCCCTATTCACAGGATAGGGGATAAGTGTTTGATCGCGGGGGGGGTCCGACCGCTGGGACCCCCCCCCCCCCTCGATCTCTCTAACGGGACGCCGGCATTAGCGCCCATGGTGACGTAGCGTCGACCTAGAGGTCGACGGTGACGCCCCGTCTCCTCCCCGTCCCCATACAGTTCTATTCGGGATGCGGGGAGGCACGAATGCTGCCTCCCCGCCTCTCCCATAGAGATGTATGGAGGAGGCGTGCCTGCCACAATGTCATGCTGCGGCTGGCACGCCCCCTGCACTGGAGAGCCGCGGCCCCATACAGGAGATCGCCGGGGGCCCCAGCGTTCTGACCCCCCCGCGATCAAACACTTATCCCCTATCTTGAGGATAGGGGATAAGTGTTTGTACCGCTGCAGATGTCCTTTAATGCATGTCTATGAGCCGACCGGAGTGAACTGCAGCCTCCGGTCGGCTGCGTTTTCGGCCGTACGCGGTTTCCTGACCGTAGGCAAAAATGCGGTTGACCACATTTTTTGCATGCGGTCGGGAAACCGCATACGGCCGAAAACGCAGCCGACCGGAGGCTGCGGTTCACTCCGGTCGGCTCATAGACATGCATTAAATACGGTTCCCGAATACGGCTGAGTGCAGGCGCCGCGATTCCCCCCGCCCCCTCTCCCCCCAGCCGTATACGGAACTGTAAGTACAAAACGTGGTGTGAACCCAGCCAACAAAATTTCACAAGGACATTCCGCTGCACTGCTCATATGGTAGAGTTACTGCTGCGGAAATCCCGATTCCGGCATCCGCAGGGGAAAAAAATAAGATAAAATGTGTGTAATAGAGAGATCTATATCTATATCTCTCTATCTACATGTCTCAGACCGCAATGCATTGCCCCCTTAAGTGTTTGTTTTTATTTTACAGTTGTTAATTTTTGATTACACAGAACAACAGGTTTGCACGCTTGGAGCTCCTTCCCTACAGCGTATCATTTTCTACATTTATATATCACAGTCCAATTGATTTTTCCTTATGTTCTGAAGATGATAGAATTAGTTTTGCAACAGCTGTAGGCACCCTGGTTGGCAAACACTGTTGTGATGTATTGAGTTTTTAGCACCAGCTACTAGAGTAAAGGAAAAGAGGGCACCCCTTTCCCTAATGCAGTAGTCTCCAAACTGTGGCCCTCCAGATAATGCAAAACTGCTGCCCAGCCATGTTGGGAATAGTAGTTTTGCATCAAATGGAGGGCCACAGCTTGGAGACCACTGCCCTACTAGGATGAATGTCTTTTACCTACAGTGTGGGATAATAAACTGTAACAAAGTGTTACTCACCATAATGTGGTTTTACTTAATCGGACACAAACCTACAAGAAAGAAAAAGACAAATTAAAAAAAACAAATTTAAAAAAACATGGCTGTATCTAAACAAACACACCAAAACATTTCCGATCGAGGCAAAGGTAGCCTGACAGGTTACAGAGATCTAACAGCACAGATAAGCATAATGGACACCTTACATCATATTAAAAATAAGTGGTACTTACCTACCGAGCCCCCAAACCAGTCCCCTGCTGGTCTCTGCTTGTTTCAGCTGGACCTGCCCACAGAGGTGTCTGATCTTAGCCAGTGATCGGCTGAGAGGACAGGTCCAGCTTGAAACAGAAGCTTTCTGTCTCTTTAAACCAGAAAATCTCACCTGAATGTCTAGGAGGCTTATGTACTATACCCTCAGATGAATATTAGGAACACTTCCCCAGGCTGAAGTGATATGCCCATCATGCCAGCCTTTTTATATGTTACTAGTGGCATGACTAACAAGGAACGAGAAGTAAAATATCAATTAGAATAAAAATAAAAAAAAAAGAGGTCAGGGAGTTTTTAGCCAGGGGATTTTACACGCCACACCGTGAAACACCTGTGATATTAAAACTCGTAACAAAAGTAGTTTAAAGGGGTACTCTGGCCCCGAGACAACTTATCCCCTAGCCAAAGGATAGGGGATAAGATGTCTCACCGCGGGTGTCCTGCCGCTGGGGACCCCTGCAATCTTGTATTCGCCACCCACCTGTTTGAGCTGCAAGCCGCGGTGCCAGCTCACAAACAGCCGGGTGGCGACCATGGGGCCGGAGTATCGTGACATCACAAATACAAGATTGCGGGGGTCCCCAGCGGCGGGACCCCCACGGTGAGACGACTTCTCCCTATCCTTTGGATAGGGGATAAGATGTCTCAGGGCCGGAGTACCCCATTTAAGTGCTCTCCCTGCTTTTTTTGGGCACCTGAGAGCACCCTCCATGGTGAAGTGTTATTTCTCATTCTCTCCACTTCAGAGAAGGGGGGACCAGGACTGAGCTGTTTGCCAGTAGTCAGCATACATGGATTTCCTTTCCCTTACTTCATAGTGATAGTTAATGTGCACAGGGCTGAAAAGATTGACATTGTGCTGAGGGATGATTTACACTATGGGTCAAACAAATTATCTAGGGGCCACTGGAGGTAGAGGCTGGGCCGCATTAAGTATTCCACACAAAAAAGCAGTGTCTCAGTCCCTGAACTGTTAGACCGCCCCTGGCACGGAACAAATTGGATTACCACTAAACTGTGCTTTCAAGTAAGGGGCAGCAAAATATTGTCCCACTGGCCGCATGTTTGAGACCCCTGATTTAGACAGTACAGTACTATAGATCGCATGTGGAAGGAGAAGGGGATACTGATGCATTCTGACACTGCAAGGTGCTATGGGATCAATTACAGAACCAGTGGATATCCCAAGTCTACCGACTCCCAAGTCTACCAAAAAAAAAAAAAAAAGCTAAAGAGCAAAAATTATACACAAAATACCAAACCAAATCAGACCAGATTCCAAGCCTGGACATTGTTGAGATGTTGAATAACATCCATGAGTTCTGCCCCGATTCTTGCCCACGAATAAAAACATTATCGATTTAGTGGACCCATAGAATGATTCCTGAAGACCAACATGTTTTGTCCAGAGGAGTGCCCTCCCACCAGCCCAGGAGGAGATTTGTGTAAGTGGGGGCGCACGGACCCTCTGTAGCGGTCCATCTGAGCTGGTGGAAGATGCGGCAGTCGAAAAATAATTACATGTCAAGATGAAGCGGAGGAGTGATAATACAGAATCGTTATGAGACAAAATTTATTACCCCTTGATTGCAAAAAATACTGCACAGCCATTATCATGAGGGACTGAGCGATAGAGGGACTCTACATCTATGCTCACCAGTAATATAGATGGTTCAACTGACATCTCTTTAATTCGTCTTAGAAAATCTATCGTATCCCTCACATACAATGGCAGTGATGTCATTAATTTACCAAGGACACTACCTACATAGACACTAATGCTTTGCGTCAGGGAATTTGTCTACCTTTTAAGGGACTAAGCTCTTTATGGATTTTCAATAGCCCATAAGCAATACTGGGTGTAATGGTGACTTCAGTATATCTGGGAACTATAACTTCTATCACACTTTAAATCTGGTGCGATTTGGTTTGGTATTTTGTGTAAAATTGTTGCACTTTTGCAGTGGTGTTATCACAGTTTTTTTCCTTTTTCTGTCAAACTGGATATTTCATGGAATCAATAGATGCTACGTTTTAGTCTATCCTTCTGTGAAGGTGCTATGTGAGCAGAAAGGAAGGAGAGCAGCACAGCAATGACAGGGTTACACTAATCACTGAACTGCTGCTGAGATGAGAAGGGAGCATTGTTCTATCTTTCATGGACAGTGAAGACCCTCTTAATGATGTGTTATGTCCATGTTATGTGTCCTGTCTTCCTGTGTGTTACTACACTGCTCAAAAAAAATAAAGGGAACACTAAGATAACACATCCTAATCCAAGTTTATCAACCCATGGAGGTCTGGATATGGAGTCACACTCAAAATCAAAGTGGAAAACCACACTACGGGCTGATCCAACTTTGATGTAATGTCCTTAAAACAAGTCAAAAAGAGGCTCAGTAGTGTGTGTGGCCTCCACGTGCCCATATGACCTCCCTACAACGCCCGGGCATTCTCCTGATGAGGTGGCGGATGGTCCGAGTGATGTCCTCCAAGACCTGGACTAAAGCATCCGACAACTCCTGGACAGTCTGTGGTGCAACATGGTGTTTGTGGATGGAGCGGGACATGATGTCTGCGATGTGCTCAATCATATTCAGGTCTGGGGAACGGGCGGGCCAGTCCAGAGCATCAATGTCATCTTCTTGCAAGAACTGCTGACACACTCCATCCACATGAGGTCTAGCATTGTCTTGCATTAGGAGGAACCCAGGGCCAACCGCACCAGCATATGGTCTCATAAGGGGTCTGAGGATCTCATCTCGATACATAATGGCAGTCAGGCTACCTCTGGCAAGCACATGGAGGGCTGTGCGGCCCCCGAAAGAAATGCCACCCCATACATTTACTGACCCACCGCCAAACCGGTCATGCTGGAGGATGTTGCAGGCAGCAGAACATTTTCCACAGCTTCTCCAGACTGTCACATGTGCTCAGTGTGAACCTGCTTTCATCTGTGAAGAGCACAGGGCGCCAGTGGGGAATTTGCCAATCTTGGTGTTCTCTGGCAAATGCCAAACGTCCTGCATGGTGTTGGGCTGTAAACACAACCCCAACCTGTAGATGTCGGGCCCTCATACCACCCTCGTGGAGTCCGTTTCTGACCGTTTGAGTGGACACATGCACATTTGTGGCCTGCTGGAGGTCATTTTGCAGGGCTCTGGCAGTGCTCCTCCTTGCACAAAGGCGGAGGTAGCGGTCCTGCTGCTGGGTTGTTGCCCTCCTATGGCCTTCTCCACATCTCCTAATGTATTGGCCTGTCTCCTGGTAGTGCTTCCATGCTCTGGACACTACGCTGACAGACACAGCTCGCATTGATGTGCCATCCTGGACGAGCTGCACTACATGAGGCCCTTGTGTGGGTTGTAGACTCAGTCTCATGCTACCACTAGAGTGAAAGCACCACCAGCATTCAAATAAGTGACCAAAACATCAGACAGGAAGCATAGGAACTGAGAAGTGGTCTGTGGTCACCACCTGCAGAACCACTCCTTTATTGTGGGCATCTTGCTAATTTCCTATAATTTCCACCTTCCACATTGTGTTAAGTGTTCCCTATATTTTTTGAGCAGTGTAGATTACAAATTTCCACTAACAGGGCACTGCACATCTGACCATTTTTGATAAATATCCTTAAAGGAGAACTCCAGAACATAAAAATTGTCCCCCATAGTGTCGGCAGTAGAAAAATAAAGATGTACATACCTTTCTCCGCTCCCCCGAGGCCTCCAATAACCGGCTCCGGCCTCCGCCGTGATCCACTTCCTGGTTGCCGGTGGTCGGAGAGTCTTACTGCGCTCAATCAATCACCAGCCGCAGTGAAGTCCCGACTCGGCCGGCGATAGGCTGAGCGGCAGTGTGACGTTTTCGGCCCCGGCCGCAGGTGCCGGTGTAGTGAAGAATTTTGTGTCCTGAAGCGTTTTCACACTGCCGCTCAGCCTATCGCCGGCCGAGTCTGACTTCGCTGCGGCCGGTGATTGGGTGAGCGCTGTATGACTCGCCAACAACCGGCAACCAGGAAGAGGATCACGGCGGAGACCAGAGCCGGTTACCGGAGGCCCCCGGGGAGCGGAGGAAGGTATGTACCTCTTTATTTTTTTTACTGCAGGCAGTATGGGCGACAATTTTTAGATTCCGGAGTTCTCCTTTAAATGGTCACTATTGTTTCAAACAACTTCCCTTTATATGATAGTCTAGGACCTAGACTCTAGGTGATTTTTGATATATCTGTATATCCCTTCATTTACTAGAAACAATTCCTTACCCCAAAAAGAAAAGCCCTGAAGTATTGCCCACTAGGTTTCTCCATTCCCAGCAGATTGATATAAACATTTGTGGGGAAAGATGTCAGTAGAGATGAGCGAACTTACAGTAAATTCGATTCGTCACAAACTTCTCGACTCGGCAGTTGATGACTTTTCCTGCATAAATTAGTAAATTTGCTGGAAAAGGTGGATACAGTCCTAGGAGACTCTTTCCTAGGACTGTATCCACCTTTTCCAGCCCACCGGAGCACCTGAAGGCTGAACTAAGTTACGCAGGATAAGCCCTCAACTGCCGAGCCGAGAAGTTCGTGATGAATCGAATTTACTGTAAGCGCGCTCATCTCTAATCCTGGGCTTAGGAGTCCAGTAGGTGGTCCAACACAGTAATAGACAATAATCTCTGTATGAACACTAGTTATAGAAAGGCTAATATTTAGTGATAAGACCACCCACTGGACTCCTAAACCTAGAAGGAGAAAAGGTTTAAATGAAAAAAAGTTATTAGATCAAGTAAATTTGTCCCAGCTCCTCCTGCTTTATAATAAATAATGTTGCCCGGTTAGGACCCCATTGTCAATGTTCCCTTCTGACTGATTGAAGGAATTTGGGAGGTTTTCTGCACTCCCTCCAGACAATTCTGAACTCGCAGAGATCTAAGTTGAGGTGCAGACTAAAGCATACCTGTCATGTTACAGAAAAAATAAGTAAAAATTATGGGGGAGATTTATCAAAACCTGTGCTGAGGAAACATTGACCAGTTGCCCATAGCAACCAGTCGGATTGCTTCTCTTATTTTTCAAACGCCTTTTTTAAAAATTAAAGAAGCAATCCGATTGGTTGCTATGGGCAACTGGTCAACTTTTCCTCTGCACAGGTCTTGAGAAACGTCCCCCAATGCTTTTATAAGTTACTTACTAGGTCAAGCAGATGCTTTACATCAGTGGTCTTCAAACGGTGGCCCTCCAGATGTTGCAAAACTACAATTCCCAGCATGCCCGGACAGCCAACGGCTGTCCGGGCATGCTGGGAGTTGTAGTTTTGCAACATCTGGAGGGCCACAGTTTGAAGACCACTGCTTTACATCTTTTTTTTTTATCTTCTGTATTGGGCTCACAAATCCCACTGTTCTGCTGCTTACTCATTCTGGCATCCACTGCTAAGAAGGGTGTGCCTGAGGCAAGCACTGAGCCCACCCTCACTCACCATGCATTCAATTCCTTAGCCTGCTGTGTTGGTTCTCTGCAACCCACTTCTCCCTGCATGTGAAGCATCAGCATGACCTTGTAACAAATAGCATTACTTGCAGCATTTTTTTTTTCTGTGATATGATAGGTATATGATGGGTTCTCCCTTGTTTATGCAGTTTTTTTGTTATTATGTTTGTGTGTTATGTGTGTATAAGTATGTGTTTTTTTATGTGTGTTGTGATGTATATATGTATTTTCTTACCTTTTGTGAAGATCCGGAAGCTGGCCCCTTTTTCTTCCAGCCTCGGCCTCCGCCAGGTTGTGTTCGGTAAGTGGGATGTCGGATGTGTGTTCTTGCTTCTGTCCTTCCTATCTTCTGATGTCCGAGGCGAATCTTTTCTTGCTGTTTCTTCCGTAGCTCAGCGACGAATCTGCGGCCTCTTCCGGCGCATGCAGTTTTTTTTTTTATTAGCAATAACGTTTTTTTGTCTAATTGACAAACTGTCTGCGCATGCGCGAGTACGCAAGTGCTACACTAACAGCGTAGCGTACGTTAGGTCTACGCTAATAGCGTAGCTTCGCGCAAGCGCAGACAGTCTGTCAATTAGACAAAAAAAACTTTACTGGTAAAAAAAAATAAAAAATACCTGCGCATGCGCCGGAAGAGGCCGCAGATTCGTCGCTGAGCCACGGAAGAAACAGGAAGAAAAGATTCGCCTCGGACATCAGAAGATAGGAAGGACAGAAGCAAGAACACACCCCCGGCATCCCACTTACCGAACACAACATGGCGGTGGCCGAGGTTACACAGCAAGCCGCTGGAAGAAAAAGGGGCCAGCTTCCGGATCTTCACAAAAGGTAAGAAAATACATATATACATAATCACAACACACATAAAAAACACTTATACACACATAACACACAAACATAATAACAAAAAAACAGTATAAACAAGGGAGAATCCCTTTAAGGCCCTTATACAGTCACCCAAACATTCTGATTTTAGAGGAATTAGCCCGGTATTTAATGTGCATTTGTAAGGGGGGTTTAGATAGTTGTCGGAGGAATGAGGGATGGGGCATGTTGGACTTGAATTCTCAGACAGAAAAGCTTCCACCAGAGGAGTGTTTTCTCCATTCATAGCTGTTGGCTGAATGTACGCTCAGCTGGTGCATATGGCATGTGTATGGGTTTCCTATAAGGTTTTGTTCACACTGCGGAATTAAGAGTGGCCTCCGACTAAATCCGGACCTTCTGCGTAAGGACATCGCGGACTGACGACAATGCAGTCAGCACTCAATTCCACCAAAAAGAATGACCAAGTTCATTTTTTTGGTGTGCGAATTTCTGTAGTGTAAGGGTAGGGTCACACGACACGGATCCGCGACGTATTTTACTCTGCAGATCTGTCTGTGACCCGAACCTTAGTGTGCCTCCAGCTGTTCCCCCTGCTCGCAGCAGCAATCCACCGCTCTGAGCATTCACACAAGGGCCTGAGAGTCACTGCGCATGCTCACAGTTTACCCACAGACGTTGAGGTGCTGCTGTGATGTCCGAGTACACTGCGCATAAGCACGGCGACTCGCACAGCAGTATCCCGGTCATTTAAAAAAAAAATATATGAGGAGGGGGTACGAGGTTGGCTTACGGGGGGGAAGTTCAGGTAGGAAGACAAGGCAACGCCGGGTACTCAGTTAATACTTTGCATGTGTCATTCATCGGTTGGGGTCTGAATGTTCACACCCTGACTAATCGCTAGAACGAGCAGGGAGAAGTGCGCGCTTAGTGCGTTCTATCTAGGCTTTGGGTCACGTGACTGAGACTGTCTCGTAACTCAAGTCTAACGGACTGACACGTTTCTCCCCCCCCCCCCCACTTGTTCTAGTGATCAGTCAAACACAGAAGAGAACACGCTTATTACCATCCTCACTCCCACGTCGCTGCCAGTATAACAGAGCTCCCCTCCCTGCTGTGTCCGGGTTTGGTAACTCCGATCGTCCAATCAGGGGCTGCAGTGATGTCCCACCTAAGGCACTAGTTGGCTGAGCAGGCAAACGGGCAGCAGACCTCTGTTAGGGTGCATTCACACCACGTTATTGCAATACAGTTTCCGTATACATTTTCAATGTGAAAACCGTACGGAACCGTATTAAAAACCGTATGCATTGACTCTCCATTGAAAACTGTATGCCAAAAGATGCATCAGGTTGTGTCCGTTTTGCATCCTGTAAGGTTTTGTCAGTTTTTTTCCCGTACCCAAAACCGTAGCCTACCACGTTTTTGGTCTGGGCGAATAACTGAATTTAACCGCATAGATTTTTTTTTTTTGTTTTGTTTTTTAACATGAGAGTCAATGGGAACCGTACAGAACTGTATGTGCGTATGGTTCCATCCAATTTTCACCATCCAGTTTTTTTTACTTTGCAGTTTTTTTTCTTGGAATTTCAATCAAACAAGTGAAACTTTATTCAAAATGGAATGAAAAGTTAACGTATATGTTGTTATTTTCTTACAAAGCGGATGCAACCGGACACTATTTAGCAAACCGTATATAGTTTTTAAGCGTATACGGGTTGAAATTTGTACACACGTTTTGATACAGTTTAGTCAGGTTTTGAGGAATCTGTTTTTCATCAAAAACCTGATACGGGAACTGTATTGCAAAAACGTGGTGTGAATGCAGCCTTAGGCTGGGTTCTCACCATGTTTTTGATTAAAAAAAATAATAATTATTCCTCAAAACCTGACTAAACTGTATCAAAACGTGTGTACAAATTTGAATACGTATACGGTTTGAAAAATGTCTGTTTTTACCTTTTGACTCCAAAATGAATAAAGTTTCACTTTTTTGATTGAAATTCCAAGAAAAATAACTTTGCAAAGTTAAAAACCGTATGGGGAAAACTGGATGGAGCCGTACTCACATACAGTTCTGTACCGTTCCCATTGACTCCCATGTTAAAAAATAAAAATAAACTATACATTTCAAAAAGGTTTTTTCACCAGGACCAAAAACCGTGGTAGGCTACGGTTTTGGGTACGGGGGAAGAAAAAACTGACAAAACCGTACAGGATGCAAAACGGACACAACCTGATGCATCTTTTGGCATACGGTTTTCAATGGAGAGTCAATGCATAAGGTTTTCAAATTGAAAACGTATACGGGAACTGTATTGTAAAAAGGCGGTGTGAACCCAGCCTTATACTGACAGCACAGTATCAAGTTTTAAAAAGAAGTTCATTGTTGGAGTACCCCTATAAGGCTGGGTTCACACTACGTTTTTCAAATACGGTTACCGTATACGGTTTTCCGCTAAAAAACATATGGCAAAAACCGTATGCAATCGTATACAACCGTATGACTCCAAATACGGTTTTTCCCCGTACGGTTCTATCCGTTTGCATCAGTTTTTGCCTACAGTTTTGCTATTTTGTTGGAATTAGTTTTCAAGCAATTCAATAAAGTTACTATTGTTCTATTGAAATTCCTTCTGCGCATGTGTCCACTCCAAAAAACGGATTAGAAAAACCGTGTGCAACCGTATTCTGAAATTCTGTGTACGGTTCTTATAGACAACAATGTTAAAAGAACCGCATACGGTTTTCCAACCGGAGGCAAAAACGTGGTCGTCAGCATTTTTGCTACGGTTGAAAAATCGGCAAAACCGTATCCGAGGCAAAACGGATGCAACCGTACACAACATTTGGAATACGGTTTACAATGCAAGCTCTATGCATACGTTTTCGGATACTGCCGTATACGTTTTTTTGCGGAAAACCGTATATGGTTACCATATTTGAAAATCGGAGTGTGAACCCAGCCTAATAGGTATGTACACGGCGTATACGCTGCAGATTTCACAAACCCACACTGTGTAACCGCGGGTGTCTCTGCATAAAAACAGCACAAGACGCTGGGGATTTTATGCTGCGCCCAACGACTGAAAAAATTACATGTAATGGTGTGAACAGGACCTAAAGGGGATCTCTGATTGTTTACAGAAAACAAGTGACGCCAGCTAAGGGTGAAACATAACAAAATCTGATTGATGTCCAATGGCTGGAGAGATCTATCTAGATCAGTGTTTTTCAAACAGAGTGCCTCCAGCTGCTGCAAAACTACAACTCCCAGCATGCCCGGACAGCCGAAGGCTGTCCGGGCATGCTGGGAGTTGTAGTTTTGCAAAAGCTGAAGACACACTATCTGGAAAACATTGATGTATAGAATAATATAAAGCAGAAGATACGGCTATGAGGAATAAAGCGGATCCTCCTGCCGCATCCCCACCCCAGCCCGCGCTTTTGATTCCCATTCACACACAGCGGTTACCTGACGGATTGGGACTACACCGGCCGCAGAAATAGCGATTCCTCGGCGCCGCTCACTAGCCCAGTCCTAAGCATACTTCTCCCCAATCACTTCCTGATGGAGTCGCCCTCCAATGACGCCATCTTTGTCTCCAGGACCACGCCCCCTGACCCCTTCATGACACTCCTCACGTACCGAAGGCAGCGCCCCAATATGGAGGGAGAGCTGGCTTTCTGCCTCTACCAATAATAAACTACAAATCCCACAATCCCCCGACGTACTGGCGTGACTGAACTCGGCGTACCGTGCGCGAAGAGGATTGTGGGAGATGTAGTTCTGTAGCTGCTGTAACGTCGCACAATAGAGAAAAGGGCGGGTCAGGGGAGATGGAGAGCCGTCAGCACTTGGGATTTATGTGGAGACCGGGGACTGATAGCGCGGGCTGTATCCAGGCTACAACATATACGTTGTATTGTATAACAAGTACAATGGAAAACTTCTATATCACATAGTAAAATAACACAATGCACACGTTGCAGTCAAATGAGTTTATTTTAGAGGTTAAAAAAGGGCTTTAACCCCTTAAGGGCGCAGCCAGGTTTCAATTTTGTATTTTTTTTGGACTCCCCACATAACTCTTAAATTTTTCCAACAACAGACCCCTTTGAGGGCTTGTTTTTTTTTTGTTGCTTTTTGCGTGACCAATTGTATTTCACAATTACAGATGAGTGAACTTACAGTAAATTTGATTTGTCAGAACTTCTCGGCTCGGCAGTTGATGACTTATCCTGCATAAATTAGTTCAGCCTTCAGGTGCTCCGGTGGACTGGAAAAGGTGGATACATTTCTAGGAAAGAGTCTCCTAGGACTGTATCCACCTTTTCCAGCCCACCGGAGCATCGGAAAGCTGAACTAATTTATGCAGGAAAAGGCATCAACTGCCGAGCCGAGAAGTTCGTGACTAATCGAATTTACTGTAAGTTTGCTCATCTCTATTCACAATGACACCTTTCATTTTTACCATAACATGTACGCGAAACCAAAAAAATGGGTGGGGAATGGAAAAAATTTTTTTTGCAACTTTTGGGTTTTTTGTTTTTATACAGTGCACTTTATGATAAAACTGGCAGGTTCTCTTTATTCTGTGGGTCAATGCGATTATAATGATATCCATGGTTACCTGCTTTTCTATTTATTGTCCTGCTTTTAAAAACAACATTTTTTAAATACAAAATAAGTACCCTTAACCCCTTAAAGGACATCTATAGTGCAAAATAACTTATCCCCTATCCAAAGGATAGGGGATAAATGATAGATCGCGGGGGATCCGAGCGCTGGGGCCCCCCACGATCTCCAGTATGGGGCCGCGGCAATGTACAGGAAAGGGGGGCGTACCGTCACCGCATGACTCGGCGGCCGACACGCCCCCTCCATGTACCCCATAGAGATACATGGACAGGGGCGTGTCTGCTGCGGCTTTCTGCTGGAGAGGAAACTTCACTTCCTGTGGACTGCCAAGGCCCCGTCCAGGAGATCCCGGGGGGCCCCAGCACTCGGACCCCCTGCGATCTATAACTTATCCCCTATCCTTTGGATAGGAGATAAGTTATTTTGCGCTGGAGTACTCCTTTAAGGACCCAGGGTTTTTCCGTTTTTGCATATTCTTTTTTTCCTCCTTACATTTAAAAAATCATAACTCTTTCAATTTAGCACCTAAAAATCCATATGATTGCTTATTTGCGCCACCAATTCTACGTTGTAATGACGTCAGTCATTTTAGCCAAAAATCTACGGCGAAACGGAAAAAAAAATCATTGTGAGATGAAATTGGAAAAAAAAACCCGCCATTTTGTAAGTTTTGGGGGCTTCTGTTTCTACGCAGTACATTTTTCGGTAAAAATGACACCTTCTCTTTATTCTGTAGGTCCATACGATTAAAATGATACCCTACTTATATAGGTTGGATACTGTCGCACTTCTGGAAAAAATCATAACTACATGCAGGAAAATGTATACGTTTAAAATTGTCATCTTCTGACCCCTATAACTTTTTTATTTTTCCGCGTATGGGGCGGTA
The DNA here is from genome assembly GCF_029499605.1 of Hyla sarda. Lineage (NCBI taxonomy): Eukaryota > Metazoa > Chordata > Amphibia > Anura > Hylidae > Hyla > Hyla sarda. Next base: position 383,938,178 of record NC_079190.1, on the reverse strand, counting down.
TGAGGGCTAATTTTTTGCGCCGTGATCTGAACTTTTTAACGGTACCATTTGCATTGATAGGACTTTTTGATCACTTTTTATTCATTTTTTCATGATATAAAAAGTGACCAAAAATACACTATTTTGGACTTTGGAATTTTTTTGCGCATACGCCATTGGCCGTGCGGTTTAATTAATGATATATTTTTATAATTCGGACATTTCTGCTCGCGGCGATACCACATATGTTTATTTTTATTTACACAGTTTTTTTTTTTTTAATGGGAAAAGGGGGCTGATTCAAACTTTTATTAGGGAAGGTGTTAAATGATCTTTATTCAATTTTTTTTTCACTTTTTTTTTGCAGTGTTATAGCTCCCATAGGGACCTATAACACTGCACACACTGATCTTTATCATTGATCACTGGTTTCTCATAAGAAACCACTGATCGATGATTCTGCTGCTCGGCAGTGGGACGTTTTTGGCCCCGGCCGCAGGTGCCGGTGTAGTGAAGAATTTTGTGTCCTGAAGCGTTCTCACACTGCCGCTCAGCCTATCGCCGGCCGAGTTGGACTTTGCTGCGGCTGGTGATTGGCTGAGCGCAATATGATTCATCCGACCACCGGCAACCAGGAAGAGGATCACGGCAGAGAACGGAGCCGGTTACCGGAGGCCCCGGGGGAGCGGAGGAAGGTATGTACATCTTTATTTTTTTACTGCTGGCAGTATGGGGGACAATTTTTATATTCCGGAGTTCTCCTTTAATGGGTTAAGGACCAAGCGTTTTTTGCACATCTGATCACTGTCACTTTAAGCATTAATAACTCTGGGATGCCCATACTGGCATCACATTCCAAAATTTTATGAAAAAATTGAAAATGTTAATGTTTTTTTTTTACTTTGAAGCTCTCTGCTTATAAGGAAAATAGACATTCCAAATAAATTATATATTGATTCACATATACAACATGTCTACTTTATGTTTGCATCATAACATTTATGAGTTTTTACTTTTGGAAGACATCAGAGGGCTACAAAGTTCAGCAGCAATTTTCAAATGTTTCACAAAATTTTCAAAATCTGAATTTTTCAGGGACCAGTTCAGTTTTGAAGTGAATTTGAAGGGCCTTCATATTAGAAATACCCCACAAATGACCCCATTATAAAAATTGCACCCCTCAAAGTATCCAAAATGACATTCAGTAAGTGTGTTAACCCTTTAGGTGTTTCACAGGAATAGCAGCAAAGTGAAGGAGAAAATTCAAAATCTTCATTTTTTACATTTGCATGTTCTTGTAGACCCACCTTTAGAATTTTTATAAGTCATAATAGGAGAAAAATCCCTCACAAATGTGTAACCCAATTTCTCTCGAGTAAGGAAATACCTCATATGTGTATGTCAAGTTTTCGGCGGGCACAGTAGAGGGCTCAGAAGGGAAGGAGCGACAATGGGATTTTGGAGAGTGAATTTTTCTGAAATGGTTTTTGGGGGGCATGTCACATTTAGGAAGCCCCTATGGTGCCAGAACAGCTGAAAACCCCACATGGCATACCATTTTGGAAACTACACCCCTCAAGGCACGTAACAAGGGATCCAGTGAGCCTTAACACCCCACAGGTGTTTGACGACTTTTCGTTAAAATCGGATGTGTAAATGGAAAACATTTTTTTTCACTAAAGTGCAGTTTTTTCCCAAAATTTACCATTTTTACAAGGGTAATGGGAGAAAATGCCCCCCAAAATTTGTAACCTCATCTCTTCTGAGTATTGGGACGTAAAATGCTCTGCTGGCGAACTACAATGCTCAGAAGAGGAGGAGCGCCATTGAGCTTTTGGAAAGAGAATTCGTTTGGAATGGTAGTCAGTGGTCATGTGCATTTACAAAGCCCCCCCCGTGGTGCCAGAACAGTGGACCCCCCCATATGTGACCCCATTTTTGAAACTACACCCCTCACAGAATTTAATAAGGGGTGCAGTGAGTATTTACACCCCACTGGCGTTTGACAGATCTTTGGAACAGTGGGCTGTGCAAATGAAAATTTTATTTTTCATTTTCACGGACCACTGTTCCAAAAATCTGTCAGACACCTGTGGGGCGTAAATTTTCACTGTACCCCTTATTACATTACATGAGGGGTGTAGTTTCCAAAATGGGGTCACATGTGCAGGGCTGTGGAGTCGGAGTCGAGGAGTCGGACAAAATTTTGGGTACCTGGAGTCGGCAAACAATGCACCGACTCCTACTAAATTTAGATTGGAATAAAAAAAAAAAAAGCAAGTTTAAATGTCCCAATTCACAAAAAGTTATAATTAATGAATTCTCTACTATAAGAATAAAGATCAATGCATGCAGTGCCTCATGTAACCGCAAAACGAACACGTTAAGTGACTGTGAAGAAGCATGCTTTTCATGTGCTTTACTATTTGGCACACAACGCACAATTAAGAGCGGCAATACTTATACTTTCCATAGTGTTGTGTCCTGCTGTTACAGGGAACCCATGGGTAACCTAGCCTCTCACTGATAAGGGATTAAGGAAATATGTTTTTTGCAGGACTAGAGACACTTGTATAAGTGAAGGGAATGGAGGGTCAATAGTTCAAGACTGAAGCTGTAAACCATTGGAAAAACTGCTGCCATTCAGCTAAGGCTATAAAAACTTGTAAACTCGATTGTTAGCTTAAAGGGGTACTCTGCCCCTAGACATCACGAGGGGCGGAGCCGTGATGTAGTGATGCTCCGGCCCCTGTATCGCCCGTCATTACGCACAGAGCGAACTCGGGGCGCAGTACCCCTTTAAACTTGACTATGGGATTCTACTAGGGAAATCATGTTTTATAATAAATGCCCCTTCCTGGATCCTCCCACTGCCCTATCTTCAGCAGCAGCTCAGCACACAAACTGTTCAATACAGTAGACTGTTGGCTTCCCAGCCAGTAGTCCTGTGGTAATGACAGGTATGTTGCCTTTCTTTCCTTCAAGGAATGTATAAAATACATTCACATATTAATACAGAGGAGTCGCTAAGTCGGAGTTGGAAGCACAGAGTCGGAGTCGGAACATTTATCTACCGACTCCACAGCCCTGCACATGTGAGGGGGTCCATTGTCCTGGCACTATGGGGGCTTTGTAAACACACGTGGCCTTCAATTCTGGACAAATTTTCTCTTCAAAATCCCAATGGCGCTCCTTCTCTTCTGAGCATTGTAGTGCGCCAGCAGAGCACTTTACATTCACATATGTGGTATGTTCTTACTCAGAAGATATGGGGTTACAAATGTTGGTGGGCTTTTTTTTCCTATTTTCCCTTGTGAAAATGAAAAATTTAGGGTAACACCAGCATTTTAGTGAAAAAAAAAGGTTTTTCTCATTTTCCCATCCAAATTTAATGAACATTTGTTAAACACCTGTGGGGTGTTAAGGCTCACTATACCCCTTGTCACGTTCCATGAGAGTGTAGTTTGCAAAATGGGGTCACATGTGGGTATTTATTTTTTTGCATTTATGTCAGAACTGCTGTAAAATCACCCCCACCCCCCCTCTGTGCAAATCACCAATTTAGGCCTCAAATGTACATGGTGCGCTCTCACTCCTGAGCCTTGTTGTGTGTCCGCAGAGCATTTTACGCCCACATATGGGGTATTTCCGTACTCAGGAGAAATTGCGTTACAAATTTTGGGGGTCTTTTTTTCCTTTTACCGCTTGTGAAAATAAAAAGTATGGGGCAACGCCAGCATGTTAGTGTAAATTTCTCCCGAGTATGTGCAATTTCTCCCGAGTATGGAGATACCCCATATGTGACCCTAAACTGTTTCCTTGAAATATGACAGGGCTCCAAAGTGAGAGAGTGCCATGTGCATTTGAGGACTGAATTAGGAATTGCATAGGGGTGGACATAGGGGTATTCTACGCCAGTGATTCCCAAACAGGGTGCCTCCAGCTGTTGCTAAACTCCCAGCATGCCTGGACAGTCAGTGGCTGTCCAGAAATGCTGGGAGTTGTTGTTTTGCAACAGCTGGAGGCTCCGTTTTGGAAACACTGCCGTACAAGATGTTTTTCATTTTTATTGGGGGGGACAGTGTAAGGGGGTGTTTTTGTAGTGTTTTACCCTTTATTTTGAGTTAGTGTAGTGTTTTTAGGGTACGTTCACACTGGCAGGTTACGGTAAGTTTTCTGCTAAGAGTTTGCGCTGCGGCAAAAAATTTGCCGCAGCCCAAACTTGAAGCAGGAAATTTACTGTAAACCTGTCAGTATGAATGTACCCTGTACATTCACATGGGGTGGGGGGGCAAACCTCCAGCTGTTTCAAAACTACAACTCCCAGCATTACTGACAGACCGTGCGTGCTGGGAGTTGTACCTTTGCAACAGCTGGAGGCACACTGGTTGGAAAACCTTCAGTTAGGTTCTGTTACCTAACTCAGTATTTTCCAACCAGTGTGCCTCCAGCTGTTGCAAACCTACAACTCCCAGCATGTACTGATCACCGAAGGGCATGCTGGTAGATGTAGTTCTGCAACAGCTGGAGGTACGCAACTACAACTCCCAGCATACTCACAGCCGTTTGCTGTCTGGACATGCTGGGATTTGCAGTTTTGCGACATCTGGAGGGCTACAGATTACAGACCACTGCACAGTGATCTCCAAACTGTGGACCTCCAGATGTTGCAAAACTACAAACCCCAGCATGCCCAGACAGCAAACAGCTATGTGGGCATGCTAGGAGTTGTAGTTTTGCAAGAACTGGAGGGATATAGTTTAGAGACCATTGTATAGTAGTCTCAAACTGTAGCCCTCCAGCTGTTGCAACTACATATTCCAGCATGCCCAAACAGCTGTCTGGGCATGCTGGGAGTTGTAGTTTTGCAACATCTGGAGGGCTAGAGTTTAGAGACCACAGTCTCAGACTGAAGCCCTCCAGATCAGCTTACCAGCTTCCGTAGGATCCAGGGAGCAGTCCTCTTCTGACGCACGTCATCGCCGCCGCCGATCTCCGTCGCCCGCAGCCTCCGGACCGGTACGTGGACGTCGGCATTCGGACCCCTTCGTTTCCCCGTTCTGCCCCGCCTATTGTGGGTGGGCAGGACGGGGAAAACGAAAGTTAACCCCCCGCCCCCGATCTGCTATTGGTCGTCACTTCTGACAACCAATAGCAGACCAATAGCAGGGATAGGAGGGGTGGCATCTTGGGTGCCTTAGACAACCGCGATCCCTCTTATATTCCGGGTCACCATAGACCCGTATGACCTGGAATTGGCGCAAATCGCAAGTGTGAATTCACAGGCGATTTGCTCCGATAGCTGACATGGGGGGGTCTGATGACCCCCCTGGGCATTTGCGCGGGGTGCCTGCTGATAGATATCAGCAGTCACCCCGGTCCGGTCCCCGCCCGGCGCGCGGCGGAGACCGAAATTCCCACGGGTGTATGGATACGCCCTGGGTCCTTAACCTGTTAAGGACCCAGGGCGTACCTGTACGCCCTGAGTCTGCTCCCGATCTCTAACAACGGCCGGGACCCGTGGCTAATAGAGCGCAGCATTGATCGCGCTGCCGCGCGCTATTAACCCTTTAGACAAAGTTGAACGCCGCGTCTAAAATTAAAGTGAAACCATGCCGGTTAGCTCAGGGAGCTGTTCGGGATAGCCGCGGTGAATTTGCGGCATCCCGAACAGCTTACAGGCCTATATCATTAATTAAACCGCACGGTCAATGGCGTGCGCGCAAAAAAATTCCAAGGTGCAAAATAGTGCATTTTTGGTCACTATATCATGAAAAAATTCATAAAAAGCGATCAATAAGTCCTATCAATGCAAAAGTACCGCTAAAAACTTCAGATCACGGCGCAAAAAATGAGCCCTCATACCGCCCCATATGCGGAAAAATTTAAAAGTTATAGGGGTCAGAAGATAACAATTTTAAACGTATAAATTTTCTTGCATGTAGTTTTGATTTTTTCCAGAAGTCCGACAAAATCAAACCTATATAAGTAGGGTATCATTTTAACCGTATGGACCTACAGTATAAAAACAAGGTGTAATTTTTACCGAAAAATGTACTGTGCAGAAACGGAAGCCCCCAAAAGTTACAAAATGGCGTTTTATTTTTTCAATTTTGTCTCACATTGATTTATTTCCGTTTCGCCGTAGATTTTTGGGTAAAATGACTGATGTCATTACAAAGTAGAATTGGTGGCGCAAAAAATAAGCAATCATATGGATTTTTAGGTGAAAGATTGAAAGAGTTATGATTTTTTAAAGGTAAGGAGGAAAAAAACGAAAATGCAAAAACGGAAAAACCCCGGGTCCTTAAGGGGTTAAGTACCAGAACGTCAAGGCGTATCCATACGCCCTAGGTCCTTAAGTGGTTAAGTCTTAGAAAGTATTCAGAAAAAATGTTTTAACTGCTGCCAAAATAAACAGTAAATAGTGTATTTGATAAAGAAAAATACAGTATATAGATACTTATGTTATATATAACAGTTGAAAGTAGCCAAAACAATAATTTTTACAAATATTTCCAACAAACATTGTTATTTTTTGCCAATTTATTCAAATGTACTACTTTTTTTTTACACTTAAATGAAGTACAATATGACATGAAAAACATTCTCGGAATTGCGTTGATAAGTAAAAGCGTTCCAAAGTTATTACCACATAAAGAGACACATAAAAAAAAAAAGCTTTGGTCATTAAGGTCATAACAGGTTAATGAGTAAAGGTGTAAAGGATAGAGGATAAGATGTCTGATCCCGGGGGTCCTGCCATCTTGGCTGTGGCATCCCAGACATCCAGTGCACAGAGCAAACTTCGCTCCATGTCGGATGACTGGCGATGCGGGGCGGAGGCTCGTGACACCATGATCACGCCCTGCTCGTGACGTCTATGGGGGTTGCATTGAGGGGTTGTGGCCGTGTGGCCGTGACATCACGAGCCTCCGGCGCTGCGTTGATGCTTTAAACGAATGCTGGGTGCAGCAGGGAGATCGTGGGGGTCCCCAGCAGCGGGACCCCCGCGATCAGACATCTTATCCCCTATCCTTTGGATAGGGGATAAGATGTCTAGGGTCAGAGTACCCCTTTAACTGATAAGGCAATTTACAATTGGGGACGTAAAAAAAAAAATAAATGATGAGTAATTATAAGAAATCACCAGACAATGAAACAACATTTAGAAACAAATGCAGACTGAAGGTAAAAACATTTTTTATGAGAAATATAAAAATTTGTGCTGGGATTAATTAATACCCGGGGCACAGGAAAAATTTCTTTACAAGGCTTGTCCTGTCCTTCGTTGGCATTTGCCGGTCATTCTCGAATGAGCGTTGAACCTATGAGAAGAAGAAAATGATTATGAAAGATTGAAAAAATAATAATTCCAACTTTTGCTTTTATGAACAGTTAAAACCAGAAATTTACATACACTATATAAAAAGACACATATGCATGTTTTTCTCACTATATGACATGAAATCAGAATAAACCTTACCCTTTTTAGGTCAATTAGGATTACCAAAATTATTTATATTTGCCGAATGCCAGAATAATGAGAGAAATTTTTTTAAGGCATTTTTATTACTTTCTGCAAAGTCAAAAATTTACATACACTAGGATTACTATGCCTTTAAACAATTTGGGACAGCCCATATGATGATGTCATGTCTTTGGAAGCTTCTGAGAGGTTTATTGGCAACATTAATTAGAGACACACCTGTAGATGAATTTTAATGCACACCAGAAAAAACGCTGCTTCTGTGTGTAACATCATAGGAAAGTGTAAAGAAATCAGCCAAGATATCAGGAAGAGAAGTCTGGATCATCCTTGGGTGGAATTTATCTTTATCTCTCTCTCTCTCTCTCTCTCTCTCTCTCTCTTATTATTCTCGCAAATAAATAATTTTGGTAATCCTAATTGACCTTAAATTGGTAAGGTTTATTCTGATTTCCTGTCAGATAGTGAGAAAAACATGCATATGTGCCTTTTAAAGTAGTGTATGTAAACTTCTAGTTTCAACTGTACCGTATATACTCGAGTATAAGCCGACCCGAATATGAGCTGAGGCCCCTAATTTCACCCCAAAAACCCAGGAAAAGTTATTGACTCGACTATAAGCCTAGGGTGGGAAATACATCATCCCCCCATGTCATCATCCAGATACCCGTCTTCATCCCCCCCCCTTTATTTATCACCGCCTGTCAATCCCTTCATCAGTGGTCTTCAACCTGTGGACCTCCAGATGTTGCAAAACTACAACTCCCAGCATGCCCGGACATGCTGGGAGTTGTAGTTTTGAAACCTCTGGAGGTCCACAGGTTGAAGACCACTGCGGCCTTCGTCATCATCCAGACCCCCCCCCCCCTTTTAGTTTTCTACTCACCTCCCCTCGGTGGGAAGGAAGGGTGAGCTGGTCTGGGCCACCTATGCTGCAGGGAAAGTCGTTCCAGGCTGTCCATTTTCACCGGGGGGGGGCCTCTTCTCCGCGCTCCGGCCTGCCCCGGACTTGTGACGTCCCTGTGAATGAACGTCCCTGTGCGGTGTCATCAAGGCAACTTCACTAGTCTGGGGCAGGCCCGGAGAGAGGAGAAGAGGGCCCCCCCCCCCGGTGAAAATGGACATCCCGGAACGACTAACCCTCCCCACCGGACGTTCCCTGCAGCACAGATAGCCCGGACCGGCTCACCCTTCCCACCGAGATGAGGTGAGTAGAAAACTAAAGGGGGGGGGGGGTTTGGATGATGACGAAGACCTCAGTGGTCTGCATGCTGGGAGTTGTAGTTTTGCAACATCTGGAGGTCCGCAGGTTGAAGACCACTGAGAAGGGATTGACAGGTGGAGAGATCAGTTGAGTATAAGCCGAGGGGGGGGCGTTTTCAGCACAAAAATCTTGCTGAAAAACTCGGCTTATACTTGAGTATATACGGTATATGTTCAGTGTTAATATAGTGATTCTTAACCCATCTGTGCTAATTAGAGATGAGCGAAGTTATAGTGATTCGATTCGTCACGAACTTCTCGGCTTGGCAGTTGCTGACTTTAGCCTGCATAAATTAGTTCAGCTTTCAGGTCCTCTGGGGGGCTGGAAAAGGTGCATACAGTCCTAAAAATTGCAGTTTTTCTGGCACATACAGTAAACAGACACTGCAAACACAGTGTAAAATTGGCCAAAATGTGCACATGTTGACCCTCTAATATTTTCAAATACATCTTTACATGGGTCAGAGCTCTGATTTTCTTCTACATTTTCTGCTTCATTTCACATCAAACACAGCTAAATAAAACAAAAATACTGGTTGCCTTTCTGCCACCACTATGAGGAGCTTACTGCATGTTGACTTATTACTAGTGTTGTATGCAGTTCACACAGCATAAAAATACAACCGTTTTTTTATTTATGGACATATTTTGAGCTGTAAATGTAGAAAAAATGTGCAAAACAAAAAATGGCAGTTGTTTGCCATTTATAGCTGAAAATATGTCCGTCTTTCTTATGCTGTGTGTGAGTATAGTGATTATAGTGCAGTGGTTGCCATCAGCCATCATTCTTCTTATTGTATTAAAGAGTACCTGTCATTAAGTGATCTACCCCGCCCCTCTTCATTCCCCCCATCCTGCTATCCACCCTCCCAAGCCTTAATTTTTATTTTTTTGGTGTTTTTAACCTTTAAATTTTCTCCCTGGTCTTCAGCTCACTGTCAGTGAGCTCTGGTGGTTGGGAGGGGGCGTTTCCCCTCCAATCACGCCGGGGTGAACATCAGCCCTCACTCTTCTATGCTGCAGTCGCACTAAGAGCACAGCATAGTAGAGACAGCCAATCGCCGTAGGCTGTTCTCTCTCCCCTCCTCTCTGCATGTATGTCACAGAGAGGAGGGGGGATGAGCGCAGACCTGCAGCGGTTGGCTGCACACAACGTTCGCTCTGCCCTGCATGACTGACAGGGCAGAATGTGAATGCAGTGTATAGCTGAGGTCCCGCCTGCACTTTCTGACTTTGGTCTCATGCCCAGCCGGCATGAGAACAAAGTCAGGTCTGCTGGAGACACTGAATGCAATTGGCACTAGGAGGGAGACCCCTAGTGGCCATTTTTAAAAGTTTAAATTTTTTTTATAAAAAGTGAAAATTTTAGAAACATTATTATTTTTAGGAATACAATATACAATATAAAAAAAATTATTTTAATGACAGTAGCCATTTCAATTCTATTTAAAGGTGTACTCCGGTGGAAAACAAATGTTTTCAAATCAACTGGTGGCAGAAAGTTAAACAGATTTGTAAATTACTTCTATTTAAAATATTTTAATCCTTTCAGTACTTATCAGCTGCTGTATAATACAGAAAAAATTGCGTAGTACTTTCCAGTCTGACCACAGTGCTCTCTGCTGACATACCTGTCCATATCAGGAACTGTCCAGAGCAGGAGAGGTTTGCTATGGACATTTGCTTCTACTCTGGACAAATCCGGACACAGACAGGGGTGTCAGAAGTAATTTACAAATCTGTTTAACTTTTTGGCACCAGATGATTTGAAAAAATTTTTTTCCCACCGGAGTACCCCTTTAAATCTATTATTATACAGGGGATTTGGAGATCCGTATAAAAAAAACGTGCTCAGAAAAACAAGAATTTTATCGGAACTGAATATTGGACCTTTTAAGATTTAAAGGGGTTATCCGGCCAAAGACATCTTATCCTGATCGCAGGGGGCCCGCCACTGGAACCCCCGCGATCTCTGTGCAGCACCCGCTCATTGCTTCCGGGACTGGAGATGTGACGTAAAGTGACGTCATGGCTGCAATCAGACATCTTATCCCCTATCCTTTGGATAGGGGATAAGATGTCTTTGGCCAGATAACCCCTTTAAATAAACAAATAAAGAAAATCATAATTTTTTTCTGAATTCTGGTCCAAAATTTTGTGCTAATTACGTTATATATATTTGTTAATTCTCTAAGAACGCTTACTTTCTGGAACATATCCTCTATAGATGAATTGTGAGCATCTTCTTTCAGGACTTTAATCAGTCTTTGAATAAACAAGGAGCCACTTGATATATGTCTATAGGAAAGAGTATCTAGAGACAGAAAGAGAGAAACATCTTGTATTATCATCTGTAAGTCTAATAACTAGAACGTTATTACAAACACAACCCAAGTAAATACATACAAAAGTGCAGATCTTAGGTTTGCGTAGCTTGAACACTTGCTAACCACTTGGATCACACAAAGCTAATTTTTTACAAAAATTCTCCTTTGTCTGTTAAATACCTTTTAGGACCCTATTGATGTTTTATTTTTAATTCTTAGAACATCCATATACTGTTTCCAGTAAAGACAGTCACACATGCTCATTACTATCACCTAGATCCTCTTGTATATGAGTGAAAAAGGTCAGCCAATAAACATCATTCCACTAGCAGCGGCTTCTTCTCACCCATTAGCAATGGACACATTGGTGGATGCTCTAAAAAAAAGACTCAATAGAACACTAGGGGGCACCACAACCAGTATGTAACAGCAATATTTAGACACATGAGTATATTTGACATTTACATAGAATTATTTCAATTAAAGGGGTACTCCAGCAAAAACCTTTTTACCTTTACATACCTCCTGCACTCCCCCGGTCCCTCCGGTATTGCTGTCCTGGCCTCTGGTGTGATCCGCTTCTTTGTTTTAGTGCCCAGGACTAAACAGTGCAGCTCATCAAATAGCTGGCCGCAGCGTTTTCCAGCCTTTGTCAGAAATTGGCTGTGCGGCAAGTTGCCATATTGGGTTTGGGCTCTGGTCTTCTTCCTGTTGCCCAGGCCCGATATGACATATTTCCGCTCAGCCAATCACTGGTCGAGGTTAGACCCATGCTGCAGGCGGCTATTCGTTAAGCTGCAGTGTGATGTCCTAAGTGCTGGAACCAGGAAGAGGATCGCCCAAGAGGCCGGGACAGCAACACTAGAGGCATCCGGGAAACATGGGAGGTAAAGTAAAGGTTTATTTGTTTTATGCTGACAGCCTGGCCATATTGTTAAAAAGGTTTTCACTTTTTCTTTACGTAAGTTAATGCCAACGTACATATTTAAAGACAATCAAGATGAGGACCAGGTGTTTTATTTTTTCAGTGTCATTCTGAGAAGCACAACTTTTTATCTATCCCCTGACATAGCCATATCAGGTCCTGTTTTTGCAGGATTACATTTAGTGCCATAATTTTTGGGACATGCAATTTGTTAAATAAATTTTCATAAATTTTTGGAATGGGGGCGGATAGGATAAAAAAAAACTATTTTGGGTAAAAATGTGGTAATACCACATATAGCATTTTTGCATAATAAAAACATGTTTTTAATGTGTTACTGAATCCCAATATCCATACCTTTTTTCATTTTTGTGTGGATGTAGCCATATGAGGACAAGACCACACGTGGTGGAAGTGCTGCAGATTTTGTGTACAAATTTCTGTGTTGAAAAACTGCAGCATTTACAGTACCAGCAAAGTGAATTTACAAAGTAATATTTGTAAATCTCAAACATACACTGCTGAAAAAACCTGCTGTGAAAATAGACCTTAAATCCACTGCATGTCAACTGTTATGTTTGAAACACTGCTATGTATGCAGAATTCCTGCCACTGAATTGAATGGGAAAGTCAAAATCTGCAATAAACCTGCTGATGTTGCAGATTTCACTGAGACTATGCAGCAAATTTACTGTAATGTACTGTATGTACAAAAGCAGGTGCTTTTATTTCTCCCCAGACTCCATACCCTTGTACTAGAGTGAGTATTGCATGTACTGCTGCTAAGTTAGCATACCTTCCAATTACAAAGAAAGGTTATTATAGTGCAGAAATGTGCACTTTAATACATTTTCTAAATTACTTTAACCTTACACATCATAGACCAGCAGTGGTCCATGCTAAAGGCTTTTCATAGCTATTCAATGGAAGACAGACCACCCTTCTCTGTCTCCATAGCTCCTGTCTCTAGCTCTGTAGAATGACATTACATTATACAGCACCATATGTAGTGCTGGAGATGGGAGCCCTGTTGTCTAATAGATAGCAACAAATCTGTACCAAAATTATAAGATTTGGTGTGGATTTGCAGCTAGAAAGCTTGCTGCAGAAATGCTGCGGATTTTCTGATGTCGTACCCTAAAGTATTTTCCCTGTGGGACAAGTGGAATTTTGTATCATAACCATATAAAATATCTAATTTAGGGGCAAGTTAGTTTACACGATCACCACCTCCTGGATAAAATAATTGGCACATAAGGAATTCTCACTCCAACATTTGGTTTTAGAGTTGGTTTAAAATGTCTACAATCAACTTTATTATCTTTACACAAAAGAGTTTTACTGAAAAGAGTAAAAAAAAAAAACAGCTGAATGCAATGGTATAGAGGGGACATTACCATAGTAAAGTTGGCGCCTCTCTGACTGCCAGTCAAAGTTGGCATAATAGTGCCAATGCACACAAAACTTACAGTGGGGCAAACAAGTATTTAGTCAGCCACCAATTGTGCAAGTTCTCCCACTTAAAGATGAGAGGCCTGTAATTTTCATCATAGGTATACCTTAACTATGAGAGACATAATGAAAAAAAAAATCCATAAAATCACATTGTCTGATTTTTAAAGAATTTGCAAATTATGGTGGAAAATAAGTATTTGGTCAATAACAAAAGTTCATCTCAATAATTTGTTATATACCCATTGTTGGCAATGACAGAGGTCAAACATTTTCTGTAAGTCTTCACAAGGTTTTCACACACTGTTGCTGGTATTTTGGCCCATTCCTCCATGCAGATCTCTTCTAGGGCAGTTATGTTTTGGGGCTGTCACTGGGCAACACGGACTTGCAACTCCCTCCAAAGGGTTTTCTATGGGGTTGAGATCTGGAGACTGGCTAGGGCACTCCAGGACCTTGAAATGCTTCTTATGAAGCCACTCCTTCGTTGCCCGGGCTGTGTGTTTGGGATCATTGTCATGCTGAAAGACCCAGTCATATTTCATCTTCAATTGCCTTGTTGATGGAAGGAGGTTTTCACTCAAAATTTCACAATACATGGCCCTATTCATTCTTTCCTTTACAGGGATCAGTCATCCTGGTCCCTTAGCAGAAAAACAGCCCCAAAGCATGATTTTTCTACCCCCATGCTTCACAGTAGGTATGGTGTCCTTTGTATGCAACTCAGCATTATTTCTCCTCCAAACATGATAAGTTGAGTTTTTACCAAAAAGTTCTACTTAGGTTTCATCTGACCATATGGCATTCTCCCAATACTCTTCTGGATCATCCAAATGCTCTCTACCAAACTTCAGATGGGCCCGGACATGTACTGGCTTAAGCAGGGGGACACGTCTGGCACTGCATGATTTGAGTCCCTGGTGGCGTGGCGTGTTACTGATGGCAGCCTTTGTTACTTTGGTCCCGGCTCTCTGCAGGTTATTCACTAGTTCCCCCCGTGTGGTTCTGGGATTTTTGCTCACTGTTCTTGTGATCATTTTGACACCACAGGGTGAGCTGTTGCGTGTAGCCCCAGATTGAGGGAGATTATCAGTGGTCTTGTATGTCTTCCATTTTTTAATCATTGATCTCACAGTTGATTTCTTCACACCAAGCTGTTTGAGATTCAGTCTTCCCAGCCTGGTGCAGGTCTACAATTTTGTTTCTGGTGTCCTTCAACAGCTCTTTGGTCTTAGCCATAGTGAAGTTTGGAGTGTGACTGTTTGAGGTTGTGGACAGGTATCTTTTATACTGATAACAAGTTCAAACAGGTGCAATTAATACAGGTAACATGTGGAGGACAGAGGAGACTCTTAACCTGTTAAGGACATAGGACGTTCTCTAACGTCCCCACTACCTGGGCTTTAATGCCCAAGGACGTTAGAGAACGTCCTGTTGTATTTCCGGTCTCTGCCGCGCGCCGGGCAGAGATCGGAACTGGATGCCTGCTGAAATCCTTCAGCAGGCATCCAGGGCAAACGCCGAGGGGGGCCATGTAGGCCCCCCATGTCGGCGATCGCCGCAAATCGCAAGGGAAATCGCCCTTGCGATCTGCGGCGATACCGGGCTGATCGGGTCTCTGGGACCCGACCACCCGGTAATTTCGCATGATCCCGGCTGTCACAGACAGCCAGGACCATGCTGAAGTATCGGAGCGAGGTGGCAAGCCTGCCACCTCCTCCGATCCCCTGCGATCCGTCGGTTAGTTAACCGACCAATCGCAGGAGGGGGGGCGGTTACTTCCTCCCGTCCTGCCCGGCCCCTGAAAATCCGGAGAGGACGGGAGGAAGACCGGAGGACGAGGCGGGGGACGGGGGAGTGCAGGGGACCGGCCCCGGTACTTACCTCGTCCCTGAAGACCCGGATCCCGGCGAGGAAGATGGCGGCGGCGGCGACAGGTGAGTAGATCTTCAGCCGCGGTCGGGCCCTTTACAGCAATGCACGTCGCCGTAAAGCGACATGCATTGCTGTAATCGGACCGTGTATACTACAACTCCCAGCATGCCCAGACAGCCCTTGGCGTCTGGGCATGCTGGGAGTTGCAGTTGTGCAACATCTGGAGGTCCACAGTTTGGAGACCACTGTGCCCTTCCAGATGTTGCAAAACTACACATCCTCAGCATGTTCTTACTGTCCAGGCATGCTGGGAGTTGTAGTTCTGTAACATCTGACCCTTCAGATGTTGCAGAACTACAACTCCCAGCATGCCTGGACAGTTTTGGCATACTGGGAGTTCTAGTTTTGCAACATCTGGAAGGGCACAGATTGGGAACCACTGTATTAGTGGTCTGCAAACTGTAGTCCTCCAGATGTTGCAAAACTACAACTCCCAGCATGCTGGGAGTTGTAGTTCGGCAACATCTGGCTCTAAAGATGTTGCCGAACTACTACTCCCAGCATTCCTGAGAATGTTTGGGAGTTGTGGTTTTGCAACAACTGGAGGCACACTGGTTGGGAAACATTGTCTGTTTCCTAACTCAGTGTTTCCCAACCGTGTGCCTCCAGCTGTTGCAAAACTATAACTACCAGCATGCACTGATAAACTGTGCATGCTGGAAGTTGTAGTTTTGTAACAGCTGGAGGTCCCCCCCTGTGAATGTACATGGTACATTCACATGGGCAGGGGGGTTACAGTGAGTATCAGGCTGCAAGTTTGCGATGCAGCTAATTTTGCGCGGCAGCTCAAACTCGCAGCGGGAACTCGCTGTAATCCCCCCTGCCCGTGTGACTGTACCCTAAAAACACTACACTACACTAACACAAAATAAAATAAAAGTAAAAAACACTACATATACACATACCCCTACACAGCCCCCCTCCCCTCCCAATAAAAATGAAAAACGTCCGGTACGCCACTGTTTCCAAAATGGAGCCTCCAGCTGTTGCAAAACAACAACTCCCAGTATTGCTGGACAGCCGTTGACTGTCCAGGCATGCTGGGAGTTTTGCAACAGCTGGAGGCACCCTGTTTGGGAATCACTGGCGTAGAATACCCCTATGTCCACCCCTATGCAATCCCTAATTCAGGCCTCAAATGCACATGGCGCTCTCTCACTTTGGAGCCCTGTCGTATTTCAAGGCAACAGTTTAGGGTCACATATGGGGTATCGCCGTACTCGGGAGAAATTGCCTAACAAATTTTGGGGGGATTTTTCTCCTTTAACCCCTTATGAAAAGGTGAAGTTGGGGTCTACAACAGCGTGTTATTGTAAAAAAATAAATTTTTTACACTAACACGCTGGTGTTGCCCTTTACTTTTCATTTTGACAAGAGGTAAAAGGGAAAAACGCCCCCCAAAATTTGTAATGCAACTTCTCCCGACTACAGAGATACCCCATATGTGGGCGCAAACTTCTCTGGGGGCGCACAACAAGGCCCAGAAGGGAGAGTGCACCATGTACATTTGAGGTGATTTGCACAGGGGTGGCTGATTGTTACAGCGGTTTTGACAAACGCAAAAAAAAAAAAAACCCACATGTGAACCCATTTCGGAAAATACACCCCTCACGGAATATAATGAGGGGTGCAGTGAGAATTTACCCCCCACTGGTGTCTGACAGATCTTTGGAAGAGTGGGCTGTGCAAATTAAAAATTTTGTACAGCCCACTGTTCCAAAGTTCTGACAGACACCAGTGGGGGGTTAAATGCTCACTGTACACCTTGTTACGTTCCTCAAGGGGTCTAGTTTCCAAAATGGTATGCCATGTGGGGGTTATTTTGCTGTCCTGGCACCATAGGGGCTTCCTAAATGCGACATGCCCCCCGAGCAAAATTTGCTCTCCAAAAGCCAAATATGACTCCTTCTCTTCTGAGCATTGTAGTTCGCCCGTAGTGCACTTCAGGTCCACTTATGGGGTACCTTCATACTCAGAAGAGATGGGGTTACAAATTTTGGGGGGTATTTTCTGCTATTAACCCTTGCAAAAATGTGAAATTTGGGGGGAAACACACATTTTAGTGAAAAAATATATATATTTTTTTACATATGCAAAAGTCGTGAAACCCCTGTGGGGTATTAAGGCTCACTTTATTCCTTGTTACGTTCCTCAAGGGGTCTAGTTTCCAAAATGGTATGCCACGTGAGGGTTTTTTGCTGTTGTGGCACCATAGGGGCTTCCTAAATGCGACATGCCCCCCGACCAAAATTTGCTCTCCAAAAGCCAAATATGACTCCTTCTCTTGTGAGCATTGTAGTTTGCCCGTAGTGCACTTCAGGTCCACGTATGGGGTACCTCCATACTCAGAAGAGATGGGGTTACAAATTTTGGGGGGTATTTTCTGCTTTTAACCCTTGCAAAAATGTGAAATTTGGGGGGAAACACACATATTAGTGAAAAAATTTTTATTTTTTTTTTACATATGCAAAAGTCGTGAAACACCTGTGCGGTATTAAGGTTCACTTTACCCCTTGTTACGTTTCCCAAGGGGTCTAGTTTCCAAAATGGTATGCCATGTGGGGATTTTTTGCTGTTCTGGTACCATAGGGGCTTCCTAAATGCAACATGCCCCCCAAAAACCATTTCAGAAAAACGTACTCTCCAAAATTCCCTTGTCGCTCCTTCGCTTCTGAGCCCTCTACTGCGCCCGCCGAACACTTTACATAGACATATGAGGTATGTGCTTACTCGAGAGAAATTGGGCTACAAATATAAGTATACATTTTCTCTTTTTACCCCTTGTAAAAATTCAAAAATTGGGTCTACAAGAACATGCGAGTGTAAAAAATGAAGATGGTGAATTTTCTCCTTCACTTTGCTGCTATTCCTGTGAAACACCTAAAGGGTTAAAATGCTGTCTGAATGTCATTTTGAATACTTTGGGGGGTGCAGTTTTTATAATGGGGTCATTTGTGGGGTATTTCTAATATGAAGACCCTTCAAATCCACTTCAAACCTGAACTGGTCCCTGAAAAATAGTGAGTTTGAAAATTTTGTGAAAAATTGGAAAATTGCTGCTGAACTTTGAAGCCCTCTGGTGTCTTCCAAAAGTAAAAACTCATTAATTTTATGATGCAAACATAAAGTAGACATATTGTATTTGTGAATAAAAATTTTTTTTATTTGGAATATCCATTTTCCTTACAAGCAGAGAGCTTCAAAGTTCGAAAAATGCAAAATTTTCAATTTTTTCAGCAAATTTTGAAATTTTTCACTATGAAACGATGCAAGTATCGACAAAATTTTACCAATAACATAAAGTAGAATATGTCACAAAAAAACAATCTCGGAATCAGAATGATAGGTAAAAGCATTCCAGAGTTATTAATGTTTAAAGTGACAGTGGTCAGATGTTCAAAAAACGCTCCGGTCCTAAGGTGTAAAATGGCCTGGTCCTTAAGGGGTTAAAGAAGAAGTTACAGGTCTGTGAGAGCCAGAAATCTTGCTTGTTTGTAGCTGACCAAATACTTATTTTCCACCATAATTTGCAAAAAAATTCTTTAAAAATCAGACAATGTGATTTTATGGAATTACAAGCCTCTCTCATCTTTTTTAAGTGGGAGAACTTGCACAATTGATGGCTGACTAAATACTTTTTTGCCCCACTGTAAATCCCAGACCAGACTTATACTCCCCCTTTTTGCTCCCTGGTTTCTCTTCTGCTCCACAGTCCTACACACTGTTCCAAATTTTTATGCAAATTCTATTTAGGTGTCACAAAGGTGAAATATGTTGTTTTTCCGTTTAACTCGTGGATGGCATTGTATCTCAGGGCTCTTTTGATCACTGAGAATAATCTCGGACACCTGTGATAATTAGATTGCCAGGTGAGCACAATTTAAGGAAAAACTACTAAAGGTGGGTGTTCCACATTAATAACAGAGCACAATTTTAAAGCAGTATGGGGACGAAAAATGCCGAAAAGAGTGAAATAGTTCAATCCCTTTGACAAGGTATGAAAACATTAGATATTTCACGAAAACGTAAGCGTGATCATCGCACTATTAAGAGATTTGTGGCTGATTCAGAGCACAGATGGGTTTGTGCAGATAAAGGCACATTGAAGAAGATTTCTGCCAGATCCATGCATCGGATCAAGAGAATCGCTGCTAAAATACCATTACATAGCAGCAAACAGATATTTGAAGCTACTGGTGCCTCTGGAGTCCCACGGACATCAAGGTGTAGAGTCCTCCAGAGTCTTGCAACTGTGCATAAACCTTCTATTTGGCCACCACTAACCAATGCTCAAAAGCAGAGATGGCTGCATTGGGCAGAAAAATACATGAAGACTAATTTTCAGACAGTCCTGTTCACTGATGAGTGCCATGCAACCTTGGATGGTCCAGATGGATGGAATAGTTGTTGTTTGGTGGATGGCCACCCTGTTCCAACCATGCTGCAATGTCAGCAAGGCGGTGGTGGAGTCTTTGGAGCATTCTCAAGCAAAAGATCTATGAGGATGGAAGGCAGTTTACATCCAAACAGCAGCTCTGGGAGGCCATTCTCACATCTTCCAAACAAATTCAAGCAGAAACTGTCCAAAAACTCACAAGTTCAATGGATGCAAGTTCAAATAAGGGGTCCTATGTTAAAATGTAACATGACCTGTTAAAATGTTTAAAAAGTTAAAATGTTGTTAAAAAATAGCTTCTGATTTCAGTAAATATGCTGCAAACACATCAAATGACAAATGTACAACAAAAGATCTGCTTGCTTCTCAGCATAATTCCAAAAACTAACAGGTTGTTAGTATAAATTTTGATCAAAAAGTACAAGTCCACTTGCTACGTGAAGGCCACTGTTACGATTCGGCAGGCTGGATGTGGATCCTCTGTGTCAGCGAGGGATTGGCGTGGACCGTGTCAGTGGACCGGTTCTAGGGTTGCTACTGGTTTTCACCAGAGCCCGCCGCAAAGCGGGATGGTCTTGCTGCGGCGGTAGCAACCAGGTCGTATCCACCGGCAACGGCTCAACCTCGCTGACTGCTGAGAAGGCGTGGGACAGAAGGACTATGCAGAGGCAAGGTCAGACGTAGCAGAAGGTCCGGGCAGGCGGCAAGGTTCGTAGTCAATGAGGATAGCAGGAGATCTGGAAGACAGGCTTTGGACAACACTAAACGCTTTCACTGGCACAGCTAGTGTGAAACCTACCATGTGCTCCCTGCCAGAGGGCTGGGAGAATGTAGGGAGGAAACCCTACAGTCTCCTGCTAATTAAAAACACTTGGTAGGTATTCACATTGGTGTGGTTGCACTGCGGTGGTCATTGTTACTGTGATGCTTTGTCTGTGGGGTGGTGTGGCCCGGAGTCAGGAGCTTGGTTGGGCAGCAGTGGGGCTGCCTGGCCACTGTGTCGCTCCCCCTGTGAGCATAGTGTTGCAGGGGTGGTGGCCGCCACCTGGCGCTGCACCAGTGTTAGGTTAGGGACCCACTCTAAATAGGTGGCCTTAACGTGGCAAGTGGGCTTGTACTTTTTGATCAAAATGTATACTAACAACCTGTTAGTGTTTGAATTTATGCTGAGAAGCAAGTAGATCAAAATACAAATTGTGGATATGCGGCCATGTTTCTTTTTCTTTATTTTAGTTTTACACAACAAATGACAATTTTCTGTTCTTTACATCCTATAAAGCGTTTTGAAACTTACTGTGCGTAATAATTTGTAACAGTGCATTGTAAGTTTATATTAAATACATACTGTTATTAGGAGGTTTGTTCAATAAAATTTGGATTGTACTCTTAATAGTTGATAACATGAGAATTATGTTGTTATTTACATCAATTATTTAGGTAAATGAGAAAAATATCATTTGCATAATAATTTGGAACAGGGTGTAGAAGTATAAGGATACTGGGGGAGATTTATCAAAACCTGTGCAGAAGAAAAGTTGAACAGTTGCCCATAGCAACCAATCAGATCGCTTATATAATTTTTAAAGAGGCCTCTGAAAAATAAAAGAAGTGATTTGATTGGTTGCTATGAGCAATTGGTTAACTTTCCCTCTGCACAGGTTTTGATAAATCTCCCCCAGTGTGTGTACCACCACACATCATGTCTTAAAACGTCACTGTTGACATGCTGTCTAGACTTGTCTAAAGTTTTGATCGTATTAGGTCTCAGTCCTGAGACCCACTGTGAGCATGAGTTACAGCCAAGTGAAGTATGTGGCAGCGTCTGCCTCACTCCCTGTCATTCAACCCGATTCATATACCATAGACTCTAATGCAGTGAATGAGTCAGGCAGAAAAGCCTAACAGAATGTAAAGAGGGCTGCCACCCACTTCACAGGGTAAAAACTACTAACATAGAAGGTGTCAGGACTGAGACCCAGTGCAATCTCAACTTCTCACCTGTCTGGACAACATGTCAAAAGTTTTTTCCAAATCACAGTTTAACCCCATAACGACAATAGACGTATATGTACATCCTGATGCCTTGGTACTTTGCGCACCAGGACGTACACTTAGTTCTTGTACATGACATGACGCGGTGCTCGCGTCATGCACGGCAAATCCTGGCTGCTATCAGCAGCCAGGGACTCGTCGTAATGGCGGACATCAGCGATCGCGCTGATGTCAGCCATTAACTCCTCAGATGCCGTGATCAATAAAGATCACTGCATCTGCGGCAGTGCGGCTCCTGTAATGGCTGATCTGATCGTGGGATCAGATCAGGTAAGATGGCGGCAGGAGGTCCCCTCACCTGCCTCAGCCGCTCTCCCGGGGGCTTCTGCTCTGAACTGCCTTCTAGCAAACCAGATCAGAAGATCGCCAATAATACTGATCAGTGCTATGCCCATGCATAGAACTGAACAGTATTAGCAATCTAATGCTGAAAAAAAAATTTGAAAACCCCCCTCTCCCAAAAAAAATTCAAATCACCCCTTTCCCCCCCCCCCCATTTTACTGAAAAAAAAAAGCGTAGATAATAATAATTATTAAATATATTTGGTATCTCCATGTCCGATCTATGAAAATATAATGTTAATTACCCAGTATGGTGAATGGCGTAAAAGTCCAAAATTTCTGCTTTTTGGTAATATCACATTCAAAAAAAAAAATCTATAAAAAGCGATCAGATGTATATAATCATGGGTATCATTTTAATCGTATTGACCGCCAGAATAAAGAAAGTGCAATTTTTTACGTAAAGTGTATATATATATATATATATATATATATATATATATATATATATACATATATATTTAAATAAAATTGGCCTGGTCCTTAAGTCGAAAATGGGCTTGGTCCTTAAGGGGTTAAAGGAGTTATGTAGCAAAGCATCCTTCAAAAACAATTTTTCAGCACTTCCAGGTTTCTGCAGGGAAGTGTGCTGGTGACTCAAGCTAGATGTCCCCCCGAGTCACTGCATGGCCCGCCAGATGTAAAGCCAGACACATTAGGCATCTAATACATTATATGGGGGTCGACAGTGTCACTAACTACAACAACTTCTGAGCTTCTGTTTCTGTCAGGAGGCAGCGGGACTGCAAACAAATGGATGGATTCAGACATTACAACCCAGGTACATTGCATATTTGTTTTATTTGAACAGATATTGCTCTGTGCTGCAGTACTCCTTTAACAGTGAATGGTGTCCTTAAAAGGAGCACAGTAGGGAGAAGGGTAACTGTTCAATTAATAAAAAAAAAAAAAAAAAACAGTGACAGATCATGAGCTATTTCAAGCAACCATGGACCCCCTATAACCTCTGGGGAGGAACAGCAGGTACCCACTCCACATTAGCTCAACACATAAATGGAGTAGATGGAGTGGAAGACCACCCTTCTCCGCTCACAGATTCCCAGTTGGATTGAGGTTTGGGCTTTGACTAGGCCATTCCAAGACATTTCCCCTCTCCCCACTCCAGTGCGGCTTTAGCATAATATTTAGAGTCGTTAAGGGAAATCTAACATACCTTGTGCAGAAGAACAGTATAGCAGATGCCAATCGCAACACACATAATAGGAGATTTATCAAAACCTGTGCAGAGGAAAGGTTGACCAGTTGCCCATAGCAACCGATCAGATCAATTCTTTAATTAAAAAAAAAAAAGGCCTCTGAGAAATAAAAAAAAAACAATCTGATTGGTTGCTATGGGCAACTGGACAACTTCTCATCTGCACAGGTTTTGATAAATCATCCACATAGTGTTACCCATCATGGGCAAAAAGCTCAATTTTGGTCTCATCTGAGCAGACAACCCCCTTGGCTGTGTTTGTAGAGTCTGCCAAATGCTATATGGAAAACTCCAAACATGTTTTCATATGTTTTTTTGTGGCTGGTCTTCCATAAAGCCCCACTCCTATAGTGGTCCTATAGACAGATACTGTGGCACTTTGGGGCTGCTGCAGTGTTATCGTTGGTGTCTCAGCATAACAGGAAAACACCAAGGGGGGGGGGGGCTAATACTTTTGCAAGATACTATACATCCATTCTACAAGGACTATACAGTATTTTCAGACATACTGGCAAGCAGATTCTCTTCCCTGTCTTTGCTATGTTTTATTTGGCAAAGAGATATGACAATGCTGTACAAGTAGCAGAGCAAGGCGGCTTTGGCTAACTTCTGTAGGCAGAGCGCTGTGAGTTTCTCTGGGGGGCTTCTTAAAATGAGAACTCCAGCAATTATTAATTCATTTCCTATCCACAGGATTGGTAGTTGTAGCTGTAGCTGTACTCGGGTCTTTTCACCACTCCCACAGAAATCAATGGAGTGCGTGCCGTCTGCAGCACGTTCTCCTCAGTGAGTGCCCTTTCCCACTCCGGAGATCACAGGGGTCCCAGCGGTCGGACCCCCCTAAAATCAGTTACTTATCCCCTATCCTGTGGAAAGGGATAAATACATTTTTGCTGGATTTCTCCTTTAATTAAATTTGCGTACCTGGTGTTGTCGAATAGAAGCAAATGAAATCCTTCTCCTTCAGACTCTTATACATAGCATCATTTTCTAAGTCTTCATCTTTAATGTTTTCTGTGATCTGTTTTCTGTCTTCTTCTGTAATGTTTGGGGGTTGCTGAGCACCATCACAGACCCATACTCGACCGTCCTCATCTGCATAAAAATATTAGCTTCTTAGTATGAAATATTTACATTTACCTTCACAAAGAGTATTTGTCACTAGGATACACCTTTTTACATACATGCTTCACTAAACATGTAATACCACCCAAAACTCACTGTAGGGAAGAGCTTTTTCTCACAAACATTCACTCCTCGACATCGAAATTGCAACACCAAGAAGGACAAGCTGTAAGATTATGCAAATCGAGGAAGTAGAAGGTGTCGGTAGAAATGGTTATATTTTCCAGCATCTAGATGTGCCATTTTCTGCTACTTGTTGCAAACTGAGAACAGACAAAATTCTTGAACTGAGAGATGTTTGTCTATTACTCTGGCAGATGTCGTCCACGTAGGCCGAGATGTCAACACTAACTAAAATTGGATGTCACATCAACCAAGCCTATGTATGTCACATACCAAGTGTGGTGGCCCAGTACAGGATTTGCAGCCCTGTACCCTAGCTGCCCTGTCAGGCAGACTCCATTCCGTGACCCCTGGGCCCCCCCTGTACTTATAGTGTTTAGTATTTAAAATTCATGTTATCTAATGTACATATATTGTTATATGCCTTTAAATAATGTTGCTATGTGTTGTAACCAAGGAAGGTACCAGTGACCATGTGACCTATGGGACCCCTCCACAGTCTCCCCCATATAAAACCTGGGTGGAGCTAGCTCTGGTCAAGTCCTGAGAGAGTGTCTGGTTTCCTAAGAAGGCCCAAAGTCTACCACACAGCCACAGATTCACAAGTCTACTGCACCGCAGGTGAAAGTCAAAACCTGGTAAGCTACAAACGGGGTGAAGTCTGTCATAGTCAGTCTCAATCAAGTCAGTCCAAGTCAAGTCTGTCTCAAGTCAGCGTGGCCCTGCATGTTCAGTAACTTGGCATCAAAGTCATTATTTGCCCCCCATGCCTAGCCCAGGATCCAGCGGTATACCTTCGGGTGGTGTAGAGGATTAAACCATGCCCTGGCGTCACGAACACAAGGGGTTAATGCCATCTGCCCCTAGGGTAATTCCATCTGCCCTCATCACACCCTCACCACACAAGCACATACCAACAGTGTCTACACAAACCATCAAAAGGTGCTTGCATAACATTGGGATATGATATATATCCTCTTCAGTGATGAGTCCTGTTTTTGTTTAAGATAAAATGATTGCTGAAAATTGGTTTGGAGACTACATGTGCAATGCCATGAAAAGGGAACCAGTGGGACAGCCATTTCTCCAAAGTGTCCAAGGAGCTGTTTTTGAACACATATGTGAGTAGTCTGCATGGCCTAAATGTGCTACCATGGCCTGCAGTGTCTCTGGCCTTGGCTTTCATCAAGCACATCTTGGGTGTTATTGGTCAGCACTTGCAAAGAGAAAGTGTGTGTATTTCTGTGCGTGTACTGAAAGTTATGCCCCCTCTTAAGGTGTTTTAATATTTTGTTTCCTTTTTTAAATATTTGCATATCATTGACATGTCTATCAATCCTGTTATTTCCATAACTCTATGGGGGAGATTTATCAAAATCTGTCCAGAGGAACAGTTGCTGAGTTGTCCATAGCAACCAATCAGATCGCTTCTTTCATTTTTGAAAAGACCACTGAAAAATGAAAGAAGCGATCTGATTGGTTGCTATGAGCAACTCTGCAACGTTTCCTTTGGACAGGTTTTGATAAATCTCCCCTTATGACTTTTCCTTCTTAATGTTGAGGAATGTATGTAGAAGGATCCACTCCCTCAAGAAACCCCTTAGCCACTGTGCAGGACTTCTGATACAATTCAGGGAATTAAAGGGGTACTCAATTTTTTTTTTAATCAACTGGTGCCACAAAGTTAAACAGATTTATAAATTACTTCCATTTATACATTTTAATCCTTCTGGTACCTATCAGCTGCTGTATGTTTCACTGGAAGTTGTATTTCTTTCTTTTCAGTCTGACCACAGTGCTCTCTGCTGACACCTCTGTCCGTATCAAAAACTGTCCAGAGTGAGGAGTGGGATGATGCCCTCTCCTCACATCTGTATATCTCACCTTCTATCAACAACAGACTGATTCAGCTGTACATGTTCCACCAGTCGTACCTCACCCCGATACGCTTGGCTAAAATGGGTAGGCGTCCAGACTCATCTTGCCACCGTTGTGGGCATCCTGACTCTGACTTTATGCACATGATGTGGTCCTGCCATTATATAGCATCATTCTGGTCCGAGGTGATACAGTTTCTTAATACCTTAACTCGACGACCAGTGCCGCTGCTCCCGAGGCACTGCCTTTTGGGTCTTTTTGATGAGGAACTGTGGTTGCCAGCTGAGATCATCTTCCTCAGGGAAGTTCTCTTCCTTGCACGCAAGGCCATAGCATTGCGTTGGATGGACTCTAGGACTCCCACAGTTGCTGGTTGGAAGGCCCTCGTGAACACCTCAGTGAACTATGAGTATCTGGTTTACAAACATTGTAAGAACCCTGCCAAGTTCTATAAAATATGGGCGACCTGGTGTGCCTCCCCCCATGCCCAATACACGGTCTCCAGGTTCTTGGCAGCAAGAGACCTCCTTCTATCACAGTCTTCTTCCCCGGCTACTTGATTTCTCTTTTCTCGTCTGACCTAGGCTGATATTCCCCCCCTTCTTTGTTTCCCTCTCTCCTTTTCCCTCTTTCTTTTCCTTTCCCCCTTATTTTCTCTTGTTCCCCTCCCTTCTTTTTTTCTCTTTTCTTTCTCATCTCCCTCTTCCTTTTCCCCCTTCCCCCCTGACCTGGACGGATTTGTGTGGTGTTTTGTGTTTGTAGTGTATCGTCTTTGTGTTTGTCTTTGTTTCCCTTTCCATAGTTCATGCGTTCCCACCGTATGGTGGTTGGTTTCAATGTTTTCTGTGTTTTAGTTGATTCATTGCTGATGTATCTGCTCGTGTCATGCTGATGATTGATCCTCCTTTTTCCGGCATGGTGTCGGATGATACCTGTATTTCTCACCGACAGCTTTTGATACTCTCCGTCTGTATTTATTGTGTTGAGCACTTACATTGCAATAAAAACAGTTTAAAAAAAAAAAAAAATCTGTCCAGAGCAGGAGAGGTTTGCTATGGGGATTTGCTTGTACTATGGACAGTTCCTGACATGGGCAGAGGTGTCAGCAGAGAGCACTGTGGTCAAACTAAAAAGCACTCCCGGAAGAAATACAACTCCCTGTGGAACATACAGCAGCGGATTTTTAAATAGAAGTAATTTACAAATCTGGCACTAGTTGATTTTAAAAAATGTGCTTTCCACCAGAAACCCCTTTAAAAAAAAAAAAAAATTACCACATTAAAAATATCTGTAGCTTATTTTAAGACTAACTATAAACATGAGTTTTTTAAGTTTAAATTTTTCTATATTCTATTGTAATAGTGAGTAAACTTACTTCCACGACAAGCTTGGATAATGATGATTTTTGGCTTATCCCGTAACCTTGAGCAATTTACACTATTGAATGTATTGAAGATAAAATCAACATGGAGGCCGCCAGTTACTCTTTCCTGGCCTTCTACTTTTTCTTTTTTAAAGTCAGTCCCACAAATGATGTCTCTTTCTCCATGAGACATAAAAACCAGGAAGGTGCTGTCAGAATCCTCGTGATGATGATCAGAAGCAAAATCCTTCATTGCAGTACGCATTTTCTGAAAGGTAAATTGAGCAATATTTATCATTCTGAGATGGATTCAACAACTGGTGATGAGGCCAAGACATTTATTTATTTATTATTAACAACTTCTCCACTATTAGCATTTTTTCTAGAAAGAAACCTACAACTTCACTGGCAGAAAGTAGGTTTCATATGCATAACTGGAAGATATCAGGGTTTTTGCAACTTCTGTACAGCATTCAGCACATAATCTATTTAGATTTTATTATTTCCTTTACCCTTTTGCTATTGTAAACATGAAAAGGTAAGTTCCCACTTTTCTTTAGAAAATATAAAGTAGCTTTAAAAATACATAAGTGAAGCATAGATACTATGGTGGAGCAACAGTCTTTTCAACGGTCACTGTTGAATCTATGGGATTTCTAACATTTGTAAATCAGTTCATTTAAGAAAAAAATTACTCCTTCCATCAGATTATAAATTCTTAATACCTGCCCACTAGTATAACCGGTGTAAGGATAAAGGCTGCATGTATACCAGGTCTAAAAATACTCTAAGGGTTAGATCAATAATATAGAAAAATAAATAAATGAGGTGCCATAAAACGTAACATTTAATTGGTAATCACCAAAATCCACCAAAAATTAGGAAAAGCAGGAGCCAGAAGTAGCGTTGACCCCGGGGATGGGGGAGGCAATGGGGCCGGGGCGGTGCAGTGGGGGGGGGGGGCAACGCGGGGCGGGGCGGTGGGGGGTGGTCGCGGTGCGGGCGGTGCGGGGGGCGGTGCATTATCGGCATATCGGCAAGGTAATTGCCGATACCGATAATGCCCAAAATCGTGATTATCGGCCGATAATATCGGCCAAACCGATAATCGGTAGATCCATACCCACTATAATACAGACCCCAGAATCACTACCCACCATAATACAGACCCCAGAATCACCACCCACCCTAATTCAGACCCCAGAATCATCACCCACCATAATACAGACCCCAGAATCACCACCCACCATAATACAGACCCAGAATCACCACCCAACATAATACAGACCCCAGAATCACCACCCACCATAATACAGACCCCAGAATCATCACCCACCATAATACAGACCCCAGAATCACCACCCACCATAATACAGACCCAGAATCACCACCTAGCATAATACAGATCCCGTAAATCACCACCCACCATAATACAGACCCAGAATCACCACCTAGCATAATACAGATCCCGTAAATCACCACCCACCATAATACAGACCCCAGAATCACTACCCACCATAATATAGACCCCACCATAATACAGACCCCAGAATCAGTCCCCACCATAATACAGACCCCAGAATCACCACCTACCATAATACAGACCCAGAATCACCACCCACCATAATACAGACCCCGGAAGTCACCACTCACCATAATACAGACCCCAGAATCACTACCCACCATAATATAGACCCCACCATAATACAGACCCCAGAATCAGTCCCCACCATAATGCAGACCCCAGAATCACCACCCACCATAATACAGACCCCAGAAACACCACCTACCATAATACAGACCACAGAATCAGTCCCCACTATAATACAGACCCCAGAATCAGTCCCCACTATAATACAGACCCCAGAATCACCACCCACCATAATACAGACCCCAGAATCACCACCCACCATAATACAGACCCCAGAATCACCACCCACCATAATACAGACCCAGAATCACCACCTAGCATAATACAGATCCCGTAAATCACCACCCACCATAATACAGACCCCAGAATCACTACCCACCATAATATAGACCCCACCATAATACAGACCCCAGAATCAGTCCCCACCATAATACAGACCCCAGAATCACCACCCACCATAATACAGACCCAGAATCACCACCCACCATAATACAGACCCCGGAAGTCACCACTCACCATAATACAGACCCCAGAATCACTACCCACCATAATATAGACCCCACCATAATACAGACCCCAGAATCACCACCCACCATAATACAGACCCCAGAATCACCACCCACCATAATACAGACCCCAGAATCAGTCCCCACTATAATACAGACCCCAGAATCACCACCCATCATAATACAGACCCCAGAATCACCACCCACCATAATACAGACCCCAGAATCACCACCCACCATAATACAGACCCCAGAATCACCACCCACCATAATACAGACCCCAGAATCACCACCCACCATAATACAGACCCCAGAATCAGTCCCCACTATAATACAGACCCCAGAATCACCACCCACCATAATACAGACCCAGAATCACCACCCACCATAATACAGACCCCAGAAACACCACCTACCATAATACAGACCACAGAATCAGTCCCCACTATAATACAGACCCCAGAATCAGTCCCCACTATAATACAGACCCCAGAATCACCACCCACCATAATACAGACCCCAGAATCACCACCCACCATAATACAGACCCCAGAATCACCACCCACCATAATACAGACCCAGAATCACCACCTAGCATAATACAGATCCCGTAAATCACCACCCACCATAATACAGACCCCAGAATCACTACCCACCATAATATAGACCCCACCATAATACAGACCCCAGAATCAGTCCCCACCATAATACAGACCCCAGAATCACCACCCACCATAATACAGACCCAGAATCACCACCCACCATAATACAGACCCCGGAAGTCACCACTCACCATAATACAGACCCCAGAATCACTACCCACCATAATATAGACCCCACCATAATACAGACCCCAGAATCACCACCCACCATAATACAGACCCCAGAATCACCACCCACCATAATACAGACCCCAGAATCAGTCCCCACTATAATACAGACCCCAGAATCACCACCCATCATAATACAGACCCCAGAATCACCACCCACCATAATACAGACCCCAGAATCACCACCCACCATAATACAGACCCCAGAATCACCACCCACCATAATACAGACCCCAGAATCACCACCCACCATAATACAGACCCCAGAATCAGTCCCCACTATAATACAGACCCCAGAATCACCACCCACCATAATACAGACCCAGAATCACCACCCACCATAATACAGACCCCAGAATCACTACCCACCATAATATAGACCCCACCATAATACAGACCCCAGAATCAGACCCCACCACAATACAGAACCTAGAATCAGTCCCCACTATAATACAGACCCCAGAATCACCACCCACCATAATACAGACCCAGAATCACCACCCACCATAATACAGACCCCGGAAATCACCACCCACCATAATACAGACCCCAGAATCACTACCCACCATAATATAGACCCCATCATAATACAGACCCCAGAATCAGTCCCCACCATAATACAGACCCCAGAATCACCACCCACCATAATACAGACCCCAGAATCACCACCCACCATAATACAGACACCACCATAAACAGATCCCAGGATCACCACCCACAATAATACAGACCCCAGAATCACCACCCACGATAATACAGGCCCCAGAATCACCACCCACCATAATACAGACCCAAGAATCACCACCCACCATAATACAGACCCCAGAATCAGTCCCCACTATAATACAGACCCCAGAATCACCACCCACCATAATACAGACCCAGAATCACCACCCACCATAATACAGACCCCAGAATCACCACCCACCATAATTCAAACCCCAGAATCACCACCCACCATAAAACAGACCCCAGAATCACCACCCACCATAATACAGACCCCAGAATCACCACCCACCATAATACAGACACCACCATAATAGACCCCAGAATCACCACCCACCAAAATGCAGACCCCAGAATCACCACCCACCATAATACAGACCCCATAATCACTACCCACCATAATACAGACCCCAGAATCAGTCTGCACCATAATACAGACCCCAGAATCACCACCCACCATAATACAGACCCCAGAATCACCACCCACCATAATACAGACACCACCATAATAGACCCCAGAATCACCACCCACCAAAATGCAGACCCCAGAATCACCATCCACCATAATACAGACCCCAGAATCAGTCTGCACCATAATGCAGACCCCAGAATCAGTTCCCACCATAATACAGACCCCAGGGTGGTGTCCCGGTACCGTATTGCCTACCGCACCTTGTATGGTGGCCCCCAAAGTCAGAGTTACTACATCATCATCACTTTGCACCCCCCCTCCTCTCCCCTCTCCTCATCATCATCACTTTGCACCCCCCTCTCCCCTCATCATCATCATCTCCTCACTTTGCACCCCCCCCCCTCATCATCATCACTTTGCAAACCCCCCATCCCCCTCTACCGTCACCTTGCCTCCCCTGCTCTGCTAATGCCAGGATGATTATAAAGAAACAAACTTTTACTATTTCCCACGCAGGGATCTCCTGGGCGGCACAGGCTGGCTGCGTTCTCCCGCTACAGGGCAGGTGCCGATGAGTGACATCATGTAATCTCCTTACTACTGTGGTGAGACACTGTAACAAACCTCCTCCTCATGACATCTTTTTACTAGTGAGGCGCACATTGTAACAAACCTCTCCCCTTGCCATCTCCTTACTGCTGGGCAGGCACGCTGTAACAAACCCCCTTCTCCCTCTCCTTACTACTGGGGTACATTTTGCTGTATGAGGTAGAACATGCTGTCACACTTGCTCCTTCTTCTCCTCTTATGGATGGAGCTGTGCACTGAATCATTCTCCTTCTCTCACTTGATGCTGCAGAGAGCTGGGGAGGTGTAAGGGGGTGTGGCCTCCTCTCAGCCAATCACAGGAGATCACACACTGCCTGCTCTCTGTGTGTTTGGAGATCTTCACACAGGGAGCGCACACAGGCTTGTAAAGCCTTCCCCTCACTTCCTGTATTCCTACCGACTAGTTGATGTTGCTAACATCGGAAAGAACATAGTAACAGGTGTTTGACCTTTTTTGAGGCACTCTAATGGCCACTTTTATAGGAGCAGTTTTCTAAGGCAAACTGTGGAAAAAACCAAAGAAATAGTATTAGAGAGATACTTATTTTTTATGGCTCTATTGTTTTTAAAATATAGTTTTGGTGATAGTGGCCATTTAAGTGTCCTGACGGAGCATATATTTGGAGATTACCTATATGCAATTCGACCTATGTTGTTATATACCAATTATGGCCTTGGATTAGCGTAGATCTATAATTTACTTGTGTTCTATATACATTTAGTGGTGGCTATCTGGTGTATATATGTGTGTGTGCGTGTTTGTGTAACATAGGAGCTTATTCCCCTGAGGACACTCCTCGGTATTTATTCATTGAATTTAGGAGTAGAAACATACATTGGGAATGCTCATTGTTATACTGTTTCTTTCCAGGGAATAACTGTATACTAAATTGCTGTCCCTGGTGGTTTGCTTGGATGAATTTATTAATCCAGCCACCTTGTTGAATATATGTGTTTGCTGTCACCACTATGGCACTGGCATCATTGATTTTATTTTTATTTTATTTTATTTTTTTTGGGGGGGGGGGGGGGGGGATGCACCTTTTCCTAATTTTTGGTGGATTTTACTGATTACCAATTAAATGTTACATTTTATGGCACCTCTTTTTTGTTCTATATATCTGGCCACTAGGTGCCTAACTTCCCTGTTCACTGCCCATTTTTAGGAATTCTGGTGGAGATTCATTAAAGGCCTTGTTAAAAATGAAAGAAGCGATCTGATTGGTTGCTATGGGCATCTGCACCACTCTACCTCTACACTGGTTTTGATGAATCTCCCCCAGTGTCTTTAGCAGAAGAGAGACCAAGACAAAGCACAGGAAGTGGAGGCAAACTTAGGTCAGCTTACACCACACAGTCCATGCTTTCACCCCTGCATGACACTACCTATCTGTCTCCTCCA
The DNA here is from genome assembly GCF_029499605.1 of Hyla sarda. Taxonomy (NCBI): domain Eukaryota; kingdom Metazoa; phylum Chordata; class Amphibia; order Anura; family Hylidae; genus Hyla; species Hyla sarda. Next base: position 383,904,177 of record NC_079190.1, on the reverse strand, counting down.
GAGGGTTCATACTGTTCTCCAGAGGGTCCACTGTGCCTAAAATGTACATGATGCTTTCCTTTTTATTTGATTTACTCATATATTTCTGGGCAGCTGTGACCTTGTGTAACTATCTGTATTCTTACTATGTACACAATGCTGCCTCTTGAAAGTTATCCCCTTCCTTCCTTCCCTTCAGCTTGTCGTCGTCATCATCATCATCATTAGGAGCAGGTGACTGCTTTGACCAGAGCTGCTTATATGAAGTAATCAGGGCTGGTGCAAGCATTTTAGCCACACTAGGCGAAAGCTAATTTTGCCACCCCCGTAACCCACCCATTGTCTCTGCCCTTTGGCACACCCCACCTTACTACTGGGGTGACACACTGTAAAAAACCTCTTCCTCATGTAATGACCTTACTACTGGGGTGAAGACTCAAATATGAAAAAAAGGAATACAGAATAGAGCGCAACAATGTGCCGTTATTCTGGTGGTGGTATGTAGATGTAACTGTGAGTGTAGGTGTGCTCACCTTCTCGTGTTGCGCTCGGGGCACAACACTGCACGTGGCTTGGATCCCTGGTGTACAGGAGTCATATGGTTCGGAAGGGCTGCTCACACTCTGCCGCCTCGAGGAAAAGTCCCGGACGTCTGGTTTGCTGAGAAGAAAAGTGTAGGATTTCTGATCCCAAAAAGATGGTGCCTTGGAGCGCTCCTTTCCAAAGGGGAGGGTGTGGAGTTAATAGCCACACAATCGGAAGGTAGATCAAATCTGGAGATTTATTGCAGGTGACAGTACAAACGTAGGATAACGCGTTTCGAGGGGTGGGACCCCCTCTTCGTCAGATCCTCGGTCCCACCCCCCGAAACGCGTTATCCTATGTTTGTACTGTCACTTGCAATAAATCTCCAGATTTTATCTACCTTCCGATTGTGTGGATATTAACTCCACACCCTCCCCTTTGGAAAGGAGCGCTCCAAGGCACCATCAATTTGGGATCAGAAATCCTACACTTTTCTTCTCAGCTTACTACTGGGGTGACACACTGTAAAAAAAACTCCTCCTCATGTAATGACCTTACTACTGGGGTGACACACTGCAACAAACCTCCTCCTCATGTAATCTCCTTACTACTGGGGTGACACACTGTACCAAACCTCTTCCTCATGTAATGACCTTACTACTGGGGTGACACACTGTAACAAACCTTCTCCTCATGTAATGACCTTACTACTGGGGTGACACACTGTAACAAACCTCCTCCCCATGTAATCTCCTTACTACTGGGGTGACACACTGTAACAAACCTCCTCCCCATGTAATCTCCTTACTACTGGGGTGACACACTGTAACAAACCCCCTCCTCATGTAATCACCTTACTACTGGGGTGACACACTGTAAAAAACCTCTTCCTCATGTAATGACCTTACTACTGGGGTGACACACTGTAAAAAACCTCCTCCTCATGTAATGACCTTACTACTGGGGTGACACACTGCAACAAACCTCCTCCCCATGTAATCTCCTTACTACTGCGGTGACACACTGCAACAAAGCTCTTCCCCATGTAATCTCCTAACTACTGGGGTGACACACTGCAACAAACCTCCTCCCCATGTAAGCTCCTTACTACTGGGGTGACACACTGAAACAAACCTCTTCCTCATGTAATTACCTTACTACTGGGGTTACACACTGTAACAAACCTCCTCCGCATGTAATCTCCTTACTACTGGGGTGACACACTGTAACAAACCTCCTCCGCATGTAATCTCCTTACTACTGGGGTGACACACTGTAACAAACCTCCTCATGTAATCTCCTTACTACTGGGGTGACACACTAAAAAAAACCTCCTCCTCCTGTAATCTTCTTGCTACTGGGGTGACACACTGTAACAAACCTCCTCCTCATGTAATCTCCTTACTACTGGGATGACACACTGTAACAATCCCCCTCCTCATTTAATCTCCTTACTACTGGGGTGACACACTGTAACAATCCTCCTCCTCGTGTAATCTCCTTACTACTGGGGTGACACACTGCAACAAAACTCCTCCCCATGTAATCTCCTTACTACTGGGGTGACACACTGAAACAAACCTCTTCCTCATGTAATTACCTTACTACTGGGGTTACACACTGTAACAAACCTCCTCCGCATGTAATCTCCTTACTACTGGGGTGACACACTGTAACAAACCTCCTCTGCATGTAATCTCCTTACTACTGGGGTGACACACTGTAACAAACCTCCTCCGCATCTAATCTCCTTACTACTGGGGTGACACACTGTAACAAACCTCCTCATGTAATCTCCTTACTACTGGGGTGACACACTAAAAAAACCTCCTCCTCCTGTAATCTTCTTGCTACTGGGATGACACACTGAAACAAACCTCTTCCTCATGTAATTACCTTACTACTGGGGTTACACACTGTAACAAACCTCCTCCGCATGTAATCTCCTTACTACTGGGGTGACACACTGTAACAAACCTCCTCTGCATGTAATCTCCTTACTACTGGGGTGACACACTGTAACAAACCTCCTCCGCATCTAATCTCCTTACTACTGGGGTGACACACTGTAACAAACCTCCTCATGTAATCTCCTTACTACTGGGGTGACACACTAAAAAAAAACTCCTCCTCCTGTAATCTTCTTGCTACTGGGATGACACACTGTAACAAACCCCCTCCTCATGTAATCTCCTTACTACTGGGGTGACACACCGTAACAAACCTCTTCCTCATGTAATCTCCATACTACTGGGGTGACACACTGTAACAAACCCCCTCCTCATGTAATCTCCTTACTACTGGGGTGATACATTGTAACAAACCCCCTCCTCCTGTAATCTCCTTACTACTGGGGTGACACACTGTAACAAACCTGCTCCTCATGTCCTTATGTAAACTCCAGCAATGGTGGAGTGGTGCGGATGCTAGCTGCGGCGGGCAGAGCAGCGCACACCTCATTTTTCTATAGGCAGAGCCGTCCCTTGATGTAACCCCTTCATTGTTGTGATTTTCTCTGCTGCTGTTTATTCATTATCATTATCAGCAGTTCCCATCTAAGGCCAGGGCTGCTTTTATGATGCAATCCCTTTATTGCTGTGTTCCTGCTGTTCGTTTACTTTCTGCTCACATAGTACCTTAAAAACCCAGTGTATCAATAACCTCCTTTGCTCCGTAAATCATCCCCCAGCCAGTGCCAGTCAGTTCAGCCCAGTGCACTTAGCAGAGAGGAGAAACACCAGTAAGGAGGTGCTCTCTCATATTTGCCAAAAAAAGAAAGGGAAAGGAAGACCCTGTAAGAGTACTGCTGGCTGAGCTCTAATCCTGACCCCTGAAATGGAGAGAGTGAGAAATACCTGTGCACTATTGAGGGGGTTCCCAGTGGATAAATAACATATATACACTGTTATGACACTATAACACTAAGCTATAACACTAAGCATACCTTGTCACCACTCTGAAGGGTTACTGTAACAAAATCTGACAGGTTTTTGAAAAATCATTTAGAAAGCACAGGTACACTATATCTTACTTAGATCTCAATAAGGTTCCTTAATAATCTATGTTAAAGGAGATCTTTGGTGAAAATTAACTTATCCCCTGTCCAGAGCTGCTGGGGCCCACGTGATCACCAGGATATGAACCGGCGCTTAGTGAGGAGCGCGTGCTGCAGCTATTCATTTCTACAGGAGCGCCGAAAAGACACAGCTTTCGGGCATCATTGGTGTTTCCATAGAAATGAATGGAGTGTGTGCCATCTACTGATAGACGACACATGCTCCTCACTGAGAGTGTCGGGATCCCGTCCTGGAGAGCAGTTGGATTCCACGCGATCAGCTACTTATTCCCTATCCTGTGAATAGGGGATAAGTTAATTTCTGCCAGAATACTCCTTTAAAGGGGTACTCCGCACCCCTAGACATCTTATCCCCTATCCAAAGTATAGGGGATAAGATGTCAGATCGCCGGGGTCCCACTGCTGGGGACCCCCAGGATCTCGGCTGCAGCACCCACCTGTACGGCTTCCACCTCACACCGGCAACGCTGGAGGCTTCGGATCCCGACCACAATGGCGGAAGAGCGTGACGTCACGACTCCGCCCCTGTGACATGACACCCTGCCCCCTCATTGCAAGTCTATGGGAGGCCCGTCACGCCCCCTCCCATAGGCTTGCATTGAGGGGGCGGGGTGTGACATCACACAGGGCGGAGTCGTGACATCACGCTCGTCCACCATTGTGGTCAGGATCCGAAGCCTCCAACGTTGCCGTTGTGAGGTGGAAGCCGTACAGGTGGGTGCTGCAGCCGAGATCCCGGGGGTCCCCAGCAGCGGGACGCCAGCGATCTGACATCTTATCCCCTATCCTTTGGATAGGGGATAAGATGTCTCGGGGTGCGGAGTACCCCTTTCAATTCTATTAAACCGTAAGAGGTGAGAATGCTCCAGCAATACATAAGCCAAAATGCACCTATATTAAAGTGATGTAAAAAGTGACCTTTTGTTTATGGTGATCTAAAGTCATAAATGTGTTTTGCTGTTGTTGATAGTATGATCCATGTGGCCAGACAATAATAAGTAATACCCCCCTGCAGCTGTAAGGACCCTTTTTTATTAATACTTGTTTTAGTATATAGCACTCCTTAAGGTGTCTGTGTCATTTAACAAAGCTTTTGACATGTCTCTGTGAGAGACATTATACATTATAGCTTAGCGTGCCCTGATCACTCACCTTTTACAGTTTCCGGATACTTCCCTCTGTTCCGAGTTATGAGAGTTTTTAATTTGTCTGACAATTTAAGGAATCAGCCAGATGGGCCTGAACAAAATTTTAATAATTGGTAGTGAATATCAAGTGAGGAGCGGGACTATTTAGTCAGGGGGTGTGAATGTTGTACATTGTGGGGCATGTACTGAATGCCCAATACACCCCCCTGTAATAACACTCATCACCTGATATCCAGTCTCATTACAGGTATGCCCTAGGTCCCTGCTACTTGAAGACCAGGGGTGTACCTGTACGTCCTGCGGTTTTCCACTCACCGCCTCTCACAAGACCCCTCCATAATGGTGATCAATTTGATTCGCTGATCAATTCTGACCAATGAATCAGTGTTTCCAGGCCAATTAGGTCTCCGGTGATCTAGTGGCTGGCAAAACACTGGGATTGTGCTGTCTGGTGGTGATCAGAGGTGGCAATGGTATGGGCAGTGCAGCAGTAGCGGCGAACCAGCAGTGGCGGTGAGTGACCAGCATGCCCTGTTCTGCAACATCTGGCCCTCTAGATGTTGCAAAACTACAACTACCAGCATGACCATACAGTCCAGGCATGCTGGGGGATGTAGTTATGCAACATCTGGAGGGCTGCAGTTTGGGGACCACTGGTCTAAGTGACCTATTTTTTTTTCTCATTCAGAGTTTTATAAAGTTTTTTTTTTATAAGAAAGTAAGGGTTATACAGAAATCAAAAATAGGGGGGGGGGGGGGGGGGAGGAGGGTGCTCCTTCTCTTCTGAGCCCTGTTGTGTACCTGCAGAGCATTTTATGTCCACATATGGGGTATTTCCTTTCTTAGGTTACAAATTTTGGGGGACTTTTTCTCTGTGTATCCCTTGTGAAAATAAAAACCCAGCATTTTAGTGTAAAAAAATCTAATTTTTCATTTTCACGGCCCACTTTAACAAAAATTTGTCAAACCCCTGTGGGGTGTAAATGCTTACTGTAACCCTTATTACATTCCTTTAGGGGCATAGTTTCCAAAATTAAGTGACATGTGGAGGGTTTCCGCTGTTCTGGCACCATGGGGGCTTTGTAAACGTGACATAGCCCCCAAAAAAGATTTCAGCCAAATTCTCTCTCCAAAAGCCAAATGACACTCGCTCTCTTCTGAGCTCTATTTTGCGCCTGCAGAGCACTTTACATCCACATATTGGGTATTTCCATACTTGGGAGAAATTAGGTTACAAATTTTGTGGGACTTTTTCTCCTTTTTCCCCATTCAAAAATTTAACATTTGGGGCTACAAGAACATGTTAGAGTAAAAAATTGAGATTTTGAGTTTTCTCCTCCACTTTGCTACTATTCCTGTGAAACAACTAAAGGGTTAACACTTTCTGAATGTCATTTTGAATACACTTAGGAGTGCAATTTTCATAATGGGGTCCCGCTGTGTGCGGGCTTCCGTGTTCAGAGCCGCCCCTCGTGACATCACGCACGCCCCCTCAACGAAAGTCTATAGGAAGGGGACGTGTCCCCTTCCCATAGACTTTCGTTGAGGGGGCGGGCGTGACGTCACGGGAGGGGGGGGGGGTGTGATGTCACGAGGGGCGGCACTGAACACGGAAGCCCCCACACAGCGCTCGGAACAATAAACTTAAGGACGCTGGGGAGCGGAGATCTGGACGCAGGGCATGGGAGTACCCCTTTAAGCACCAGAAAAAAAACATATGGCTAAAAATGTAATTGCAAAACAATGGGGACACATTACCAAAACCTTGCCTATTTACATCAAAGGTTGGACTGTGAACTTTCACTATTCCAAAAAGGCAATTATCACACAGATTTAGTTCCTGTGGCCTAAATGGGTTCTTAAGACTATATTCACTCCTTACCTCGGCTGTCAGATTCATTTTGCAGTGTACATTATAGTCAAGTTCTTTTAATAGTTGCTTCATCCCCTCAATGTCAGCATTTGCCCCTTCACGCTCTTGAAGACCATCATCAAACTTTGTATTACAAATAATGAGAGCCAGGCGTTTGCGTTTACCCTTCTCACGTATTGGATATATCTAGAGGAGTAAGGAAAACATTTGTTGCTGAAAAATCCTTTCTCTTGAACAGTTGGTGGAAACAGTAACAACAAGTTATCATGCTTTACTTCAGTATTCTGCAACCTAGGACTCTACAGCTCTACAGAGTGCCCTTGCTCCCAGGGCATAAAAATCACAGTAACAGGGGGTGGCGGCCCCGGGGGTCTATGTCCTGAATCCCCAAGTGAGTGCAGCTTTTAACTGTGTGTGTGTGTTTAAGATGCACACACAGTTTGACTGTGCCATTTAAAGCAGGCTGCCAGGAAATCCGGTGCAGGCAGCCCTGGGGCCTACAGGACTCTTGATATATCTCTGGCTGCTCTACTACACGCAACTCACACAAGAGCTAGCAGTGCCAGCTTTGGTCTCACCCAACATCACATCCCTGAATGCCTGTTAAACCTATCTTTGTGGCTCCAGTTTGGGTGATTATTAGCATTAACACAGAAACATATTAAAAACTGCAGTTCTGCATTTGGAACAAAATCTTCCGGGCACCGGGAGCTCGGGGTGTCATAGCCCCGCCCCTCACGATGTCAAGCCCCGCCCCCTCAATGCAAGTCTATGGGAGGGGGCGTGACAGCCTCCACGCCCCCTCCCATAGACTTGCATTGAGGGGGTGGGGCGTGACGTCATGAGGGGGCAGGGTTATGATGCCATGAGCTCCCGGCTCCGTCTCTAAGCATTCGGAACATTTTGTTCCAAACTGCGGAGTACCCCCTTTAAAAACACTGGGGATTATTAAAACATATATTTACATTAAACATTTATATGATGTATGAAAATACATATATCAATAAACTAATTGTTAGGGAAAATAGATTTGTTGTTTTTTATCGAAGGCCAAGTTGAAGTTTATAGACATGCTATTTTGGTAAACATTTATGTTAACATTTAGGGGTAGATTTTTAAAAACCTGTGAAGAGGAAAAGTTGACCAGTTGACCATAGCAACAAAGAATCAATTTGATTGGCTGCTATGGGCAACTCCACTCCTCTTCCTTACATAGGTTTTGATAAATCTGGAGTCTCAGCCTATTGGGAAGCTCAGTGGCCAGTTTGAAAACGCAAGATTTCTGGATAAAGATTACAGGGGTATTCCGCCATTTAACTTATTTTTTCTTTTTTTTTTTAAATCTTGCCCCGGTTGCAAGCATAGAAAAAAAAAAACCTGGACTTACCTCCCTCCACTCCCCCAAAATTGCAGCCCCATCCTCTATTGCAATCTTCTTCCAGGTTGCCGGGCTGGGGTTGTCATGCAGACTACAGCTCAGCTAATCGCTGGTCTGCTGCGATGTCCTGCCTCGGACAGTGATTGGCTGAATGGCAGTGTCATGTATTAGGCCCTGGCGACCTGGAAGAGGACTGCACCAGAGGATATGGCATCAATATTGGAGGCACTGGGAGAGTGGCTGGAGGTAAGTCCAGTTTTTTTTTCTATCCTCGCAGCCAAGGCAGGATTTAAAAAAAAAAATGTTAAGCACCGGAAACCTGAATTGTTGCACAATTTCCTTGTATGTAAAAAGCAACAAGATGTATTGGGATTGCCAGACATGTAACTGTACGACAAAGCGATTCACTTAAAGAGATGGGTGGACCTAGTTATGGCAGGTGATTTAGAACTCAACAAATTGATGTCGCTAGGCTTTGTAATGCCCTGCTGAGAAGTGCATTGCTACTTAAAGGGTAACTCTGGAGAAAAAAAAATCTTAAGCCTTCCAGAACTTTTCAGATGCTGTATGCTCACAAGGCAGTTGTGTCATTCTTTTCAGTCTGACCACAGTGCTCTCTGCTGCCACCTCTGTCCATGTCAGGAACTGTTCAGAGCAGGATAGGTTTGCTATGGTGATTTGCTCATGCTTCGGACAGTTCCTGACACGGACAGAGTTGTCAGCAGAGAGCACTGTAGTCAGTCTGGAAAGACCTACACAACTTCCTCTGGAGCATACAACAGCTGATAAGTACTAGAAGGATTAAGATTTTTAAATAGAAGTAATTTTTAAATCTGTTTAACTTTCTGGCACCAGTTGATTTTTTTTTTTTTTTACTCCAGAGTACCCCTTTAAGACTGCATTATCTGGCCCCTTACCCAATACACCTTCCTTCCTCCCTATAGCTACTGCTTGAATAACACCCCAAGTGTGGGACATATTTATTTCATCCCCTAATCCCATTTGGTCATAGTTTTATTTTCTAACTATAACTTTCTTAGATATTTGGACCCGAACAGTTTATTAAAGATTAGACTAAGGCTGGGTTCACAATGTGTTATTGCAGTACATCCCAGGTATAACATTAGTATGTCATCAGAAAAGGGATACTGACATATACAGCGGTGCACAGCAGAGGGTTAATTAAAGGGGTACTCCAGTGGAAAACATTTTTTTCCATATCAACTGGCTCCAGAAAGTAAAACAGATTTGTAAATTACTTCTATTATAAAACCTAATCCTTCCTGTACTTATCAGATGCTGTATGCTGCAGAGGAAGTTGAGTTGTTCTTTTCTGTCTGACCACAGTGCTCTCTGCTGACACCTCTGCCTGGGTCAGGAACTGTCCAGAGTAGGAGCAAATCCCCATAGCAAACCTCTCCTGCTTCGGACAGTTCCTGACATGGACAGAGGTGTCAGCAGAGAGCACTGTGGTCAGACTGAAAAGAACAACCCAACTTCCTCTGGAGCATACAGCAGCTGATAAATCCTAGAAGGATTAAGATTTTTTAATAGAAGCAATTTACAAATCTGTTTAACTTTCTGGCACCAGTTTATTTGAAAAAAAAAATTTCCGCCAGAGTACCCCTTTATTGTCCCAAATGTGGCCATTTCCAGCATGTAAACCAGCCAAAGACTGTCTGGGCAAGCTGGAAGTTGTAGTTTTGCAATAGCTGGAGGCACACTGGTTGGGAAACACTGATGTACATGTTACTTAATAGAATGATCTGCTGCATTATTGAGCAGCAAAATAGTCAATAGGTGGCAACATTCAGGCTCCAAGTGATTGGACCTGCCGCTACGCGTCACTGTATAGGTCAGCATCTTTTTTATGGCATGCTGATGGTATACCTGGGACACACAGTAGTAACCCTGTGTTAACCCAGCCTAACAATGAACAGTATTGTTCACATGGCTAGAAATCTTCAGCTAATGAACAAAGACATCAAACATTACCATTCCGATGGCTCATACTCACTATATTATCTTCACTCATTATTTTTTTAAATTCTGTCTCTGTGCATTTGGTTACTTGGCATTCTAAATGAAAATAGCAATATGTTATTCTCAAGAGTAAGTATAGGCTGAACTAAACTGGTATTAATAACAAGACACACTCAGTGAACGCACATCAACAAATGTATCATATAAAATGCCAAGACTGGTAATTCAGCTGATGTGTACCCATAGGCCATCCATATTCAGGAATAAATGCCTCAAAATCAGGGGGATGATCAGTGGTAACCAGTGGCAGTATATATGAGGTCAGAAGACCATTAGTACTAGCCAAAACAGTTAAAAGGGTAACAAAAAAACAAAACAAAAAAACTGCTGTATGGCTGCTCCATAAGAAGAGGTGTCACACACCTTACCTCACTATTTACAAGCATTATCTTGGCTACATTAAAGATATCCAAAAACAGAGCTTGCAAATGTGGTGTCCCAGAGCAGAATACTTATACTACCTGAGCTTTGTCGGGTGGTTGTAACCCCCAAGTTGCCTGCCTCTGACTCTAATTTCAGTTTTGATGTGTTCTGAGATACAAATGTCTTTATTTGTGTTTTTGTTAAATGTTTTTCCACTGTAAGAACTAGTGAGTAGTTCCATCAACAGTCCTCAGCCAATAAGGTTGAGTCCACCCTTCCTCCACCTAGTCTGATAAGACAGAGAGAAGCCCTTAGTACAGTCCTGTAAAATCCTGAGTCAAGTCAGTCCTGATTGTCTTCACCAGTACTGCAAGTCCCAGCATCTCCAGTACACTGTCTACTGAACTTGAACGGTTATCTCAATCAATTGTGAACCTGCACCAGTAAACTTAATAAGTGGTTATCTAAAGTCCCTGCATTTGGAGAAATTATTTAAAATTTTGATTGGTCAGGGTCTAATTGCTAAAACGAGTGGGGAGAACCTCACGGCTTGGTGCTTCTCTCCCACTCACTTTGCATATGACACAAGATGATCCTATAGATTTATATTAGGCGTTCATCTTGGTCACATGCACAGGACTGGGTGACAATGTGCTTGGTTGGGGTTTGAACACTCCTGGACCAGTCAAAACATTTAATATCTCTCTACAACATCATACCCCCTGATGAAGCAGTGTGCAAAATGTACGTTGGGGTACATATGTCGTGGGTTTCAGTCACTGTACATGGCAAGTACTATTGGTTGATGCTTTTTTGGACTTTTTCATTGTCATTTTTTTTAAGGCTTTATTATAATTTTTTCTAGTGGCTGCTAATTCTATTGTGGTGCTATGCCACTTCTATGGTTGTGTTTTAATGTGAGATGTTACCCCATTGATATGTACCGTATTTATCGGCGTATAACACGAACTTTTTAGGCTAAAATTTTTAGCCTAAAGTCTAAAGTACAGTGCGTGTTATACGCCGATACCGCCCCAGGAAAGGCAGGGGGAAAGAGGCCGTCGCTGCCCGCTTCTCTCCCCCTGCCTTCCCTGGGGTCTAGAGCCCTTCTGCCGGGCCTTCTCACCCCCTGGCTATCGGCGCCGCTGCCCGTTCTGTCCCCCTGACTATCGGTACCGGCGCCGATAGCCAGGGGGAGAGAAGGGGCAGCGGCACCCATTGCCGGCGCCGCTGCCCCGTTGCCTCCCCCCATCCCCGGTGGCATAATTACCTGAGTCGGGTCCGCGCTGCTGCAGGCCTCCGGCATGCGTCCCCTTCGTCGTTGCTATGCGCTGCACGGCGCATGACGTCAGTGCGCCGCGCCGTGCATAGCAACGACGCAGGGGACGCACGCCGGAGGCCTGCAGCAGCGCGGACCCGACTCAGGTAATTATGCCACCGGGGATGGATGGAGGCAACGGGGCAGCGGCGCCGATAGCCAGGGGGAGAGAAGGGCCGGCAGCAGGGCTCTAGACCCCAGGAAAGGCAGGGGGAGAGAAGCGGGCAGCGACGGCCTCTCTCCCCCTGCCTTTCCTGGAGATGTATCGGGGTATACACGCGCACACACGCACCCTCATTTTACCATGGATATTTGGGTAAAAAACTTTTTTTACCCAAATATCCTTGGTAAAATGAGGGTGCGTGTTATAGGCCGGTGCGTGGTATACCCCGATAAATACGGTATTTTTGCAGTATGGTCGTACAGTTCATGGTATAGATACTCTAGAGAGAGTTCAGAGAAGAGCTACTAAACTAGTACATGGATTGCAGGATAAAACTTACCAGGAAAGGTTAAAGGACCTTAACATGTATAGCTTGGAAGAAAGAAGAGGCAGGGGGGATATGATAGAGACTTTTATATACATAAAGGGAATCAACACGGTAAAGGAGGAGAGCATATTTAACAGAAGAAAAACTACCACAAGAGGACATACTGAGAGAGTTGTGGATGCATGGAATAGCCTTCCTGCAGAAGTGGTAACTGCAAATACAGTGAAGGAGTTTAAGCATACATGGGATAGGCATAAGGTTATCCTTCATATAAGATAGAAATAGGTATAAAGCTATCCTTCATATAAGATAGAGATAGGTATAAAGCTATCCTTCATATAAGATAGAGATAGGTATAAAGCTATCCTTCATATAAGATAGATATAGGTATAAAGCTATCCTTCATATAAGATAGATATAGGTATAAAGCTATCCTTCATATAAGATAGATATAGGTATAAAGCTATCCTTCATATAAGATACAGATAGGTGTAAAGCTATCCTTCATATAAGATAGAAATAGGTATAAAGCTACCCTTCATATAAGATAGAGATAGGTATAAAGCTATCCTTCATGTAAGATAGAGATAGGTATAAATCTATCCTTCATATAAGATAGATATAGGTATAAAGCTATCCTTCATATAAGATAGAGATAGGTATAAGGCTATCCTTCATATAAGATAGAGATAGGCATAAGGCTATCCTTCATATAAGATAGAGATAGGTATAAGGCTATCCTTCATATAAGATAGGGATAGGTATAAGGCTACCCTTCATATAAGATAGGGCCAGGGACTATTGATAGGACTCAGATTATTGGGCAGACTAGATGGGCCAAATGGTTCTTATCTGCCGACACATTCTATGTTTCTATGTTTATATTTGTGTTTCCACTTCATTCTTATTTGCACTTCTGTGTCATTCTATTCTTTTCACGCTTTTTAAAATATTTTTAATGTATTTTTTGGACTAATAAAATTTGAATATGTTTTGATATAACTTTTGTTGTTGGGTCTCTTTTTTGGTAGTTATATGTCCCTACAACATGTTAAAAGTGACAGTGCTCATTTAAGTAGCTGCAAATATCACTTAACATTGCTCCCTACATCACATCCACTTCTCTCAGCACACATTTCAGGCACAATTATTTACATTATATATATATATATATATATATATATATATATATATATATATATACATGAATAATAATTACCTTGTTGGCTGGCTTGTCCTTCTAGTGGGGGTTCTACAGGTGCTGAGGAAAAAAAAGCAAGATTCATGTTTTACTAGTTGTGGAAACTTTGAAACTTTTTCATTTGTCAGTGCAACAGCTGCTCACAATGGTGGACACAAGCTACAAAGGGTTAAATAATCATTTAAAAGGTAAAAAAAAATGCTTCTAGTGTGTGATGTTTAAGAACATGTTCTGAGATATTTATATATATATATTTATATATATATATATATATATATATATATATATATATACAGATATATATATATATACAGTGGGGATCATAAGTTTGGGCACCCCAGGTAAACATTTGTATTAATGTGCATAAAGAAGCCAAGGAAAGATGGAAAAATCTCCAAAATGCATCAAATTACAGATTAGACATTCTTATAATATGTCAACAAAAGTTAGATTTTATTTCCATCATTTACACTTTCAAAATAACAGAAAACAAAAAAATGGTGTCTGCAAAAGTTTGGGCACCCTGCAGAGTTAATATATTGTATTGGCAAGTATCACAGCTTGTAAACGCTTTTTGTAGCCCGCCAAGAGTCTTTCAATTCTTGTTTGAGGTATCTTTGCCCATTCTTCCTTACAAAAGTCTTCCAGTTCTTTGAGATTTCTGGGCTGTCGGTCATGTACTGCTCTTTTAAGGTCTATCCATAGGTTTTCAATTATGTTGAGGTCAGGAGATTGTGAAGGCCATGGCAAAACCTTCAGTTTATACCTCTTGATGTAATCCCCCGTGGATCTCGAGGTGTGTTTAGGATCATTATCCATTTGTAGAAGCCACCCTCTCTTTAACTTCAGCTTTTTCACAGATGGCATCAAGTTAGCATCCAAAATTTGCTGAAATTGTATTGAATCCTTTATGTATTGAGTATTTTTCCTTCTACTCGTGAGATGTTCCCTGTGCCACTGGCTGCAATGCAACCCCAAAGCATGATTGATCCACCCCATGCTTAACAGTTGGACAGAGGTTCTTTTCATTAAATTTTGTTCCCCTTCTTCTCCAAACGTACCTTTGCTCATTCCGGCCAAAAAGTTCAATTTTAACCTCATCAGTCCACAGAACTTGTTTCCAAAATGCATCAGGCTTGTCTATATGTTCATTTGCAAAGTTCAAATGCTGATTTTTGTGGTGAGCATGTAGAAGAGGTTTTCTTCTGATGACTCTTCCATGAAAACCATATTTGTACAAGTATCTCTTTATAGTGGAATAGTGTACCACAACTCCAGTGTCTGCCAGATCTTTCTGGAGGGATTGTGCAGTCAAACGTGGGTTTTGAATAGTTTTTCTCACAATCCTGCGAGCTGTTCTGTCTGATATTTTTCTTGGTCTTTCAGATCTTGCTTTAACTTCCACTAATTACATTCCAAACAGAGGATATTGACATCTGAAAACGTTTTTCTATCTTCTTATAGCCTTCTCCAGCTTTGTGAGTGTCAACTATTTTCAGTTTCAGATTTCTAGACAACTGCTTAGAAGAACCCTGATTGTTGGGGCAAGGTCAGATTAGTCTGGGCATTTAAAACCTTTGAGATTGACATCACCTGGTCTTCCCAGATGGTGATTGAGAACAATCCATGACACTGGCAGGGTGCCCAAACTTTTGCAGACGCCATTTTTTTGTATTGTGTTATTTTGAAAGTGTAAATGATGGAAATAAAATCTAACTTTTGTTGACATGTTATAAGAATGTCTAATCTGTAATTTGATGCCTTTTGGAGATTTTTCCATCTTTCCTTGGCTTCTTAATGCACATTAATACAAATGTTTACCTGGGTGCCCAAACTTTTGATCCCCACTGTATATGTATATACAATTATGTATTGTATTATTTATGTCTTCTGCATATGGCAGTATTATTTATCTGTACTGTATAGGCAGTGTTATTTATGTGTACATATATGGCAGTACGCACTGGCGTATAACACGCACCCCCATTTTAACAGGGAAATTTAAGTTAAAAAAATAAAATGTAAAATAAATGACTTGGACTAAATGCCACATCATTCCCCCAACTTTGCTTTCTTCTGCACCTGTTTGGTCCCGTCCCCTCCAGTGCCACATCATTCCCTCCCTTTTATCAGTCCCTGTGCCCATGTCTCATCATCTCCCCATGTCTCATCACCACCCCCATGTCTCATCACCACCCCCATGTCTCATCATCCCCCCTTGCCTCATCATTTCCACCTGTCATAGACCACCACTAGCCATACAGACATTAAGCATTTAGTGCCTCCCCCACCATCATTTCCCCCTGTCTCATCATGTCCCCCATCATTCCCCCCTCGTCATCCCCCCACCCTGTCTCATTATCCCCGACCCTGTCTCATCATGTCCCCCATCATTCCCCCCTCATCATGCCCCCCCCACCGTCTCATCATCCCCCCACCCTGCCTCATCATGTCCCTCATCATTCCCTCCTCATCATCCCCCCACCCTGCCTCATCATCCTCCCCCTCATCATTTCCCCCTGTCTCATAATTTCCCCGTCTCATCATTCCCCCCCGCCCCTCATAATTTCCCCCTGTCTCATCATCCCCCCCCATCATGTTCCTCCTATGGCGCCAGTGGTCTTCAACCTGCGGACCTCCAGATGTTGCAAAACTACAACTCCCAGCATGCCCGGACAGCCAACTGCTGTCCGGGCATGCTGGGAGTTGTAGTTTTGCAACTTCTGGAGGTCCGCAGGTTGAAGACAACTCTTCCCCTTTCCTTACTTGTCTGCGCTTCGGCTGTTTTGCGGGCTGCGGGGTCAGTGAAGCAGATGAGTTACGTCCTCTCCCGGCTTCTCTGTGTGGCATCAGGGATGTCACTTTTCGTCGGCGACTACAGGAAATGAAAAGTGACGTCAGTGATGCCGCACAGAGAAGCCGGCAGAGGACATAACTCATCTGCTTCACGGACCCCGCAAGACCCTCCGCCTGACCTGCCGAAGCGCAGCCAGGTAAGGAAAATAAACAAAACTATAAAAAGCAGGAAAAGGGGGAATGATGAGGGAGGGGGGAGGTTCTCCCAAACTATACACAGGAACTGGTGGATAGTGCGGGAGACGCTGATTAAAAGGTAGGGCAGATCCGGACAAGGTAGGGCTCATTTTAATCAGCGTCTCTCGCACTATCCACCACACCAGTACCTGTGGATAGTGTGGGAGAAAACAAGTGACAGAGCAGGGAGGAAACGCTGCTGGTCACTGATTTAAAGTGGCCGCGGCCGTGATGTTAATACTTAACAAGCAGACGCTGCTGCGGCCGCTTTAAATTAGTGACCAGAAAACTTATCGGCGTATAACACGCAGGCAGACTTTTTGCCTTAAATTTAAGTTTTAAAAGTGCGTGTTATACGCCGATAAATACGGTATATATATATACACATATACATTGCTTCGTACAATCAGGTATTATTAATGTATATAGTACATGACATTGTTCTATATTTACAGTTTATGGAAATTTTATTCATAAAATATTTATTTACAAAACATAACAATATTTATTATATATTATCATTATTTTTTGCAGGATATGCTGGCATTATTTACACATGCAGGATATGGCAGTACTTTTTATGTATCAATACAGTTATGAAGGTATTACTGTAGTTGTATATAGAGTATATAGAGACATTATTTATTTGACCGTAATAAACCTGTGGGATACATATAATGGGGCCCTCTAAATTAATTCCTCTGATAGGCCCAAGGTACCCAAGTCGGCCACCGATTTTTATTTTATTTTTTGCATATAGAACTTAGCCTAAGGATGAAATGCAGAACAAATTTTGCAAGAAAGTTTAACCAAAATATTTTTAAATTTGTTATTTATATGTTACAGTGTGGTTTGCTTGTGTGCATTTTTTAATAAAGAGCCCTTGACAGAAGATAATATCTTCTGTCAAGCTGATTTTTCAGTGCATAGATTTTAGTGGTGGTTTATTTATCCAAGTAACCATCCCTAAATCCTGACCCCATATCCCCTCCTCATATCCCGACCCCAAATCCCCTCCTCATATTCCGACCTCATATCCTGTCCTCATATTTTGTTCTCATATCTTGACCCCATATCCCGTCCCCATATCCCGTCCTTATATCCCGACCTCATATCCCGACCTCATATACCGTCCCTATATCCTGACCTCATATCTCGTCCTCATATCCCGTCCTCATATCCCGTCCTCATATCCCATCCTCATATCCCGTCCCTATATTCCGTCCCTATATTCCGTCCTCATATCCCGACCCCATATTCCGTCCTCATATCCCGTCCCCATAGCTAATCCTTATTTCCAGTCCTCATATCCTGTCCTCAGGTGAGGCTGCGTTGTGGTAAAGATATTGTAAACTGAAAATAAAAGGGTGTGGCTTAAAAGGTGGGCATGTCTTTGTGAGATGGGGCATGGCAAGTAGAGAGGGTGTGGCTTAACCAGCCGGACTGACGCATTCACCAGGAGAAACAGACCGGAGCTTGTGGACTAAGGCACCAAAAGTCCAATATACTTGCATGGGACTTAGAACAGAAACCCATCCTTCACAAGTAACAAGTGACCAAGTATTATTGAAATATCTCCAGCCGTTTGGAAGTTATGCAGTAACATATATTTCCCATAGACTTGTATGGGACTTTAATAAAAACCCTGACTCTCGCAAATAGGGGTGGGTACGGGTTAAATTACCTATCCTATGTTTGTTGTTGACATATAAGTAACATGTGTGACATGTTGAGTTATATATATATATATATATATATATATATATATATATATATATATAAAGTGCCAAACACCTGCGAAGTGCCAAATGCCAACCTTATGCATTTATATTCAGCAATTATTATCCGAATCACCAAGAATCCTTTAAAGGTGTACTCCGGTGAAAACCTTTTTTCTTTTAAATCAACTGGTGGCAGAAAGTTAAACATATTTGTAAGTGACTTCTATTAAAAAATCTTAATCCTTCCTGTACTTATTAGCTGCTGAATACTACAGATGAAATTCTTTTCTTTTTGGAATGCTCTCTGATGACATCACAAGCACAGTTTTCTCTGCTGACGTTATTATAATAATAATAACGCTTTATTTATTGTTGTCCTTAGTGGGATTTGAACCCAAGTCCCCAACACTGCAAGGCAGCTGTGCTAGCCACTGAGCCACCATGCTGCCCTTAGCATACATCTGCTATGCATGGTTGCTAAAATGGACAGAGATGTCAGCAGAGAGCACTGTGCTCGTGATGTCATCAGTGTTCCAAAAAGAAAGGAATTTTCTCTGTAGAATTCAGCAGCTAATAAGTACTGGAAGGATTAAGATTTTTTTAATAGAAGTAATTTACAAATATGTTTAACTTTCTGCCACCAGTCGATTTAAAAGAAAAAAGGTTTTCACCGGAGTATCCCTTTAAGGGCTCACATAGACGTACACTGACACCATGAACTTACCTGATGGTTGTAAGCTTGCTATGCCTGGTTGGGTGGGTTGGGCGGTATTTTTATTTTGTTCCTGTGTTGGTAATGACAGCTTGGCTGAAAATATAGAAGAATATAGATGAACATCCAGGTGATATATTGTGCACAAGAAAAGATTTAATCAGATTATATATTTTAAATTTAGCAATTTACTATGTTTACTCATGAAAAACTGGGGTGCAGCTAATTGTGTACATATATAAAACCCAATAAAAAAGAAAACTTGATATTTGGGTGTGCGCTATAGCCAATAGTGTGTATTATATTTTAAATGTTTGGCTCTGTTAAAGTAATGCTGTGAAGGTTAGGGTATAGCTTTTAAATTGAGCATTTTATTTTATTTTGCATCTGCAGAAACAGTGAACAAGTTCATTGTTTTTTGCAGCTTCCACTCAGAAATGCATTGTCGTGTTTCCCCGATGGACCTTTCTAGGTCCCCAGAAGGGCAGGTTCTGGTCAATACGGCTGCTGGCTTTTTCCTTTAATGTCTGTGCTGCCATGGGTCCTTGGGATGCCTAATCCAGCCACAGCCTACCCTATTTAGGCATTTTTCATGGCTCTGCACCAGCCATTTGTCTACAATTTGCCTGGCACCTAAATGAGTCCTTGCAACGTTCACAGAAATATCTCCTGACCACTTACAGCTGTGTGTGGCCAAACCTGTATACCACCCATCACTTAGAGCTACCAGTATATGGTCCAAACTGTTCGAGTCCAAGTCCTATCTATAGGGACTATTTAAGAGAACAGCTATAACACAAAGCAACTGGAAGAGAAGTAACTCTATGTCCCTTTTACTTGGCACAGATCATTTTGATTCTCTTCTCCACAATACAGAATCCTGAACTTATTTGGCCAAACATGGGACTTTCATGATCTGCAGGAGGTGAGCTCACTAAAACAATGGAATATGGTGTTTCTCCTCACCATTGTCTGGGTGGGCCTCCACTGGCCTTCTCTTAGGTTCTCCGATTAGCCAATTTGCACTTTATACCCAAGGCCGATATGTTTCTTGCTCATAATACTTAACTGTGGCTTCCACACAGTCACTCTGCCAGACACACAAGCCATCTGGCTTGTCTCAGTGGTGCATGTGAAGTCGTACTATTCACATTTACTATCTCTCTGAATCTGAAGGTCCCAATTACAGCATGCAATCTCATTCGCCACACCACGTACATTACTGTGTCCAAACTCACTCTGTTGGAATGCTTTTTTGCCCTAACCCATCAGCGTGGACCTCTTGCACAACCAGGCCCTTTTATTGACACATTCCCTCCTGCACATTGGCACCCAGAAAACTGTATTCCTGATCTCGCCTACTCTGATACAATATGGCGTCAGCATTGCACACAACAGTTAACCTGTCCTTTACACTGTGGGACTGTGGGGTACACAAAACAATGAAACCATTGCAATACACACAAGAAAAGTGAAAAACATTTGTTAGTTTGTAAGAGACAGATTTAGCAATGTGAAGAATTACGGTAAATGCTGCTTAAGTATATACAGTATACATGATATGGCCAGTACTGAGATGTTGACAAATTGGTAGCCTAATCGGAAGTGATCTATTATTATTAAGATAATATCATTACATGTAGGGTTGTTTATCTTTTAGGGATGTCTATCGGATAAAAATGGAACATTTTGCTCTACAACTAAGGTGCTTTGCTGGTAAAATCTCATGTACAGCCAATTTTAATTCACAGTGAGCGATGGCTGCAGGCAGCAATGTAATTGATCCATATATTGTACATAAGAATTTGTATATAATAATACAGTGGGGAAAAAAGTATTTAGTTAGCCACCAATTGTTCTCTTACTTAAAAAGATGAGAAAGGCCTCTAATTTTCATCATAGGTATACCTCCACTCTGAGAGACATAATGAGAAAAATAAAATCCATAAAATCACATTGTCTGATTTTTTAAGAATTTATTTGTAAATTATGGTGGAAAATAAGTATTTGGTCACCAACAAACAAGCAAGATTTCTGGCTCTCACAGGCCTGTAACTTCTTCTTTAAGAGTCTCCTCTGTCCTCCAATCGTTACCTGTATTAATGGCACCTGTTTGAACTTTTTTATCAGTATAAAAGACACCTGTCCACAACCTCAAATAGTCACACTCCAAACTCCACTATGGCCAAGGCCAAAGAGCTGTCGAAGGACACCAGAAACAAAATTATAGACCTGTACCAGGCTGAGAAGACTGAATCTGCAATAGGCAAGCAGCTTGGTGTGAAGAAATCAACTGTGGGAGAAATTATTAGAAAATGGAAGACATACAAGACCACTGATAATCTCCCTCAATCTGGGGCTCTACGCAAGATCTCACCTCATCATGTCAAAATTATCATAAGAACGGAGAGCAAAAATCCCAGTACCACACAGGGGGACCTAGTGAATGACCTGCAGAGAGCTGGGACCAAAGTAACAACGGCTACAATCAGTAATACACTACGCCGTCAGGGACTCAAATCATGCAGTGCCAGACATGTCCCCCTGCTTAAGCCAATACATGGCCGGGCCCGTCTGAAGTTTGCTAGAGAGCATTTGGATGATCCAGAAGAGTATTGGGAGAATGTCATATGGTCAGATGAAACCAAAGTAGAACTTTTTGGTAAAAATTCAACTTGTCGTGTTTGGAGGAGAAAGAATGCTGAGTTGCATCCAAAGAACACCATACCTACTGTGAAGCATGGGGCTGTTTTTCTGCTAAAGGACCAGGACAACTGATCCGTGTAAAGCAAAGAATGAATGGGGCCATGTATCATGAGATTTTAAGTTAAAACCTCCTTCCATCAGCAAGGGCATGGAAGATGAAACATGGCTGAGTCAACACACGTGGCAATGATCCCAAACACACCGCCCGGGCAACAAAGGAGTGGCTTTGTAAGAAGCATTCAAGGTCCTGGAGTGGCCTAGCCAGTCTCCAAATCTCAACCCCATAGAAAACCTTTGGAGGGAGTTGAAAGTCTGTGTTGCCCGGTGACAACCCCAAAACATCACTGCACTAGAGGAGATCTGCATGGAGGAACGAGTGAAATATACCAGCTACAGTGTTTGAAAACCTTGTGAAGACTTAGAGAAAACGTTTGACTTCTGTCATAGCCAACAAAGGGTATATAACAAAGTATTGAGATTAACTTTTGTTATTGACCAAATACTTATTTTCCACCATAATTTGCAAATACATTCTTTAAAAATCAGACAATGTGATTTTGTGGATTTTTTTTCTCATTCTGTCTCTCATAGTTGAGGTATACTATGATGAAAATTACAGACCTCTCATCTTTTTAAGTGGGAGAACTTGCACAATTAGTGGCTGACTAAATACTTTTTTGCCCCACTGTATGTATACATATTAAATCCATCTAATTCTATATATATACAGAAATAGAAATATATATTTTATATGGCTACACTTGATATAACTTATGTTTGTTGTGCTGTACTAGTCAAGAATTATAGGCCAATGGTTTTATGGAGTCATGTTTAAAGGGATACTCCCCTGGAAAACATTTTTTTATTAAATCAACTGGTGCCAGAAAATTAAACATATTTGTAAATTACTTCTATTAAAAAATCTTAATCCTTCCAGTACTTATCAGCTGTTGTATGCTCCACAGGAAGTTCTTTTCTTTTTGAATTTCCTTTCTGTCTGACCACAGTGCTCTCTGCTGACACCTCTGTCCATTTTAGGAACTGTCCAGAGCAGGATAGGCTTGCTATGGGGATTTGCTCCTACTCGGGACAGTTCCTAAAATGGACAGAGGTGTCAGCAGAGAGCACTGTGGTCAGACAGAAAGGAAATTCAAAGAAAAGAACTTCCTGTGAATCATACAACAGCTGATAATTACTGTGGTCCCTCAAAATACGATGGTAATCCGTTCCAAATAAACCATCGTTTGTGGAAACCATCGTATGTTGAGGGATCCGTGCAATGTAAAGTATAGGAAGCTGTACTCACCTGTCCCCGCCGCTCCGGACCCGTCACCGCTGCCCTGGATGTCGCCCTACATCGATGTCGCCGCGTCCCCATGGTGTCCCTGACGCTCCGGACGTCTCTGCTTCACCGGGATCCTCGCTCTCCGTCGCCGTCATCACGTCACTACGCATGCATGCCGCACCTACTGGATGACGAGACGCCGTGCGCGCGACGTGATGATGATGAAGGAGAGCGCCGGGCATGGAGGGGATCGTGAAGAGGACGTTCCGGAGCCCAGAGGACAGGTAGGAGACCATCACTGGACCACGCGGGGCACCGTAAACGGCTATCCGGTGGCAGCTGAAGCAGTCAGCGCTGCCGGATAGCCGTTTATGCGATGGCCCCGACATACAAAAGCATCGTATGTTGATGCTGCCTTCAACATGCGATTACCTCTGAGAGGCCATCCCATGTTGAAATTATCATATTTCGGGGCCATTGTAGGTTGGGGGGGGGGGGGGTCACTGTACAAGAAGGATTAAGATTTTTTAATAGAAGTAATTTAGAAATCTGTTTAACTTTCTGACACCAGTTGACTTACATTTTTTTTCCAGTGGAGAACCCCTTTAAGTAGTAGAGAAATTCTGCTGTCATATTCATTTATCACACATGTACTTATGCATTCTGGTCACTATGAGAATATAATTCCATATAATTCCATATAAGTGTACCTGTTATCCCCAAATTCTGACTAAGAGCGTGATCCTTTTCTGTAAGAATTCGGAGTAGTACATTGCAGCTTGGATCTCCTTTCTTTATCACCATATCAAACAGTTCTCGGCATTGGTTGGCACGCTCAGAATGGCTTTCATTTATATACTCCACCTCTCCAGGATTGAGCACACCATTATGACGTAAGTCGTCTAGTAATAGTTGTAACTGTGCTCTATTGCAGCCTTTTACTAAATGTGGTCGGAGTTCTTCAAGTTTGCCTGGAGTACAAGGTTTAAAATGAAACGCTGTTAGAGAAAGACGTGTACCGCTTGTAATACTGATTGAAAACGTTCATGTAGATCTCTGCATCTTGGGCCCTTCAATAATATTTCCCACTCTGTATGTTATAGACCAAGGCACAAAATGCCATTCCAGCTGCAGGAGACCAATCTGGGCACTAATGCAGCAAAAAGTGAAAAAGTGCGGCGGTGGAATAAAACTTCAGCTATCACATATTTCAGGGCCTCCCGATCTGCTGTGACCTAGAGATGTGTTTTATAGAATATAGATCAGTGGTTCTTAACCTGGGTGAGTCAATCCCGGGGGTTCGGTGAGTCAATCCCGGGAGTTCAGCGGGGGAGGTCGCAACAGGACAAGCAAACCAAGCAATTGCTTGGGGTCCCGAGCTGGCCCCCAGCAGAGCCGGTGTTTGCCCGTCCCGTAGAGACTGGGAAATTCCCCCCCCCCCCCCGCCATCACTATTAACTCCCTGCCGCCCTGCGTTAAGTTTAAAAATGCAGGGCCGCCGGGACATAGCGCACGCTGGGATGTCACTGACGTCCCGTGCGTGCGCCCATGGAAACAAAGGCGCCGAGGACCGGAGGATAGAGAAGGAGGAAGACGCGCGCTGGCCAGCTTGGTAAGTGACCAGCGGCACGTCATCTTCAGTGCTCCGACCACCGGTCCCGGGACCTACTGCTATAGACGGAGCGGTGGTCGGAGCACTGAAGTGGGCAGTACACAGACATACTGCCTCCAGCCATACACTGTATATGGCTGGAGGCTGTATGTCTTTGGGGGGAACACTGCCTACATCAGTGGTCTTCAACCTGCGGACCTCCAGATGTTGCAAAACTACAACTCCCAGCATGCCCGGACAGCCGTTGGTTGTCAGAGCATGCTGGGAGTTGTAGTTTTGCAACATCTGGAGGTCTGCAGGTTGAAGACCACTGGCCTACATAATGTGGGGGAACACTGCCTGCCTAATGTGGGGGAACACTGCCTGCACCTAATGTGGGGGAACACTGCCTGCACCTAATGTGTGGGGGAACACTGCCTGCACCTAATGTGTGGGGGGACACTGCCTGCACCTAATGTGTGGGGGGACACTGCCTGCACCTATTGTGTGGGGGAACACTGTCTGTGCCTAATGTGTGGGGGAACACTGCCTGCACCTAATGTTTGGGGGAACACTGCCTGCACCTAATGTGTGGGGGAACACTGCCTGCGCCTAATGTGTAGGGGAACACTGCCTGCGCCTAATGTGTAGGGGAACACTGCCTGCGCCTAATGTGTGGGCAACACTGCCTGTGCCTAATGTGTTGGGGAACCCTGCCTGTGCCTAATGTGTGGGGGAACACTGCCTGCGCCTAATGTGAGGGGGAACACTGCCTGCGCCTAATGTGAGGGGGAACACTGCCTGTGCCTAATGTGTGGGGGAACACTGCCTGCGCCTAATGTGAGGGGGAACACTGCCTGTGCCTAATGTGTGGGGGAACACAACCTGTGCCTAATGTGTCGGGGAACACTGCCTGTGCCTAATGTGTGGGGGAACACTGCCTGCGCCTAATGTGTGGGGGAACACTGTCTGCGCCTAATGTGTGGGGGAACACTGCCTGCGCCTAATGTGTGGGGGAACACTGCCTGTGCCTAATGTGTGGGGGAACACTGCCTGGGCCTAATGTGTGGGGGAACACTACCTGTGCCTAATGTGAGGGGGAACACTGCCTGTGCCTAATGTGTGGGGGAACACTGCCTGCGCCTAATGTGTAGGGGAACACTGCCTGCGCCTAATGTGTGGGGGAACACTGCCTGCGCCTAATGTGTGGGGGAACACTGCCTGGGCCTAATGTGTGGGGGAACACTACCTGTGCCTAATGTGTCGGGGAACACTGCCTGTGCCTAATGTGTGGGGGAACACTGCCTGCGCCTAATGTGTGGGGGAACACTGTCTGCGCCTAATGTGTGGGGGAACACTGCCTGCGCCTAATGTGTGGGGGAACACTGCCTGTGCCTAATGTGTGGGGGAACACTGCCTGGGCCTAATGTGTGGGGGAACACTACCTGTGCCTAATGTGAGGGGGAACACTGCCTGTGCCTAATGTGTGGGGGAACACTGCCTGCGCCTAATGTGTAGGGGAACACTGCCTGCGCCTAATGTGTGGGGGAACACTGCCTGCGCCTAATGTGTGGGGGAACACTGCCTGTGCCTAATGTGTGGGGGAACACTGCCTGTGCCTAATGTGTGGGGGAACACTGCCTGTGCCTAATGTGTGGGGGAACAC
Organism: Hyla sarda; assembly: GCF_029499605.1. Lineage (NCBI taxonomy): Eukaryota > Metazoa > Chordata > Amphibia > Anura > Hylidae > Hyla > Hyla sarda. The sequence continues at coordinate 383,878,068 of NC_079190.1, read as the reverse complement.
TGCCTGTGCCTAATGTGTGGGGGAACACTGCCTGTGCCTAATGTGTGGGGGAACACTGCCTGTGCCTAATGTGTGGGGGAACACTGCCTGTGCCTAATGTGAGGGGGAACACTGACTGTGCCTAATGTGTGGGGGAACACTGCCTGCGCCTAATGTGTAGGGGAACACTGCCTGTGCCTAATGTGTGTGGGAACACTGCCTGTGCCTAATGTGTGTGGGAACACTGCCTGTGCCTAATGTGTGGGGGAACACTGCCTGTGCCTAATGTGTGGGGGAACACTGCCTGTGCCTAATGTGTGGGGGAACACTGCCTGTGCCTAATGTGTGGGGGAACACTGCCTGTGCCTAATGTGTGGGGGAACACTGCCTGTGCCTAATGTGAGGGGGAACACTGCCTGTGCCTAATGTGTGTGGGAACACTGCCTGTGCCTAATGTGTGTGGGAACACTGCCTGTGCCTAATGTGTGGGGGAACACTGCCTGTGCCTAATGTGTGGGGGAACACTGCCTGTGCCTAATGTGTGGGGGAACACTGCCTGCGCCTAATGTGTGGGGGAACACTGCCTGTGCCTAATGTGTGGGGGAACACTGCCTGTGCCTAATGTGAGGGGGAACACTGCCTGTGCCTAATGTGTGGGGGAACACTGCCTGCGCCTAATGTGTAGGGGAACACTGCCTGTGCCTAATGTGTGTGGGAACACTGCCTGTGCCTAATGTGTGTGGGAACACTGCCTGTGCCTAATGTGTGGGGGAACACTGCCTGTGCCTAATGTGTGGGGGAACACTGCCTGTGCCTAATGTGTGGGGGAACACTGCCTGTGCCTAATGTGTGGGGGAACACTGCCTGTGCCTAATGTGTGGGGGAACACTGCCTGTGCCTAATGTGAGGGGGAACACTGCCTGTGCCTAATGTGTGGGGGAACACTGCCTGCGCCTAATGTGTAGGGGAACACTGCCTGTGCCTAATGTGTGTGGGAACACTGCCTGTGCCTAATGTGTGGGGGAACACTGCCTGTGCCTAATGTGTGGGGGAACACTGCCTGTGCCTAATGTGTGGGGGAACACTGCCTGCACCTAATGTGCCTTAATGGTTTTGTTCTTGAATGGTTTTGTTCATTTTGTGCACCTATGTATAAATATATACTTAAATATATACCTCCTATGTTTTGAATTTGAAAAAATCACATTTTATATTTCCAATTAAGAGGGGTTCGGTGAATGCGCATATGAAACTGGTGGGATTCAGGACCTCCAACAAGGTTAAGAACCACTGATATGGATAGTTATTTCTTACAGAGGGTTTCTATTCATGCTCAGCCAGATGTCGTATTGTGGAGAAACATAGTCCCTCTTTTAGTATTGGAGTCTTGGGTAAACTGTGGTGAATACAGAATGCAGAAATGCATTTCAATCTATTTATTAAGGCCGTGCACCAAACTTGTGCCAAAAAACTCCTTTGTGTCTGGGAAAGTCATGATGTTTAGCTTTTCTTCAAAATGTGGACGTGGCTTTCTATTTTTTCACAATCCAAATAATGTATTAAATTAACCCCCCCCCCCCCCTTTTTTTTTTTCTTTTTTTTTGTGTGTCTTTTTCGCCTCTGAGCTTTCAGTTATAAAAGAGAGGTTTAGTCAATTTAGAGGCACTTTGGCGCATGTTCAGCATGCTAAAAGGTCTTAAAATTCGAAAATCACATTTAAGAATATGAGGCAAACACACTAGAAATTTGATGTGTGTGTGAGTGTGTATGTATATATATATATATATATACATATATATATACATACATATATATATATATATATATATATATATATATATATATACAGCGATCCCTCAACTTACAATGGCCTCAACATACAATAGTTTCAACATACAATGTTTTTTTCTGGACCATTGTAACTTGAAACCAAACTCAACATACAATGCTACCGACAGTCCAGATCTGTGAAACGCGTCACAACTGGAGGAACTGACCAATCCGAATGGACATTTTACTGGTAAAACCCCTGTATTACTTAAATGCATGCACTGACCGGCTGTCTGGTAGTGCCCCCTACAGTGCAGGGAGGAACTACAAGTTCTGTACTACTCCTTACCTGTGCCAGGGTTAGCTGCTCCTTTGGACTCCAAGTGAGGGTGGCTCCTTTTGGGACCCTGTGTGTACTGTATAGGACCCTGAAGGACCCTGTCCTCTATATAAACCATTGTTTCTCAACCTGGGTGCCTCCAGCTGTTGCAAAACTACAACTCCCAGCATGCCCGGACAGCCAATGGCTGTCCGGGCATGCTGGGAGTTGTAGTTTTGCAACAGTTGGAGGCACCCTGGTTGGGAAACACTGACATAGACAGTGATTTACAGCTCCCAGCAGATCTTTCTTACTTTTATATGTAAGGATTTGCTTTATCTGTATTAGTTATCTACTTATTTTTCTTTAATCCTCACTTTTTCCTATTTTTGGATGACATTTTAAGGGCTTCAGAACCAATTACCAGGTTTCCATAGAGTTATGGTCTCAACATACGATGGTTTCAACATACAATGGTTGTCCTGGAACCAATTAATATTGTAACTCTAGGGACAAAGTATTGATAAATCAGAAGAGCTCAGCCTCTGTACAGCATTCTGTAGTTAACTTGGTAGGAATTTGGAAGAATGATCTAACAAGTCTTCTGGTAATCCTAAAATCTGCTCAGACAGGAGGAAATGCAGAATACTTTTACCTGAGCAAAGTTTGGCCAGAAAAGTGAGTAAAGTGAGAACTGCTTTGAGAAGTACATCAATGTGTTTTGAAAGTGATCAAAAGCTAAACAACAAAATCCCCTTATGATAATAAAAAGTGTAAGAACAAATATAATTTGTATCTACTTAACCCCTTAAGGACTCAGGGTTTTTCCGTTTTTGCACTTTCGTTTTTTCCTCCTTACCTTTTAAAAATCATAACCCTTTCAATTTTCCACCTAAAAATCCATATTATGGCTTATTTTTTGCGTCGCCAATTCTACTTTGCAGTGACATTAGTCATTTTACCCAACAATGCACGGCGAAACGGAAAAAAAAATCATTGTGTGACAAAATCGAAAACAAAAACGCCATTTTGTAACTTTTGGGGGCTTTCGTTTCTACGCAGTGCATATTTCGGTAAAAATTACACCTTATCATTATTCTGTAGGTCCATACGGTTAAAATGATACCCTACTTATATAGGTTTGATTTTGTCGCACTTCTGGAAAAAATCATAACTACATGCAGGAAAATTTATACGTTTAAAAATGTCATCTTCTGACCCCTATAACTTTTTTATTTTTCCACGTATAGGGCGGTATGAGGACTCATTTTTTGCGCCGTGATCTGAAGTTTTTATCGGTATGATTTTTGTTTTGATCGGACTTTTTGATCACTTTTTATTCATTTTTTAATGATATAAAAAGTGACCAAAATACGCTTTTTTGGACTTTGGAATTTTTTTGCGCGTACGCCATTGACCGTACGGCTTAATTAATGATACATTTTTATAGTTCGGACATTTACGCACGCGGCGATATCACATATGTTTATTTTTTATTTTTTTTACACTGTTTTATTTTTTTTATGGGAAAAGGGGGGTGATTCAAACTTTTATTAGGGAAGGGGTTAAATGACCTTTATTAACACTTTTTTTTTACATTTTTTTTGCAGTGTTATAGGTCCAATAGGGACCTATAACACTGCACACACTGATCTCTAATGCTGATCACTGGCGTGCATTAACACGCCTGTGATCAGCATTATCGGCGCTTGACTGCTCCTGCCTGGATCTCAGGCACGGAGCAGTCATTCGTCGATCGGACACCGGGGAGGCAGGTAAGAGCCCTCCCGGTGTCCGATCAGCTGTTCGGGACGCCGCGATTTCACCGCGGCGGTCCCGAACAGCCCGACTGAGCAGCCGGGTCACTTTCACTTTCACTTTAGAAGCGGCGGTCAGCTTTGACCGCCGCTTCTAAAGGGTTAATACCGCACATCGCCGCGATCGGCGATGTGTGGTATTAGCCGTGGGTCCCGGCCGTTGATTAGCGCCGGGACCGACGCGGGATGCCGGCGCAGGACGTAAATATACGTCCTGCGTCGTTAAAGGGGTACTCCGGTGAAAATTTTCATTTTATTTTTTTTAAATCAACTGGTGCCAGAAAGATAAACAGATTTGTAAATTACTTCTATTAAAAAATCTTAATCCTTCCTGTACTTATTAGCTGCTGAATACTACAGTGGAAATTCTTTTCCGTTTGAAACACAGAGCTCTCTGCTGACATCATGAGCACATTGCTCTCTGCTGACATCTCTGTCCATTTTTAGGAACTGTCCAGTGTAAAAGGAAATCACCATAGCAAACATATGCTGTTCTGGACAGTTCATAAAATGGACAGAGATGTCAGCAGAGAGCACTGTGCTCGTGATGTCAGCAGACAGTTCTGTGTTTCAAAAAGAAAAGAATTTCCGCTGTAGTATTTAGCAGCTAATAAGTACAGGAAGGATTGAGATTTTTTAATAGAAGTAATTTAAAAATCTGTTTAACTTTCTGGCACCAGTTGATTTAAAAAAAAAAAAAAAAAGGTTTTCACCGGAGTACCCCTTTAACCACAGCGACTCTACTATAAAGATAGCTTATAGCCCTAGATACAGAATTTGTGCTACAAAAACTGGTTTACATGCTTTGCAACATATTTAATAGGTGTTTTAGAAACATTTCAACATTTTCTGACAAACTGAATTGTCGATTCGGCAAAAGGGTCATGGTTTAAGATATGACACTGTGCACCATAATTATTGGGCAGGTTAAGCCAACTAATAGTTGGTTAGACAGTATAAAGGTGCTCTAGCCTGAGCCTCTTTGATACATCTGGAGCTTTCTGACGTAAAGGGGTACTCCGCCCCTGGCATCTTATCCCCTATCCAAAGGATATGGGATAAGATGTTAGATCGCCGCGGTCCTGCTGCTGGGGACCCCGGGGATCGCCGCAGCGGCACCCCGCCATCATTATTGCACAGAGAGAGCTCGCTCTGTGCATAATGACCGGCTCCGCCCCTTATGACATCACGGCCCGTCCCCTTAATGCAAGTCTATGACAGGGGGCGTGACGACCGCCACTCCCCCTTCCCATAGACTTGTATTGATGGGGGCGGGCCGTGACATCACAAGGGGCGGAGCTGTGACGTAACGATGCTCCGGCCCCTGTATTGCCCGTCATTACGTGCAGAGCGGACTCGCTCTGCACAGTAATGATAGCGGGGTGCTGCAGCAGCGATCCCCAGGGTCCCCAGCAGCGGAACCCCGTCGATCTGACATCTTATCCCCTATCCTTTGGATAGGGGATAAGATGTCTAGGGGCGGAGTACCCCTTTAAAGTTTTCACTGTCTAAGGGCTCGTTCACACTGATGTCTGGTTCAGTTAGGTCATCTCCATTAGTAAAAAAAAAAAAAACAACAACAAAAATGAAATCAAATGGATATAATAAATTTAATAGTGAAGTCTATGAGAAACGGATGAGCCTTTAATGTCATCCGTTTGCATCTTTTTTTTTCCCCAATCTGTTTTTGATCCCTTATTACTTCTGAGCATGCTCAGAAGAGGTGTGAGCCACCAGGAAGTAGCCAGATGGAAAAAAATGGACACAAACGGACAATAAAGTATTTAAACCAATGAAAAACTGATGCAGAAGGATGAAAAACTGATGCAAAAGAATGCCACTTGTCCGTTACTTATTATCTTTTTTTTTATAGTCTGTTTAAATAACAGACAAATTGCATACCTTCGCATCGTTTTGCATCAGTTTGTAAATGTGGTCTGTTTAGCAGAGGAGAATAACGGGATGGGTGAGAATGGCCATGTAAACCTAGCCTAAGAATGAGAAAGTTTTAGGAACTCTAGGCCATTATTTTCTCAGCACATTGAGCACCAATGGCTTACAAAGCAAAGGGAGCTAGTGTTCTCTTCAGCTGACAAAGGTGGAAACATAGTATTATGTCCCAAAATCAATACTTAGAAGAGGCCCATCACATACTAGGAGATACCAGAGTCTATACCCCCTTGTCTGAAGACCCCAACGGCAAATACCTTAGTGAATCGCAAACATTAACTAAGGTATCACACTGCTGAAAAGCTACTACCTAAATTCCCCCTAGGTGGCAAGTCAAATTCACAAGTCAAAATTCTGCCTAAATACCTGTTCCTTTTGCCTGCAGCAGGACTCATTCCTAGTTCTCTGCATTGCCCCCATCTCATTTCTGGTCCTCAGCCGGACTCTGTTCTTATTCCTAGTCACATGTATAGCTCCCCATTTTATTCCTGGTCACCAACATGGCTGCACACATTCGGGAACATATGCTATAGTGACACAAAATAATCATCCCTAGTCTAACTACATATATGCAGGAGTACAGGAAAGCTGAGTGAGAACACTTAACTCTCCTATGTAACTGTATGTATTTAGCAATACAACGTAAAATTCTTACTGTGTGTTTCTGCATACATTCAGAAACAGATAACATATAGCAATACAAAATAACTATGTCCTGAATCACTGCATCCATTCTGGAACATATAGGGGTTACCCCGTACCTCTTCTGCCCTGTCAGCCAGAGTCCCTCCATGTCCCCAGGGCCCCCTTTATGTGTTATCCCCTATTGTGTATATGTTTGTATTACTAATGTACTGTTGCTTTAAATATTATACCATGTGATTGTTACCCAGGAGGCACTAGTGACCAGGTGACCCCCCAAGTGACCTATGGGCTCCTTGCTAAGTTCCTCTATAAAACCAGGGGTGGAGCTACAATATCTCTCTTGTTCCTGAGGTCCAGTGCAGTCAAGACGTCTTACAGAGTGTGTCCAGAGCATTGGAGGCCTAAAGTCTGCAGCCACAAGTCAGCTCAAGTAAGCTAAAAGTCATCGTCTTGTCAGTGACAAGTCAGTCATCAGTCAAGTCAATTGTCTAGTCACCGTGGCCTGCACTAAAGTGTCTCTACCTACTGCAAGTTCCAGCAAGCCTGCGAGGTCCTCCTGTGTCACTGGTCACCTCCTTGGGATTCTAGCTGTACTAAATGGACTGTGTCATCTGTCTACACTCAGTAAAGCTACCCTTGTCCGACACTTGGCGTCAGTGTCTTCATTGCCCCCTGTGCCTAGCCCAGGAACAGCGGTATTACCTTAGGATGATTAAGGCTAAACCACACCCTGGCGTCACGACAAGAAGGGGTTGATAACATCTGCCCCTTGGGTTATAACATCTACCCTGCATTGCACCCCTCCATACCACAGGGACATTAACTATCTGCATTATTTTGGTGCACTCCAACTAGCTTCGGTCTGCTGGATTTACTAAGAGGCGCGTACCATTTAGTTAATCCAGCGGCTCCATGATTCCACTTGCGCCTGGTGCACAAATATACACCACCTATTGTGTCACAAGTTGGCTGTAAAGTGGCATGTGAGGCCAAGCCCCCTTCAGCCTTCATCATGCCTACTTCATGCCACCTTGGCACAAGCGGCGTAAATCCTTTAAAGTCGCACATTTCCATGCAGAAATGGCGATTTTTAAGCACACAGCGCCATTTTTGGGCACAAATTGGTGAATTTATAATAAATAAATAATAAATGTTCCACAATTTATATAGTTACACAAAATAATCATATCCAGTATCAATGAATACATTCAGGCATTCAGCAAAGCTGGGTGACCACTGTTGGGGGGGGGGGGGGTAAGAAAAAAGCTTTCTATGTAATGAATGCATGCAGAGATACAAGGTGAGGTCTTTAGCCTGTATCACTGCATTCAGGAGGATATCAATATATATATATATATATATATATACGACTAAGGCTACGTATTGTGGCCGAAACGCGTCACCTGTTTTCCATGTTGGCTGATTGCTAAATAAAGTACCAAGTATTGCTTGACTTGCCACGCTGGACTTTCTCTTCATTTCTCCTGCAATTGCTGGACTGGGGTCCGGTCCTGTCCGTGCTGTGGCGAGGGCACCGGGGTGAGTTGTGTCTACTCTGCATTGCTGTATATATATATATATATATATATATATATATATATATATATATATATATCTTAGTGACATAAAATAACCATAATCAGTATTGCTGCATACATTCAGGAGTCTAGGAAAGCTGAGTGATGACTGTTTGAATGAAACAAAGTCACCGTTCTTTCCTGATTACAAGATATTTACATAGTACTGTTATCTAGTGTCCAGAATACTTTTAATGAATGTATGTAGTGTTTTTTAGGTGTCACTCTATAACTAGTGTTTGGCAAAGCTTTCTGCAACAATGTAAATACAATATAAAAACAAAGTTGATGCACAAAACATGGTTGAGCTCAAAACTAAGACCTCCTAAACAGCATACATTACCCGCCATCTAGAAATAGGAGCTCTGTCCACACTGCAGATTGTTCAGGAACAGGAAATACATCGTTATGAAGAATGTGTATATATCCTCAAGCAGCAGTGAAGGGGTGTCACCTGCAACAGTTTCACTTTCACCGGATCTTCTTACTACAAGGAAATAAAGAGCAGAATTGTTTTATGTTCTAGTCATGTATGTGACCCCACAACAAGATCAGGAAAACCAGCCCCACAAATATAAATAATATTAAAATATGTAATCACCACAGCCCAAGTTGCCTAACTGTAGACCCCTACATAATATAATCTAAAAATGCCTCAAATTCCCATGTCAGATCTTTCCCGTCCTCCACTCTTTCCTGCACTCTAATACAATGCTGCCTCCCCTCCTGAACTCTAATACAATGCTATCTAATACACTAATACACTGCAGACCCCCCCACTAATACACTGCAGACCCCCCTCCCGCTAATATACTGCTGATCCCCTCCCCCTAATACACTGCTGTTCCCCTCCCCTCCCCGTAATGCTGACCCCCCCTCCTCTCCCATCCCCCTAATACTCTGCTGATCCCCCTCCAATCCACCCTAATACACTGCTGTTCCCCTCCCCCTAATGCTGACCCCCCTCCTCTCCCATCCCCCTAATACACTGCTGATCCCCCTCCCATCTTCCCTAATACACTGCTGATCCCCTCCCATCTCCCCTAATACAATGCTAATCCACCCTCCCCCTAATATCATGCTGATCGCCCCTCCCCCTAATACAATGCTGATTCCCCCATCCCCCTAATACAATGCCGATTCCCACATCCAACTAATACAATGCTGATTCCCTCATCCCCCTAATACAATGCTGATTTTCCCATCCCTCTAATACAATACTGATCACCCCCTCCCCCTAATACAATGCTGACTCCCCTCCCCTTCCATCCCCCCAAAACACTGCTGCCACCTCCCCTAATACACTGCTGATCCCCCCCTCCCATCCCCCCTAATACACTGCTTATCCCCCCTCCCATCCCCTAATACAATGCTGGTCCACCCTCCCCCTAATACCATGCTGATCGACCCCTCCCCCTACTACAATGCTGATTCCCCCATCCCCCTAATACAATACTGTATTAGTATAGTTCCCCCACATTAGGTGCAGTATACTGTAGCCCCCACATTAGGTGCAGTATAGTTCCCCACATTAGGTGCAGTATAGTCCCCCACATTAGGTCCAGAACAGTTCCCCCACATTAGGTGCAGTACAGTTCCCCCACATTAGGTGCAGTATAGTTCCCCCACATTAGGTGCAGTATAGTTCCCCACATTAGGTGCAGTATAGTCCCCCACATTAGGTGCAGTACAGTTCCCCCACATTAGGTGCAGTATAGTTCCCCACATTAGGTGCAGTACAGTTCCCCCACATTAGGTGCAGTACAATTCCCCCGCATTAGGTGAAGTATAGTTCCCCACATTAGGTGCAGTATAATTTCCCCACATTAGTTGCAGTATAGTTCCCCCACATTTGGTGCAGTATAGTTCCCCACATTAGGTGCAGTAAAGTTTCCCCACATTAGGTGCAGTATAGTTCCCCTACATTAGGTGCAGTTTAGTTCCCCCACAGTAGGTGCTGTATAGTCCCCTACATTAGGTGGAGTATAGTCCCCCACATTAGGTGCAGTACATTTGCCTCACAGACATACAGCCTTCAGCCATATACAGTGTATGACTGGAGGCTGTTTGCCTGTTTACTGCCCCACTTCAGTATTCCGACCATCGCTCCGGGGTCAAGATCTACTGCTATGGCCTATGGGCCATAGCAGTAGGTCCCGGGACCGGATATGGGGTGGTCGGAACACTGAAGATGACGTGCCGCTGGTAACTTACCAGGCGTGCACGTCCTCCTCACTGCTCCGCTCTGCTCTGTTACTATGGGCACACGCACGGGACATCCGCTTTTAAAGTTAACGCGGGGCCGCAGAGAGGGAACTGGGGCATCCTTGTGTCCTGAAAATATTTTTTGGGACACAGGGATGTCCCTAATGTGACGGGGCCCCCTGCGAGCACGGGGCCCGGAGCAGGCGCTCCATGAGCGCTTATGATGATCCGGCCCTGGCGGCCGCTGGAGGGGAAAAAAATGCAGCCACATCTCAAAGCGGCCCACTAGGAAACTTCCTGGTATCCCGGTAGGCCAGTCCGGCCCTGAACAAGATACATGTAAATCTATGGGAGAAGCACAAAACTAAATGGTGGGGTATTTATGAAGCCTTTTACTCAAGTTTTCCTTGGTAAATTTGCACAATATTTTGGCTCAGTGCAATTTTTGGGACTTCTTGTGCGACTTTTCATTTACATGCTTTTTTTTTTGTTTTGAGTTGACTTTTGGCAGTGGTCAGGGATTTATGAAACTGCTACTTTTTTAAAAGCCACATATTTTGGTGCAAAGCATTTAAAAGGGTGCAAATCACCACCATTAACCCCTTGGGGACTCAGGGTTTTTCCGTTTTTGCACTTTCGTTTTTTCCTACTCACCTTTTAAAAAATCATAGGCCTTTAAATTTTGCACCTACAGACTTATATAAGGGCTCTTTTTGCAACACTAATTCTACTTTGTAATGACATCAGTTATTTTACCCAAAAATCTATGGTGAAACAAAAAAAATAAATCATTATGCGACAAAATTGAAAAAAGAAACCGCCTTTTTGTAACTTTTGGGGGCTTCCGTTTCTACGCAGTGCATTTTTTGGTAAAAATGAAACCTTCTCTTTATTCTGTAGGTCCATACGGTTAAAATTGTACCCTACCTAAATAGGTTTGATTTTGTATTACTTCTGAAAAAAAATCATGACTACATGCAGGCAAATTTATACGTTTAAAATTGTCATCTTCTGACTCCTATAACTTTTTTTATTTTCCTGCATACAGGGCAGGGTCATTTTTTGCGCTTTGATCTGAAGTTTTTATCTGTACCTTTTTTGTTTTGATTGGACTTTTTGATCCTTTTTATTCCTTTTTGATGGCATGAAAAGTGACCAAAAATACTCTTTTTTGGACTTTGGAATTTGACCGTGTGGTTCAATTAACAATATATTTTTATAGTTTGGACATTTACAAACTCGATGATATCACATATGTTTACATGTTTTTTTGTTTTTTTAAATGGGAAAAGGGGGGTGATTTGAATTTTTATTAGGGAAGGGGTTAAATTCCATTTATTAACTCTTTTTTTTACACTTTTTTTTTGCATGGGGCTATAACATGCAGTACATTGACTGCTAGCACTGTTCATTGCAAAGCCACAGCATTGCATTGATCAGTGTTTTCGGTGGTCGATTGCTCAAGCCTGGATATCAGGCTTGGAGCAATCAATCGCCAATTGGACAGGTAACGGACCCTGCGCTCGCGTCCCATCTGATCGGGACACCGCGGTTTCACTGCGGTGGTCCAGATCAGCCTGACTGTGCTGCCAGGAATGCTTTTTTTTTACAGTTTAGACTAGGCGATCAACTTTGAATTGGCGTGCCATCATGCCAATCCCAGTGTTACGTTATGCGATCCGGCCGCACATGCTGGCTGTGAGCGCATTGTCCTGTTACCTGCTGCTGCCGGCAGGGCTGGTACTCGCATCACGGGACGCGCCCGCATGCGAGCCCCAGTCCGTCACTCACCTGGTGCTTCTCATGCCCCAGCCTCTGCCTCACTGCTCCGGCGCACGTGTCCCCGTCCCCTAGGGCGTGTGCGCGCCGGAGCTTTAAAATTTAAAGGGCCAGTTTGCTCATTAGTGTGATTCACCTGTGGCTCATTTATATATTCCTCCACCCTCCTCACTCCCCTGCCGGATCTTTGTTGCCTTGAGCCTGAGAGAAAGCATTCCTGTTTCTACCTTGCCGTGTATTTGCTCCTTCGCTTTGTGACCCGACCTTGCTTCTCTGCTGCCTGCCTATTGACCTCCTGCTACGTCCTGACTATGCAACCGTTACCACGCTCCTCTGCTGCTTCTTCTTCTGCCTTTCAGTACCAGTGTGCACATCCCCATCTCCTAGGGCGCGTGCATGCTGGAGCCCTGAAATTTAAAGGGCCAGTATGCCCATAATTATGTGAAACACCTGACACTATTCTACACCTGACACTACACCTGACTAAGTCCCTGCACCTCCCACTCTTCCCTGCCGGATCTTCAGTGCCATTTGCCTGAGATGAAATGTTCCATACTGCCTGTGTTCTGACCCTTCTGCTATGTTATTTGACTATGCACCTTTGCCGCCTGCCTTAACCTTCTGCTAAGTCCAACTATGCCTCTGCCTCATCCTACTGTACTTCGCCCTCGCTCAGCTGCCCGTGGGGTCGAGTCGTATCGGTGGTAGCGACCTGGGTGTTGCCTACCACAGCAAATCCATCCAGCCATGTGGCGGGCTCTGGTGAAGACCAGCGGCACCTTAGACTCCGCTCCCCGATACGGGCCGTGTCATCAGTCACTCAATTCAGTGGATCCACATCCAGCTTCGTTACAGCAAGATCCGGCTATGGATACTGCTGGGGTACCTCTGCCCGAGAATCCGGATCTCGCGCAGCAGTTAAACCAGTTGTCCGCCATGATGCAGCAGCTGCTTACTGCCCAGAAACAACCGCAGCAGCCACAGCCTCCTCCCACTCCAGAAGTCACCATGGGATCCAAGCTCCGTTTGTCTCTTCCCGAGAAGTATGAAGGGGATCCCCATAAGCACATAGAGCTTATGTCGGAAGCGGAACAGTTCCCTACGGAACGAGCAAAGGTGGCCTTTGTTGTCAGTCTGATAACTGGAAGGGCTCTGGCCTGGGCAACTCCGTTATGGGTTCGCAGTGACCCACTCACAGGCTTTCCTGACAGAATTCCGAAGTGCCTGCATGTTCCAAAGAACCTGCATGAGCTTCTTCTGCTGAAACGGTCTTGCTGAGCCTTTCTCAGGGTAACTTCTCTGTGGGCAAATATGCCATCCAATTCTGTACACTGGCTTCAGAGTTATCCTGGAATAATGAAGCTCTTTGCACCACTTTCAAAAGAGGACTCTCTAACCATAGTAAAGATGTCCTTGCTTCCCAGGAATTGCCATCTACCTTAAATGATCTTATACAGCTGGCCTCCCGGATTGATATCCGTTTCTCTGAGCAACGTGAGGAACAACGTCAAGAAAGGCAATCTGCACGGCCTCGGTGCTTTCCTTGCTTGACACCAGTCTTCCAGCAACCACCACAACCCTCTACATTGCCTCCTGCAGTGTAGGCTATGCTGGTGGATCGGTCTCGCCTGACTCTGCAGGAAAGAACTCGCCGACAAGCTGAGAATCTATGTCTCTACTGCGCCAGTGCAGATTATTTCCTCAAAGATTGTCCTGTACGTCCACAGTCACAGGGAAACACTCGCACCTAGGGTTTGTGGGAGAGGATTCTGGTTCCGCTGGAAATTTTATTGGTGCCTCCATAGTACATAGGTATCATCTGCCGGTGTCTCGCCTTTTGAAGCCTTTGTACATCTCTATGGTTAACAGAGAAAATCTGGACTGTACCGTGCTATACCGCACAGAACCGATATCAATGCAGGTCGGAGTTTTGCATAAGGAGAACTTGTCCTTCTATGTACTTCCTCACTGTTCCTCTCCTCTCCTGCTTGGCCTTCCTTGGTTGTAACTCCATGCCCCGCAGCTGCATTGGGAAACTGGAGAAGTTCTCCATTGGGGACCTTATTGCAACAGTCACTGCATTTATACTTGTCCGTCTAAGTGGGTGCCTCCTTCTACTCCTCTGCCCAGTTTGCCTTTGTTTCTTCAGGACTATGTTGACGTCTTCAGTGAGAAACAAGCTCAAGTATTGCCACCTCATTGTCCCTATGATTGTCCTATAGACTTATTGCCCGGGACCACTCCTCCTCGGGGAAGAATTTACCCTCTGTCTATTCCTGAAACTCAGGCTATGTCTAAATATATGCAAGAAAATCTTCAAAAAGGCTTTACCAGGAAGTAATATTCCCCTGCCTGAGGCGGGTTCTTCTTTGTAGAGAAAAAAGATTGTAATCTGTGACCCTGCATTGACTATCTCGGACTGAATAAAATCATCAACAAGAACCCCTACCCTCTTCCCTTGATCTCGGGGTAATTTGACAGTCTCTGTGGGGTGAGGACCTTCTTCAAACTAGACCTTGGAGGTGCCTATAACCTGATTCGTATAAGAGAAGGATTTAATACTCAGGATGGACATTTTGAGTATCTGGTGATGCCGTTTGGACTATGTAATTCTCCAGCAGTCTTCCAGGAGTTCATCAATGATATCTTTCGTGAACTCTTATACACCTGTGTCGTGGTCTATTTGGACGATATACTCATCTACTTGCCCAATCTTCAGACTCCTCGTTCCCACATCCGCCAGGTCTTACATCTTTGTGACAAACATCTTTACGCTAAACTTGAGAAGTGTGTTTTCAAAAAGTCCAGTCTTACTTTTCTGGGTTACATTGTTACTAGTCAAGGTCCACGGATGGATCCTAATAAGTTGTCAGCTGTACTGGACTGGCCCCGACCTATCAGCTTAGAAGCTATTCAGCGTTTTCTTGATTTTGCGAATTACTATTTATTCCGCATTACTCCACCTTGGTAGCGCCCATTGTCTCCCTCACCAAGAAGACTTCTAATCCCAAGGTCTGGACTCCAGAGGCTGAAGATGCTTTTAAACAGTTAAAGTCTGCCTTTGCTTCAGCTCCGGTCCTGTCTAGACCCAACTCTTGGAGGTGGATGCATCTTCGGATGGAGCAGGAGCTGTCTTAACACAAAAGTCCTCGACAGGAAGAATTGTAACCTGTGGCTTTTTCTCTAAAACCTTCTCTCCCGTGGAGAAAAGCTATTGTATAGGAGACCGTGAACTCTTTGCTATAAAGCTGGTGGTGTATTTTATACGTTACCTATGTAGAGGTCCCCTTGGTCAGAGTCCCTAGGACGTCGGGGTCCCTCTTTTCTAGTCTTCCCCTTGTCACCTCTCACTTAGCCACTAAATGTATAGTAGTTCTATCTGATATTTATACAGTTATAAGTATAAAAAGTGTATATATTGAATTGTCTACCTGTTTGTAGCGTAACAGGACCTGCGGGTCATGTGATCATGTGGAAAACTCTATGGTTTTGCTTTAGGACCTTAGGAGGTCCCAGTGACGTGTTCACCCACCATACCTTGTAACGGTGAGTGACAGCTGACACGGACCAATCCAAAACGGCCCTGCCCATATAAGGGAGCGGCGGCCATTAATCGCTCACTTGTTCCTGCGCTGCTGATGAGGACGGATCTGCGCAGCTATCTTCCGCAGTGACTTGCGACAACGGCCATTCATAAAAAACTGTGAGTTATCTCAATCCCTGTTAACTTCGCAAGATCACTGGACCTAAACAGACCCCTAAATCCGGACGGATCTCTGCACAAATCCTAATTCTATTAATCCTTGGATAAGTCAATGGTCCGCAGCATCTGTCAATCATTGCTGAGCTGTATAGAGACTGTATTACTAAGACTGTTGCTGTTAATTGGATGTACCGCAAGTACTTCAGTAAAGTTTATGCAAGTTCAAGTTCATCCCTATTGTGGACCTTCATTCATTTAAGCACGCGCCTATCGTTTCTGGGAAGGGTGGCGATAGGCCGAAGATTTACCTCAGCGTATTAACCCTCACCCTGGTGTCACGAGTGACAGGGGTTAAATTAACCCCTCAAATACCGAGGCAACACCCCCACTGTATTATATCCCCCCAAGGGCTACCACAGCTGGCCTTGAAAGAATGGCGTAATCTCTTGGAAGGTTTCAGTACATCCTGTTACTATATATTCTGTCCACAAGAACTTGCTTTATCTTCAGACAGCCCATTGTCTCAACCCCCCGGCAGGCCCAATGGTCTCTGTTCTTCTATAGATTTGACTTTTACATCCACTTCCGTCCTGCAGAGAAGAATCTTTGAGCTGATACTCTTTCCAGGTCTTATGATGTGCAAGACCAAGAATCTCCTCCTCAGCATATTATTCCTCCTGAGCGTTCCATTTCCGCAGCGCCAGCAAATCTTCAGCACCTGCCTCCTGGAAAGACTTACGTGTTTCCCTGTTTAAGACTCTGAGTCTTCAAATGGGGCCATTCCTCTCTTCTGGCTGGGCATTCTGGAACTCGTAAGTCCATGCAGCTCATCTCCATACAATATTGGTGGCCTAGTTTAAGACAGGATGTCGTTGATTTTGTCTGTTCCTGTTCAGTCTGTGCCCGGTATAAGACCCCTCATTCTGAACCTGCAGGTCTTCTACAGCCTTTGCCTGTTCCAGAGCTTCCCTGGACCGATATTGCTATGGATTTCATCACTGAACTACCATCTTCCGGAGGCAATACTGTTGTTTGGGTGGTAGTGGACCAATTTTCTAAAATGTCTCATTTTGTGCCGCTGCCTGGACTTCCATCTGCACCACAGCTTGCTAAACTGTTCCTTTGCCACATCTTTGCATGGTTTGCCCTCACATATTGTATCCGACCGTGGAGTTCAGTGCGTCTCTAAGTTCTGGCGGGCCCTTGGCTCACGTCTCCAAGTCAAGCTTAACTTTTCCTCAGCCTACCACCCTCAATCCAATGGACAGGTTTAGAGGGTAAATCAGGTCTTAGGAGAATATCTTCGCCATTTCATTCCTGCTCGTCAAGACCACTGGGTCTATTTACTTCCTTGGGCAGAGTTCTCATGCAATCATAAGAATTCGGAATCTACTGGAACTTCGCCTTTCTTTGTACTTTATGGACTTCATCTTCGTCCTCTTTTTCCTTTATCCTCTTCTTCCGGAGTTCCTGCGGTTGATGAGCAAGTACAGAACTTTTCCACCATCTGGCAGAAGACACATTCTTCTCTTTTGCATACTACGTGTCGAATGAAGTCTGAAGCGGACAAGAAAAGACACCCCCCCGAGTTCTCTTCTGGTGACAAAGTCTGGTTGTCTGCCAAGTATATCCGCTTCAGAGTACCCAGTTATAAACTGGGCCCTCGGTATCTTGGTCCCTATAACATCAAGAAATGTTTAAAGGGGTTCTCCGCTGCCCTGTCTTCCGGAGCTCCGCTCTCGGTGTCCGGAAGTTTACTACTCCAAACGCTGTGTGCGGGCTTCCATGTTCGAGGCCGCCCCCTTGTGATATCACGCCCGCTCCCTCGTGACATCATACTCGCCCCCTCAACGAAAGTCTATGGGAAGGGGGCGTGACAGCGGTCACGCCCCCTTCCCATAGACTTTCATTGAGGGGGCGGGCGTGACGTCACGAGTTGGCGGGTGTGACGTCACGAGGGGCGGCCTCGAACACAGAAGCCCGCACACAGCGTTCGGAGTAATGAACTTCCGGACACTGCGAGCGGAGCTCCGGAAGGCAGGGCAGCGGAGAACCCCTTTAAATCCTGTGACCTATTCTCTCACTCTGCTGTCCTCTCTCTCTGGATCTCAAATTCCTTCCATGTCTCCATCTTGAAACCTGTTATCCACAACAGCTTCTCTAAAAAAGACATTTCACCTACTCCCATCTCTGGTACCTCTGATGTTTATGTTGTTAAACAGATTTTGGACTCCAAGTTTATCAGAGGAAAATGCTTTTATCTTGTGGATTGGGAAGGAGTGGGTCCGGAGGAGAGATATTGGGAGCCTGAAGAAAATATCCTGGACCGTGACCTACTGAGTAAATTTCTGAACTGCAAAAGGAGGGGGAGACCAAAGGGGGGGGGGGTACTGTTACACCTTGCGCTCCGGCCTCTTCCCCTGGCTGTGAGAGCACTGTCCCCCTCTCTCCTGCTGCCGGCAGGGCTGGGATTCGCATCGCGGGACAAGCCCGCATGCGAATCCCAGCCTGTCACTTACCATGCTCCTCTGCCTCTCAGCATTGGCGTGCGCCATCTCCTAGGGCGCACTCGCCATAGCTCTGAAATTTAAAGGGCCAGTACGCTCATAATTGTGTAAAACACCTGACACTATTCTATAAGTCCCTGCACCTCCCACTCTTCCCTGCCGATTCTTCAGTGCCATTTGCCTGAGATTAAGCGTTCTGTTTGCCTTGCCCATGTTCTGACCCTTCCGCTATGTTATTTTACTACGCACCTTTGCCACCTGCCTTGACCTTCTGCTAAGTCCAACTACACCTCTGCCTCATCCTACTGTACTTCGCCTCACCCAGCTACCTGTGTCGTCGAGTCGTATCAGGGGTAGCGACCTGGGTGTCACCTGCGCAGCAAATCCATCCTGCCTTGCGGTGGACTCTGGTGAAGACCAGCGGCACCTTAGACTCCGCTCCCCGATACGGCCCATGTCATCAGTTACTCAGGTCAGTGGATCCACATCCAGCATTGTTACAATACCAAGTCCACAAAAAGAAAGCCACAGCTTTATGATAATCTCACAACATAGCCATTTAACCCAAAGACAAGCTCAGATCCTTCCTAGGCATGTCCATTGATGTCTGGCCGGTAAGTGCTAAAATCACCTTATGGTGGATATCCCCTTTAAGTCTAAAGGCATAATAAAGAAAAAAATCTAGTCCTTTGGAGGCCTTATGAGGTAAATAAGTAACACATCTTGACAACAACAAAGTTGACCCGAAATAATAACCTTCTTCGGATGAATGGTTTTTGATCGCCATTACCTCTTGTCAGGGTCCGGACTGGCAGGAAGTAGCAGTAGCTGGTGGTGGATCCGCTGTGCCAGAGAGGTGATGACGTGGGCCGTACCAGGGGAACGGAGTCTAAGGGGTTACTGGTTTTCACCAGAGCCTGCCGCAAAGCGGGATGGTCTTGCTGCGGCAGGTAACCCCCAGGTCGTTCCACCCAGTAGCGACTCAACCTCTCTGGCTGCTGAGATAAGGCAAAGTACAAGAGGATCAGGCACAGGTGAAGTCAGACGTAGCAAATGGTCAGGGCAGGCAGCAACGGTTCACAGGCGGTAGTCAGTAGCAACGGGTTCGGCAACAGGCAGGGCAACACAGGAACAAGGAACACTTTCACTCAGGCACAAGGCAACAAAGATCCGGCAGGAGGCTAAGGGAGGAGATGGTACTTATAGGCAGTGCACAGGTGCAGGCCTAATTAAGTCAAAGCAGAAACTTTTAACCCTAAATAAACCAGTTTGGACCAGGCACCAATCACTGGTGCACTGGCCCTTTAAAGGGGTATTCCGCCCCTAGACATTTTATCCCCTATCTAAAGGATAGGGGATAAGATGTCAGATCGCCGCGGTCCCGCTGCTGGGGACCCCCGGGATCCCCGCTGCGGCACCGCACTATCATTACAGCACAGAGCGAGTTCGCTCTGCACGTAATGATGGGCGGTACAGGGGCCGGAGCATCGTTACGTCATGGCTCCGCCCCTCGTGATGTCACGGCCCGCCCCTTTCAATACAAGTCTATGGGAGGGGGCGTGGTGGTCGTCACGCCCCCTCCCATAGACTTGCATTAAGGGGACGGGCCGTGATGTCACGAGGGGCGGCGCCATGACGTCACGCGGCTCCGTCACCTGTATCGCCCGTCATTACGCACAGAGCGAACTCGCTCTGTGCTGTAATGATAGCTCGGTGCCGCAGCGGGGATCCCGGGGGTCCCCAGCAGCGGGACCGCGGCGATCTGACATCTTATCCCCTATCCTTTGGATAGGGGATAAAATGTCTAGGGGCGGAATGCCCCTTTAAATTTAAGAGTCCGGGCACACGCATGCCCTATAGAGCGGGGACACACCCGCTGAGACCGCGTGACCAGAGTGCTGCCTGGGGACATACGCTGTGAGCGCACCGAGGCAAGCAGGGTGCCCGGAGCGCTCAGCGTAACACCTCTCCTTATGTACTATATATTGTCCATGGAAGAAGACCCCTGTTTAATTTACTTTTTTGTTTTCTTCTTTGTTTTATTTACCAAAAACATGTTTGTGAAAGTCTTTCTATAAATAAATCATTTATTAACAAAAAAAAAGATAAATAGAACCTTAGATGAACACACACCCACAGTGCATTCAGAAAGTTCTCACACCATTTCACTTTTTTTCACATTTTCTTATATTGCGACCCTGTGCAAAAATGAAAATAAATCAGGTTTTCACCATCATTGTTCACTCTATACCCCATAAGTACAGGGAAAACTTAATATTAGAAATCTTTGCTAATTTATTGAGTAGGAAAAACTAAAATATTGCATGAACATAAGTATTCAGACCCTTACTTAGTACTTTAACAATGATTACGGCCTCCAGTCTTCTTGGGGATGATACCAGGTTTACACACCTGGATTTGGGGATGTTCTGCCATCCTACTGTGCAGATTCTCTCAAGCTCTGTCAGGTTGTATGGGGGCCACCGGTGGAAGCCATTTTCATGTCTTTCCAGAGATGCTCCATTGGGTTCAAGTCAAGGTTTTGGCTGGGCCACTCAAGCAAATTCAGAGTTGTCCTTAAGCCAATTCGGTGTTGTCTTGGCTATGTGCTAAGGGTCATAGAGGGATATTTATCATTGTCTTTTTTTGCTTAAATTTGGATACTTTCTTTTGCGTCTTTTAGGTGGCTGTAAGCAAAAAGCTACAAACAATCTTTCAAAAGTCAATACCAGTTTACACTTTGCAGTGGTAACAAATTTATCAAGCAAGAATATTGCACAAAAAGTCTTATATGTGCATGTAACCTCTTCAGGACGTAGGGCGTATGCATAAGCCCTGCATCCCAAGTCCTTAAGGACATAGGGCGTATGCATATACCCGTGGGAATTCAGGTCCCCGCCGCTAGCCGGTTGGGGACCGGACCGGGATGCCTGCTGGAATCATTCAGCAGGCATCCCGGCATGTCGGCCCCCATGTCGGCGATCGCAGAAAATCGCATGTCAATTCAGACATACGATTTTCTGCTATTCCGAGCTGATCGGGTCTCTGGTGCCCCATCACCCAGAAAATAGGGATGATCGGAGCTGTCAGTGACAGCCCCGATCATCCTGAGGGATAGGAGCGAGGTCGCAGTGCTTCGATCTCCTCCTATCCCCTACCATTAGCCAGAACTGAATTCTGACCAATGGCAGCGCAGGACAGTGGGTTGCCATGGCAAACTCCGTTCTGCCCACCCCTGGATGTCGGGCAGAACGGGGGGGGGAGAAGATTGAGGCCAGTTCCTGGAGGAGAAGATCCGTGGGGACCGCCGATCGTCGCTGGAGAATGCGGAGATCACGTCGCAGGTAGGAAAACAACGTGGGGGGGGCGGAAGAAAGGGGGCAGTAAAGTGATCTTTACTGCTGCCCCTCTAGTGGGTGCCAAACTACAACTTCCAGCATGCCCAGACAGTTTGGAGACCACTGTTACAGTGGTGCCCAAACGGTAGCCCTCGAGATGTTGCCAAACTACAACTCTCAGCATGCCTAGACTGCCCAGGCATGCTGGGAGTTGTAGTTCTGTAACATCTGTCCCTTCAGATTTAGCAATTTTCATGAAATTTTTTAAAATTGCTGCTCTACTTTGAAGCCCTCTAATTATTTCAAAAAGTTAAAATATGTCCATTTTATGATGCCAACATAGAGTAGACATATTGTATTTGTGAATAAAAATAACATTTATTTGGAATATCCATTTTCCTTACAAGCAGAGAGCTTCAAAGTAAAAAAAAATGCAAAATTTTCAAAATTTTCATGAAATTTGGGGATTTTTCACCCAAAAAAATGCAAGTAACGATGAAAATTTACCACCAAAATAAAGTAGAATATATCACGAAAAAACGATCTCAGAATCAGAATATAAGGTAAAAGCATTTTAGAGTTATTAATGCGTAAAGTGACGGTGGTCAGAATTGTGAAAAAGGGTCCTTAAGGTGAAAAAGGGCTGCGTCCTTAAGGGGTTAAAAAGTAAAAAAATAAAAAGTAAAAAAAATTAAAAGTTGAAATATGTGGGGGAAAAAAGGGAAATATATATATATTGTGAGAAGGTGAGGGGCATTGTGGTTGATTGGCGGTATGTGTCACCAAGGCTCCTGGCCTTGGTGAAGTAAGAGCCGATAATTATCCAGTGTCTGTGCTGCGATGCGGACTAACACTGTGGCTGTAGTATGGCTGGAAGGCCAATCCAGACATCCATGTGGTCTGTAAGACATAACCAAAGAAGCGTGGGAACAACAGCCAACGCCACACAAAAGTGTAAGTGAGTATGTCACTCAGTAGCAGGAACGGATGGAAATAGTGTTGCCCTGGGTTAGGGAACATATGGAGGCAGCTCAGTGAGCCCAGAGCAGAGTCTATAATCAACAGACTCGGGTTCAGAATTTTAACCCAGGAGATGGGGTTCTGGTTCTGGTACCAACGGTCGACAGTAAATTTCTGGCTAGGTGGCAAGGACCCTACGAAGTGATCGTAAAGGTAGGGGAGATGATGTACAAGGTACACCAGCCCGGGCGGAGGAAGCCAGAGCAAGTGTACCATGTAAACTTGTTGAAACGTTGGAAAGATAGGGAGACTAGTGTGGATGACAGCCCCTGGTCAGGTTTGTTGGGGGTGGAGGTTCCCGTCCCTCAGTCTGGTACAAGGGAAGCAGTTGCCACAGTGAAAATTGCTGACAGCCTTTCTTCGGCACAGACTCAGGAGGCCAGGGAATTCATCAGTAGGAACACTGATGTGTTCTCAGACCTTCCTGGACATACTTATGTCATCCTCCATGACATTGTCACCGAACCCCAGGTAAAAATACCAGGTACCTGAGTCACGGCGACAAGTCATCTTGGAAGAAGTACAGCAGATGTTAAAATTGGATGTCACCGAGGAGTCAAAGAGTGAGTAAGCCAGTCCGATAGTCTTAATACCAAAGTCAGATTGTACGTTATGGTTCTGTAAGGATCTCCGCAAACTTAATGAGGTTTACAAGTTTGATGCATACAGTAGGGATCAAAAGTTTGGTCACCCCAACGTAAAAATTTGTATTAATGTGCATAAAGAAGCCAAGGAAAGCACTATGGGTTCTTCTAAGCAGTTGTCTAGAAATCTGAAACTGAAAATAGTTGACGCTCACAAAGCTGGAGAAGGCTATAAAAAGATAGCAAAACGTTATCAGATGTCAATATCCTCTGTTTGGAATGTAATTAAGAAATGGCAGTCATCAGGAACAGTGGAAGTTAAAGCAAGATCTGGAAGACCAAGAAAAATATCAGACAGAACAGCTCGCAGGATTGTGAGAAAAACTATTCAAAACCCACGTTTGACTGCACAATCCCTCCAGAAAGATCTGGCAGACACTGGAGTTGTGGTACACTATTCCACTATAAAGAGATACTTGTACAAATATGGTCTTCATGGAAGAGTCATCAGAAGAAAACCTCTTCTATGTCCTCACCACAATAATCAGCGTTTGAACTTTGCAAATGAACATATAGACAAGGCTGATACATTTTGGAAACAAGTTCTGTGGACCGATGAGGTTAAAATTGAACTTTTTGGCCAGAATGAGCAAAGGTACGTTTGGAGAAGAAGGGGAACAGAATATAATGAAAAGATCCTCTGTCCAACTGTTAAGCATGGGGGTGGATCAATCATGCTTTGGGGTTGAATTGCAGCCAGTGACACAGGGAACATTTCACACGTGGAAGGAAAAATGGATTCAATAAAATTTCAGCAAATTTTGGATGCTAACTTGATGCCATCTGTGAAAAAGCTGAAGTAAAGAGAGTATGGCTTCTACAAATGGATAATGATCCTAAACACACCTCGAAATCCACGGGGGATTACATCAAGAGGCGTAAACTGAAGGTTTTGCCATGGCCTTCACAATCTCCTGACCTCAACATAATTGAAAACCTATGGATAGATCTTAAAAGAGCAGTGCGTGACAGCCAGCCAAGAAATCTCAAAGAACTGGAAGACTTTTGTAAGAAAGAATGGGCAAAGATACCTCAAACAAGAATTGAAAGACTCTTGGCTGGCTACAAAATGTGTTTGTGATACTTTCCAAAGGGGGGCAGAACAAGATATTAACTCTGCAGGGTGCCCAAACTTTTGCAGACGCCATTTTTTTTTGTTTTCTGTTATTTTGAAAGTGTAAATGATGGAAATAAAATCTAACTTTTGTTGACATATTAAAAGAATGTCTAATCTGTAATTTGATGCCTTTTGGAGTTTTTTCCATCTTTCCTTGGCTTCTTTATGCACATTAATACAAATTTTTACCTGGGGTGCCCAAACTTTTAATCACCACTGTATACCATGCCCCGAGTTGATGAGCTTATTGAGAAACTAGGACAGGCTCAGTATTTTTCTGTTTTGGACCTCACAAAAGGATACTGGCAGGTTGCCAAAGAGAAAACAGCCTTTGTCACACCTGAAGGCTTATTCCAGTACAAGGTGTTACCCTTTGGTTTAAATGGCACTCCTGCTACATTTCATGGATATTGTACTCTGGCCACATCGTCGGTATGCCTCAGCTTATCTGGACGGTATCATCATTCACAGTACAGACTGGGAAAGTCACCTTCCAAAAGTACAGGCAGTGGTAGACTCCCTTAGGAAGGCCAGATTAAATGCTGACCCCAAAAATGTGCAATAGGGTTGGAAGAGACCAAATACCTGGGGTATGTCATTGGGGTGGAGTTGTCTAACCCCAGGTAAACAAAATAGAGGCCATGCGGAATTGGCTTCGACCTGTCACTACCCGGCAGGTGAAGTAGTTTCTAGGAATGGTGGGTTACTATATGAGGTTCATCCCCCATTTTGCTACGGTGGCTGCGCCCTTAACAGACCTGCTGAAGGGACGCAAGTCCGTAATGGTACGTTGGAACGAACCGGCAGAGCAGGCGTTTTCTGCTTTGAAGTCGGCCTTATGTGGGTCTGTGGGAATTTGTTGTACAGACCGATGCCTCTAAGGTAGGTCTCGGTGCTGTACTCTCCCAGGAAGTGCATTCCGTTGTCTTTCTCAGTCGCAAACTGACCCCGGCCGAGACCAGGAATAGTATAGTGGAGAGAGAGTGCCTGGCCATTAAGTGGGTACTCGAGTCTCTCCGCTATTATCTGTTGGGGAGGAAGTTTCGTCATGTGACGGATCATGCCCCCCTTAAGTGGATGTGCCAAGCCAAGGACAAAAATGCCAGGATCACCAGGTGTTTTTTGTCCTTGCATAATGTTAAGTTTAGGGTTAAACACAGGGCGATTCGGTTGCTAGGCAATGCCGATGCCCTATCACGAGTCCACTGTTGCACAAGTGTTCACCCCCTTAGGGTTGAACAAAGGGGGGGGGGTATGTGAGGAGGTGAAGTGCATTATGGTTGATGGGCGGTATGTGTCACCAAGGCTCCTGGTCTTGGTGCAGTAAGAGCTGATAATTATCCAGTGTCTGTGCTGCGATGCGGACTGACGCTGTGGCTGTAGTATGGCTGGAAGGCCAATCCGGGATGGCTCTTACTGGGAATGGTCAAGTGTTTGGTGAGGGCCATTCCCCACAATCCAGGACGCCTTTTGTTGGCCTTAAAGGCAGGCTGCCTGTCCAACTGGGGGGGGGGGGGGGATTTTGCTTGTTAGAGCTTACACTGCCAGAGAGAGCTGAGTGTGGAGATCTTCCCTTGAGAGTGTGGAAACTGTTGAGTAGAGTGCTTGGAGGTGTTACGCCGAGCGCTCCGGGTCCCCGCTCCTCCCCGGAGCGCTCGCAACATCCTCGCATTTGCAGCGTCCCGGTCAGACCTGCTGACCGGGTGCGCTGCAATATCTCTCTCAGCCAGGATGCGATTCGCGATGCGGGAGGCGCCCGCTCGCGATGCGCGTCCCGGCTCCCGTACCTGACTCGCTCCCCGTCGGTCTTGTCCCGGCGCGCGCGGCCCCGCTCCTTAGGGCGCGCGCGCGCCGGTTCTCTGCAATTTAAAGGGCCGCTGATTGGCGCAGCAGGCTTAATTAGTGTGTTCACCTGTGCACTCCCTCGCCGGATCTTGTTGCCATTGTGCCAGTGAAAGCATTTCCTTGTGTGTTCCTAGCCTGTGATGCAGACCTCCTGCCGTTGCCCCTGACTACGATCCTTGCTGCCTGCCCTGACCTTCTGCTACGTCCGACCTTGCTCTTGTCTACTCCTTTGTACCGCGCCTATCTTCAGCAGTCAGAGAGGTTGAGCTGTTGCTGGTGGATACGACCTGGTTGCTACCGCCGCTGCAAGACCATCCCGCTTTGCGGCGGGCTCTGGTGAATACCAGTAGCAACTTAGAACCGGTCCACCAACACGGTTCACGCCAATCCCTCTCTGGCACAGAGGATCCACCTCCAGCCAGCCGAATCGTGACAGTAGATCCGGCCATGGATCCCGCTGAAGTCCCACTGCCAGTTGTCGCCAACCTCACCACGGTGGTCGCCCAGCAGTCGCAACAGATAGCGCAACAAGGCCACCAGCTGTCTCAACTGACCGTGATGCTACAGCAGCTATTACCACAACTCCAGCAACAATCTCCTCCGCCAGCTCCTGCACCTCCTCCGCAGCGAGTGGCTGCTTCCGGCCTACGATTATCCTTGCCGGATAAATTTGATGGGGACTCTAAGTTTTGCCGTGGCTTTCTTTCGCAATGTTCCCTGCACTTGGAGATGATGTCGGACCAGTTTCCTACTGAAAGGTCTAAGGTGGCTTTCGTAGTCAGCTTTCTGTCTGGGAAAGCTCTGTCATGGGCCACACCGCTCTGGGACCACAATGACCCTGTCACTGCCTCTGTACACTCCTTCTTCACGGAGATTCGAAGTGTCTTTGAGGAACCTGCCCGAGCCTCTTCTGCTGAGACTGCCCTGCTGAACCTGGTCCAGGGTAATTCTTCTGTTGGCGAGTACGCCATCCAATTCCGTACTCTTGCCTCCGAATTATCCTGGAATAATGAGGCCCTCTGCGCGACCTTTAAAAAAGGCCTATCCAGCAACATTAAAGATGTGCTGGCCGCACGAGAAATTCCATGCTAACCTGCATAAACTTATTCATCTGGCCACCCACATTGACATGCGTTTTTCCGAAAGGCGTCTGGAGCTCCGCCAGGATATGGACTTTGTTCGCACGAGGCGGTTTCTCTCCCCGGCTCCTCTCTCCTCTGGTCCTCTGCAATCCGTTCCTGTGCCTCCCGCCGTGGAGGCTATGCAATTTGACCGATCTCGCTTGACACCTCAAGAGAGGACACGACGCAGCATGGAGAATCTGTGCCTGTACTGTGCCGGTACCGAACACTTCTTGAAGGATTGTCCTATCCATCCTCCCCGCCTGGAAAGACGTACGCTGACTCCGCACAAGGGTGAGACAGTTCTTGATGTCAACTCTGCTTCTCCACGCCTTACTGTGCCTGTGCGGATATCTTCCTCTACCTCCTCCTTCTCTGCTATGGCCTTCTTGGATTCCGGATCTGCAGGAAATTTTATTTTGGCCTCTCTCATCAACAGGTTCAACATCCCGGTTACCAGTCTCGCCAGACCCCTCTACATCAATTCTGTTAACAATGAAAGATTGGACTGTACTGTGCGTTACCGCACGGAACCTCTCCTAATGTGCATCGGACCTCATCACGAAAAAATTGAATTTTTGGTCCTCTCCAACTGCACTTCTGAAATTCTTCTTGGATTACCGTGGCTTCAACGCCATTCCCCAACCCTTGATTGGTCCACAGGAGAAATCAAGAACTAGGGTACTTCTTGTCTCAAGGACTGTCTTAAACCAGTTCCCAGTACTCCCTGCCGTGACTCTGTGGTTCCCCCTGTATCCGGTCTTCCTAAGGCTTATATGGACTATGCTGACGTCTTTTGCAAAAAGCAAGCTGAGACTTTACCTCCTCACAGGCCTTTTGACTGTCCCATTGACCTCCTCCCGGGTACTACTCCACCCCGGGGCAGAATCTATCCTCTGTCTGCTCCAGAGACTCTTGCCATGTCAGAGTACATCCAGGAAAATTTAAAAAAGGGGTTTATCCGCAAATCCTCCTCTCCTGCCGGAGCTGGATTTTTTTTTGTGTCCAAAAAAGATGGCTCCCTACGTCCTTGCATTGATTACCGCGGACTTAATAAAATCACGGTAAAAAACCGCTACCCCTTACCTCTTATCTCGGAACTCTTTGATCGCCTACAAGGTGCCCACATCTTTACCAAACTGGACTTAAGAGGGGCTTATAATCTCATCCGCATCAGGGAGGGGGACGAATGGAAGACTGCATTTAACACCAGAGATGGACACTTTGAGTATCTGGTCATGCCCTTTGGCCTGTGCAACGCCCCTGCCGTCTTCCAAGACTTTGTTAATGAAATTTTTCGTGATCTCTTATATTCCTGTGTTGTGGTTTATCTGGACGATATTCTGATTTTTTCTGCCAACTTAGAAGAACACCGCCAGCATGTCCGCATGGTTCTTCAGAGACTTCGGGACAATCAACTTTATGCCAAAATGGAGAAATGTCTCTTTGAATGTCAATCTCTTCCTTTCCTAGGATACTTGGTCTCTGGCCAGGGACTACAAATGGACCCAGATAAACTCTCTGCCGTCTTATGGTTGGCCACGCCCCTCCGGACTCCGTGCTATCCAACGTTTTTTGGGGTTCGCCAATTATTACAGACAATTTATTCCACACTTTTCCACTATTGTGGCTCCTATCGTGGCTTTAACCAAGAAAAATGCCAATCCCAAGTCCTGGTCTCCCCAAGCGGAAGACGCATTTAAACATCTCAAGTCTGCCTTTTCTTCTGCTCCCGTGCTCTCCAGACCTGACCCATCTAAACCCTTTCTATTGGAGGTAGATGCCTCCTCAGTGGGAGCTGGAGCTGTCCTTCTACAAAAAAATTATTCCGGGCATGCTGTTACTTGTGGTTTTTTTTGTAGGATCTTCTCTCCGGCGGAGAGAAACTACTCCATCGGGGATCGAGAACTACTGGCCATTAAATTGGCGCTTGAGGAATGGAGGCATCTGCTGGAGGGTTAAAAATTTCCAGTTATCATATACACTGAAAACAAGAATCTCTCCTATCTCCAGTCTGCCCAACGGCTGAACCCTCGCCAGGCCAGGTGGTCGTTGTTCTTTGCCCGTTTTAACTTTGAAATTCATTTTCGCCCTGCCGACAAGAACATTAGGGCCGATGCCCTCTCTCGTTCTTCGGACGCCTCTGAAGTAGAGGTCTCTCCGCAACATATCATTCCTCCTGACCGTCTGATCTCCACTTCTCCAGCCTCCATCAGGCAAACTCCTCCAGGGAAAACCTTCGTTTCTCCACGCCAGCGTCTCGGGATTCTCAAATGGGGACACTCCTCCCACCTCGCAGGCCATGCGGGCATCAAAAAATCCTTGCAACTCATCTCTCGTTTTTATTGGTGGCCGACTCTGGAGACGGATGTTGTTGATTTTGTGCGGGCCTGTACTGTCTGTGCCCGGGATAAGACTCCTCGCCAGAAGCCTGCTGGCCTCCTTCATCCTCTGCCTGTCCCCAAACAGCCTTGGTCACAGATTGGTATGGACTTTATTACAGACTTGCCCTCATCCCGTGGCAACACAGTTGTTTGGGTGGTCGTTGATCGATTTTCCAAGATGGCACATTTTATTCCTCTTCCTGGTCTTCCTTCAGCGCCTCAGTTGGCAAAGCAATTTTTTGTACACATTTTTCGCCTTCACGGTCTGCCCACGCATATCGTCTCGGATAGAGACGTCCAATTCGTGTCT
Organism: Hyla sarda; assembly: GCF_029499605.1. Lineage (NCBI taxonomy): Eukaryota > Metazoa > Chordata > Amphibia > Anura > Hylidae > Hyla > Hyla sarda. The sequence goes on along the minus strand of NC_079190.1, from coordinate 383,848,038 downwards.
AAATTCTGGAGGGCCCTCTGTAAACAGCTCAAGATTAAATTAAACTTCTCTTCTTCTTATCATCCCCAATCCAATGGGCAAGTAGAAAGAATTAATCAGGTCCTGGGTGACTATTTACGGCATTTTGTTTCCTCCCGCCAGGATGACTGGGCAGATCTTCTACCATGGGCCGAATTCTCATACAACTTCAGAGTCTCCAAATCTTCTGCTAAGTCCCCATTTTTCGTGGTGTACGGCCGTCACCCTCTTCCCCCCCTCCCTACTCCCTTGCCGTCTGGTTTGCCCGCTGTGGATGAAGTGACTCGTGATCTTTCCACCATATGGAAAGAGACCCAAAATTCTCTTTTACAGGCTTCATCCCGGATGAAAAGATTTGCCGATAAGAAAAGAAGAACTCCCCCCATTTTTGCTCCCGGAGACAAGGTATGGCTCTCCGCTAAATATGTCCGCTTTCGTGTCCCCAGTTACAAACTGGGACCACGCTATCTTGGTCCTTTCAAAGTCTTGTGCCAGATTAACCCTGTCTCTTACAAACTCCTTCTTCCTCCTTCTCTTCGTATTCCCAATGCCTTCCATGTCTCTCTCCTTAAACCACTCATCATTAACCGCTTCTCTCCCAAACTTGTTTCTCCCACTCCTGTTTCCGGTTCTTCTGACGTCTTCTCCGTGAAGGAGATTCTGGCCTCCAAGACGGTCAGAGGAAAAAAAAATTTTTTGGTGGATTGGGAAGGCTGTGGCCCAGAAGAGAGATCCTGGGAACCTGAGGACAACATCCTAGACAAAAGTCTTATCCTCAGGTTCTCAGGCTCCAAGAAGAGGGGGAGACCCAAGGGGGGGGGGGGTACTGTTACGCCAAGCGCTCCGGGTCCCCGCTCCTCCCCGGAGCGCTCGCAACATCCTCGCATTTGCAGACCTGCTGACCGGGTGCGCTGCAATATCTCTCTCAGCCGGGATGCGATTCGCGATGCGGGAGGCGCCCGCTCGCGATGCGCGTCCCGACTCCCGTACCTGACTCGCTCCCCGTTGGTCTTGTCCCGGCGCGCGCGGCCCCGCTCCTTAGGGCGCGCGCGCGCCGGTTCTCTGCAATTTAAAGGGCCACTGCGCCACTGATTGGTGCAGCAGGCTTAATTAGTGTGTTCACCTGTGCACTCCCTCGCCGGATCTTGTTGCCATTGTGCCAGTGAAAGCGTTTCCTTGTGTGTTCCTAGCCTGTGTTCCAGACCTCCTGCCGTTGCCCCTGACTACGATCCTTGCTGCCTGCCCTGACCTTCTGTTACGTCCGACCTTGCTCTTGTCTACTCCCTTGTACCGCGCCTATCTTCAGCAGTCAGAGAGGTTGAGCCGTTGCTGGTGGATACGACCTGGTTGCTACCGCCGCTGCAAGACCATCCCGCTTTGCGGCGGGCTCTGGTGAATACCAGTAGCAACTTAGAACCGGTCCACCAACACGGTCCACGCCAATCCCTCTCTGGCACAGAGGATCCACCTCCAGCCAGCCGAATCGTGACAGGAGGCTTGGAAAAAACTTGCTTGATGACGCATGGCATGGACTCTGGTGTGAACAAACACCTAAGGAACGCAGGTGAACTTTTGTTACTTTTTCCTTTGTTCTGCATTTAAGACTGTTTGCCAAGTGTGAATAAAATATTTGAACTTTGATTTGAAAAGTCCTGTTTCAGTGCCTCTATACTGCAACCGCACCTATCCGCAACAGCGAGTCATCACAATATATATATATATATATATATATATATATATGTAAATTGCAGAGGAGAGAAGGAATCATACAAAATTGTGTTCTAAAGTGATCTATTGTTTTTTGCTTACATGTGCTAAATTATTTAACCCTTTTTTTTTTTTTTATAAATGAATGTTCCTGTTCCTTTTATTATCTATAGGGCTGCTGAACATTTTTGACTTCAGTGCTTGGAAATGTTCGGGAGTTCCATATCCACATAAGTCTAGTATCCATAACCTGTAAAATATGCCAAATTGGAATTGGGAAGGAATTTTTCCCCTGTCATGGAGCAATTGGCATCAGCCTCACTGTTTTTTTTTTTGCCTTCCTCTGGATCAACACAGTAGGGTTCTAGGTTGAACTCGATTGTCTATTTTTTTCAATCTTACAAACTATGTTACTAATGGAGCATGGTGACATGTTTATTTTTTATTTTTTATTTTTTAGAGAAAAAAGGGTCTTTTTCCTGGCAACCCCTCCAATTGTATTTTCATGCCCTTAAACATTTAACAATGAGTTATAGAGAGAATGGAAAGTCTTTAGGTGACGCGAGGGGTTTGAGCAAAAATCAGTTCTAGCTAAAGGCTTTATTAGTAAGACCATTGTTGGCTGTGCCTTCTCTCACAAAACCCTTCTTACTGTAAAAAAGTAGGATCTGGGATGCGAGATGGGAGAACTGCAGCATATGATCACACATATACTGAAAGCAACATAATTTGCAGCTTTCCTACACCGTAAAGTGGTGCAAATGCAATAATAAATTCCGTCCACTGTGTATTAGGATTTAACAAACCTATTCCCTATAACCTGTTTTTTTAAAGTAATTTCTCCATAGGAAAAAAAAATATCTGAAAACAAATACAACACAACAAAACACCCCCACAAAATTGAACAAAAATAAATAAAAAGACAAAAAATTCTACACATGCTGCAGATTTTTGCTGCACTTATAGCCACTCAGTGTAAATGAGCTAAGACTCTTGCCTTTGACAGGAGTCCCCCTAGACATAGGGGGAGATTTATCAAAACCTGTCCAGAGGAAAAGTTGCTGAGTTGCCCATAGCAACCAATCAGATCGCTTCTTTCATTTTTAAAAGGCCTCTGGAAAATAAAAGATTCAATCTGATTGGTTGCTATGGGCAACTCAGCAACTTTTCCTCTGGACAGATTTTGATAAATCTCCCTCATGGTGCTCCTCGCTATCGGCATAAAGTGCCAGAGCAGGGCATCCTGTCAAAGGCAGGAGTCCCTGCTCCTTTACATATTTTCACACACTACCAATCAAATTATTGCCAGCTACACCTATATACAGGTTTTCACATATTTATGCATCTATTTATATTTTAGAGCAATAGATTTGAACTGTCATGTTCATGCTAGTCCACTTTATTGATGTTGAGGTTGTGATGTAAATAATACAATAATTGGAGACAAATATTTAGTTGCCTTTATTTATAAAAATATAAAGCACATGCTTTGGCGTGCTAATGTGTGATATCCGTTGTCTTTCGTTCTTGTCTCCTACTTTATATATGGGGATGTATTCTTTGTCTTCACAATGCACCTGGTCCATAAAAGAAATAAACAAATAACGTTTTACATACCTCTGCCTTATGATCACCTCTTTTCAGAGGAAAAAAGGTCACAACTTAATTTCTCAATATTATTTATTTCTCAACATTTATCAACTCTAATGCTTATGATAAGTAATATGTGCCTATTTGTGGTTAAGAAGGGGGGTGAAATGACACAAGGGAGGATCAAAAGAGGGAATGATGTGGCACACGGAGTGATAAAGGGGGGCCTAAAATGGCACATGGTTAATTAAGGGAGTGTAATAATGTGGCACAGGGGGTGGTCAAGAAGGGGGTGAAATGGCACAGAGGAGGGTCATGTGGGGGGATGATGTGGCACAAGGAGTTATAAAGTGAGAAAAAAGGGGAAAAAACAGAACAGAGGGCTGACGGGGAGCAAAATTAAACAATTTCCCTGAGATCTGATAGAGAGGGAGTAATTCTGGATCATTCTGTTGTTATTTTTTCATTTATTGCACATTTACCTATGCATTCTGGTCACCACTAAAGCCCCTCTGCTTCCCCTAACCCCCCATACATTTGCTGAGTAGTTTAGCCCTGTGATCCACCCCTCCCTACCCCCATGCACCCCAACCCCCTCCCCGATCACAGACTGTAATGTGTTGTTGTTTTTTTACTTTGTTTCTTTGAAAACGATTGATGGAGCGGAGTGTTAGTGTAGCATGTGGTATAGTGTATAGCTTAGGGAACCTGTGCTGTATATTGTACAGTCATGCTTTGTGGGATTTCTTTTATGACTTGTAATGACGAAAGAATGATGAATAAAGCTCTTTCAATACCACTAGAAAATAATGCTATATATAATACTGTAGAAGTGTACCTGGTATTCCCAGATGCTCACTAAGAGCCGGATCCTTTTCTATAATAATTTGGAGTAGTATATTGCAGCTGGCATCTCCTTTCTTTATCACCGTATCAATCATTGTTCGGCATTTGTTCGCACGCTGAGGTTGATTTTCATTGATATGCTCTACCTCTAAAGCATCGAGCACACGTCTTAAGCGTAATTCATCTAGCAAACCTTGCAAAAGTGCAGAGTGGCAGCGTTCTACTAACTGTGTTCGGATGGCTTCAAGTTTACCTGGAGAAAAAAAATTTCATATGAGAGAGTTAGAGAAAAACAGAACATCATTTACCAAAACACTAGTCTTAATAATATCTCCTCAACCTCAATAACCTGTTCTGTAAAGTTATTACAAATAATTTATCCTACATAGTGAACATAAAAACATTAACATAATGGCGGTGATGTCAACAAAACATTCAAACATTACGGTCAATTTAAATCAATGAGCAACAGTGGCTGCTGGGAAGTGGAAGAATGTTACTCCTCAGTGCCCCCTAGAGGACAACGCTCATCAGACCCGCCGAGACGCAAAGTCTGCACCTGAGCTTGATGAGAAATGCAATGATACAGTGGGAGATCAAAGGGAGAGGGAGAGAGGAGTGTGGAATGATGTGGCACAGGGGGTGATAAGGGGATTGAAATGACACAAAAGGGATACATGGGGGAATTAAATAACACGGGAGAGGATTAGAGGGGGGGGGGGGTGATGTTGCACAAGGAGTGATAAAGGGGGAATTGAAATGGCACGGGGAGGGTCAGAGGGGGGGAATGATGTGGCCCAGGGGGGTGATAAAGGGGGAATGATGTGGCACCGGGGGTGATAAAGGGGGGAATTGAAATTGCACAGCCATCCCCTGTGCCACATCCCTACCTCTTGACCACCCCCTGTGCCACATCATTACCCTTCCCTGAATCAAGGGAAGGGTAATGATACGGCACAGGGGGTGGTCACGAGATAGGGATGCAATGGCACAAGGGAGGATCAAGGGGTAAATTATGTGGGAGTCATAAAGGGGGGATTGAAATAGCATAGGGTGGGTTCAAGGGAAGGGTAATGATATGGCACAGGGTGTGGTAAAGAAGAGGGGATAAAATGGCACAAGGAAGGATCAAGGAAAGCAATGATGTGGCACAGGGTGTGATAGGGGAGGCTAAAATGCCACAGGGGTGATCAAGAAGGGGGTGAAATGGCACAGGGGAGGATCAAGGGGGAATGATGTGGCACAGGGGGTGATAATGGAAGGGATTAAATGGCACAGGGGTATCAAGGGAGGGGGAAATAATTTGGCCTAGGGGGGGTTCAAGGGGTGGAGGAATGAGATGGCATGGGGGATTGAGAGAGGAAATGAAATGACACAGAGAGGAAATGAAATGGCGCAGAGGGTGCGAGTTCTCTGCCTCTAGCATAATGCAAGCGTGCTGAGCTGGGAGGCATCGGGAGTGAGCGTAGCGTATTTGCTGGGGAAAATCCTTTGGCTGTCCAGGCATGCTGGGAGTTGTAGTTTTGCAATAGCTGGAGGTATACTGCCAGGGAAACACTCTGGATAGTTATACTGTGGAATACCTACATCTAATGTTACTAGGAGCTGGGTAACATCATACGGTCAACAGCAGTCATCACTCAGCTTTCCTATATAACTGATGGTAGGCAGGGAAACAAGGTAAGGCACTTACCCTGTATCACTGCATACATTCAGCTACATCTAATTCATATAGTTACATGAAAGGACCATATCCAGTATGACTGCATACATTCATTTACATCTAATTCATATAGTGATACATTCAAACTTTATCTAGTCTCACTGCATAGATTCAGGAGTCCAGGAAAGCTGAGTGATGAATGTTTTGGGGTATATGCGATGTATCAAAACTTTTCTGAACATTAGATAGCATATAATATAGATATCAAATGTCCAAGAAAAGCTGAGTGAATCCCGGGCAGATTGGTAAATCCTGGCCAGTGTATCATCTGTAATGTGCTTAATGATGTAACTATACAATATAACTAGTATCTAGATGAGTGTTTCCCAAGCAGTGTGCCTCCAGCTGTTGCAAAACTACAACTCCCAGCATGTTGGAACAGCAAAAGGCTGTGCATGCTGGGTGTTGTAGTTTTGCAACAGCTGGAGGCACACTGCTTGGGAAACACTCATCTAGATACTAGTTATATTGTATACTTACATCATATATTAACAAAAGATATATATATATATATATATATATATATATATATATATATATACACTATAGATATCTAATGTCCAAGAAAAGCTGGGTGAAAAGAAGTCATTCCCCTCCCCTAGGCATGGCAAGTCAGCAGTTGAATGATACATCTCTTAAACATGACTGTTCTCTTTCTGCAACTATGGAATCTATACACATACGTTTACAACTATGTTTCCTACAGATCTATCAGATTTATAGAACTCGCTACTAGATACATTACCCGCCATCTAGAAAGGAGAGTAGCAGCATCCAACCTGTCGATTGTTAAACAGGAAGTAGGAAATACTTAGTTAAGAAGAATGTATTTTACAGACAGCAGTGAAAGGGTGTCACGTCTTAATAGTTTCACTTTCATACGATGACCATTCATGGTTCCAGGAAAACGAAAAAACTCGATGTTTTGGTTACGTATCAGTGCAACGTCAACAAGCTAGGTGTTAATGTATGGGAGAAGTGCAAAACTACTGGGGAACAATCCAAGTTGTCATACACATCTACCGCATATACCAGTGGTCTTCAACCTGCGGACCTCCAGATGTTGCAAAACTACAACTCCCAGCATGCCTGGACAGCCAACGGCTGTCCGGGCATGCTGGGAGTTGTAGTTTTGCAACATCTGGAGGTCCGCAGGTTGAAGACCACTGGCATATACATTAAATAACAGCAAGTAAGATTAGGCTTTGTTCACACTTTCATGTGTGGTGTCCCAGCACCATATTTCATACTGTGCCTTGGTGGGGGGGTCCCCAAAGTCAGAGTCCTTAGGACTGTGGGGGTCCGTTTCCCTAGTTAGCCTCTAGTCACCCCTTAGTAAGTTAATATTTATAAAAATTATCATTGTAAATATGTATATTGCATTACTCACTTGTTTGGCGTCGCAGGACGTTAGGTCATGTGACCTGTTACTCAGAACTCTATGGTATGTTGAAGGACCTTAGGTGGTTCTTGTGTCAGGTGTTCACCCACAATGCTGTGCAACGGTTAGTGACAGTTGTTATGGACCAATCCAAAACGGCTCAGCCCCTGCCCATATAAGGGAGCTGCGGCCATTATTCGCTCTCTTGGGTTGCTGTCAATGAACGAGGTAGGACCTCTGCAACTTTCAAGTACGTTTACTAGGCCAAAGCCCTGTGGCTTCGGCCTATACCAAAGCTGTTGTACTTCTACAATTCCCCACTACTCTCCGCAAGATCACTGGACCTAAACGCACCCCTAAATCAAGCGGATCTATGCTACGGAATCTTTTAAAAGATAAATTGAGCTTATCTGCTCCCAACCAACTCTCAATCACTGCTCAACTGTAAATAGACTTTGTAATCTGGACTGTTATTGATATTGCCTGCTACAGAAAATCTTCAGTAAACGTTCTTGCAAGTTTTCAGTTAAATAGTGGTTGTGGACAATCCATATATTACGCACTCACCTATCGCTCTTGGGAAGGGTGGCGATAGGCCCAGCACCATTACAGTATTTAACCCTCACCCTGGCGTCACGAGTGACAAGGGTTAACAGCACCCTTTATTATTCAGAACAGCAACACCCCAACTACCCTACAACTCCCGAGGCGTACCACACATTGTTGTTTCCATATAAAGCAGAAGCACAAGTATACAGCATTGATGTACAAGGTGCTTTTGGTTTCAGCATGTGTCCATAGTAAAGGGATGCAGTGGAGGATCTAAATGATGTCTCCCATGGGAATGTGATCAGAATCTTATTCTCTGGGTAATAAAAAATTATTCTCTTATCCAATAACTTTCAATATTTCTTATTCATTTCAGTGAATAAACTGTATGTGCAGATACTGATCTTTAGACAATAGTAGGTGTTCGGGTCCATCTTGGCTGTGTACTAGCCATCACGCACCCTCTCATAGATATGAATGGAAAAGACATGTCATGACGTCACAAACACGAAAGCCCCAAGCTTCCATGTTCAGAACACCTCTGTTCAGAATTATGGGGGTCCCCAGTGGCCGGACCCCCGGAGATCAGACATCTTATCCCCTATCCTTTGGATAAGGGATAGGATGTCTAGGGGTGGAGTACCCCTTTAACCATTCTTTGGTAGAATGACTTGTATGCTTAGGGTCAGTGTCTTGCGGCATGACCCATGTTCTCTTGAGATTCAGCTTACGGGCAGATGTTTGCTGTTATGATTCAGTATTTATTGTCCCATCCAGGGCTGGATTATCATTGGAGTTCTTGAAACTCCAGTTCCAGGCCCTGATCCTGTCCCTATCTCAGGGGGCCCCTAGCAGTCCTTCCTTTACTACTGGCCCAGGAATTCCCCTACATTAACAGCCACTGTAACTTCATTGGTGATTTCTAACGAGGTAACCAAGGTTTTCCTTGATACACATCTTGGCCCACCCAAATTGCCATGGATTTTGTGCCATAACATTTAACCTGAGCTAATCCACATTTTAAATTGGCACTATCCAAGGTTACTTGGCACCAAGGTTACTTAGGTTATCCAGAAATCAATATTGAAATGCATTGAGTTGATTGTGCCAATTTGGTGCAAGTTTTCAATATAAAATCTGGTTTGTCCAGGTTAATATATACAACTGCAATGAAAGGATGTAGAATATTGCTTGAATATCAATGTTTGTTTTATATTAATTCAAAATGTTTGTAACTATTCTGAACTCTGCATTTTCATTTTTGAATAAGAGGCTAACTTCAGCATCCTAACTCCGTAACAAGGGGCCATTACAGCATGCCTGACATATCATCTTGGGTCCCCTGGCCTGTTGTTGCAGAGTGCCCTGTCCCCGTACAGGAGATCGCGGGGGGGCCCCAGCGGTCGGACCCCCCCCCCGTGATCTGAAACTTATCCCCTATCCTTAGGATAGGGGATACGTTTTTCAGCACTAGACTACCCCTTTAACTGATTCCAGCAGTCATCTTTCATAGTGCAGCACCACCACTTCAATCCTTATTCTTTCAGGGGTTGTCTGTGGGGTATACTAGGGCTGCCTGGGGTATATGGGGGTGTAGATGAGTAAACAGGGGCAGTCTGAGGTATACAGTTGATGTCAGGGGGTATACAGGGGATGTCCAGGGGCAGTCTGATGTATACAGGGACAGTCTGTGATATACAGGGGCAATCTGAGGTATACAGGGGCAGTCAGGGGTATACAGGGGCAGTCTGGGTTATACTGGGCAGTCTGGGTTATACTGGGCAGTTGGGAAGTATACATGGTATGTACAGGGCGGTCTGAGGTATACAGTGGCTGTCTAGGGGTCTGATTCTGGAGTCTGTGGGGGTAGGGATAATACTGGGATCTGTTTTTTTTCCCATAATAAGATTTTTATTGAGTTTTCCAATATACAGTCAAGAAATAATGAAACAAGGCAACAATTGCATTAGTCATCAGAAATCAAAGAAGAGTGGCAAGCACTCGCTCAGCAGATACAATCCTTTCCATCGGTGCGAGCAGTATTTAACATTAACTGTATGAAGAATTAAACCACTGACGCGTATTTGAGGGCAACAGGTCAACTTACATGACTGGCAATGCAGAGTTACTATGAATGCTGACATGAACGTTAAGGATATGATGACTCTGCAAGCTATATGTAACTAGTTGGGTAAGAAGATAAGAAGGGGAATGGGGAGCAAAAAGGTGTGGAGGGGAAGTGATAGGGGTGAATAAAAGAGGAACTTAGGGAAAAAGAAGTGAACCAACCTCTTAGCACCAGACAACCAGGAGCCCCCAGCACATCCAGGGCACGTGAGCCAGGTAATCTGTGGGCCAGACTCTCAGAACGTCAGTGATGTCACGTGAGTGGCAAAAAGGGGGAGCAGTGTCGGGATGGAGGAAGCTAGGTATCTAAATGGAGTGTCGCATAGTCAGTGGAGGATGCAAATGCTACCCAGGGGGACCAGATCATGTGATATTTAGATAATTGTCTACGTGAGTCTGCCAACAGCTCCTCCATCCTATGTAGCCTAGCGGCCTCTTGCAGCCAAGCTGAAATAGACGGAGGATTCGGCGATTTCCAGATCCTCGGAATTATAGTCCTGGCCGCCAAGAGCAGGAATAGGATGAAGCACGCCGTATATTTAGGGACCGATGGTGGCATAACAGAAAGTAGAAGTATTTCTGGGGAACGTTGGAGACACACAGAAGTAGTACGATTACTTACGTCCAGTACCCTAGTCCAAAAGGTTGTCAGAGAGGGGCACGTGAGCCAGATGTGCAGCATTGTTCCTTTGTCAGAATGGCACCTCCAGCACGTATCTGAGAAATTTGGGTACATCGTGGCCAACAGAACTGGCACCCTGTACCACCTCGTGAGCAACTTATAATTAATTTCCTGTGCTTTGCAGGAGATAGAGGTGCCATGACATCGGGCAAGGGCTGTAGTCCTAAATCGGGCGGCCTATGTTCCTCTCCCAGACCATTTTGATACTGGGATCTGTTTTATGTTGGGGGCCTGATCCTGCGGTCTGATTCTGAGGTCTGTATTATGCAGGGGTGATTATGGGATCAGTACACCTTTAATCTGCTGATTCCTCTACACAGGTCTTGATAAATCTCCCCCAGTGTTCCATATGCTGGTTGTGTGCTTTATGGTAATACACTGCTCAAAAAAATAAAGGGAACAAGATAACACATCCTAGATCTGAATGAATGAACTAATCGTATGAAATACTTTCGTCTTTACATAGTTGAATGTGCTGACAACAAAATCACACAAAAATTATCAATGGAAATAAAATTTATCAACCCATGGAGGTCTGGATATGGAGTCACACTCAAAATCAAAGTGGCTGATCCAACTTTGATGTAATGTCCTTAACCTGTTGGGGACAGAGGGCGTACAGGTACGCCCTCGCGTCCTGGAACTTAAGAACAGAGGGCATCCCGTATTTCTGATCACCACCGCTCACCGGGTTGTGATTGGACCGGGATGACTGCTGATATCTAGGAGCAGGCATCCCGTGGCAATGCCTAGGGGGTTCCTGAGAGCCGGTCAATTCAGAACAGCCATTTGTGGCGATTCTGGGCCAATCGGGTCACTGGTGACCTGATCGTCCGGAAAAAATAAGAATGATCAAAGCTGTCAGAGACAGCTCTGAGCATCCGAAAGGGTAGGAGCGCGGTGGCAGGGCTGCCACCTCCTCCTATCCCCTGCCATTGGTCTCTCAGGACCGAGCGACCAATGACATGTGGTGGCGGGGGTGGGTGGATTTAAAGTTCATTTCCCCCGCTCTGCCCACCGATCGAA